>NW_024070195.1:14838276-14889814 GCF_014754425.2 Oryx dammah | reverse complement strand
GACCGTGTAACATTTGGTTCCACAAGACCAAATAGGAGACTGTGAAAGCTCTGAAATCAGCCATCATCGTACAAATGACTCACTAGCTTGAGGGGAGCACCTTTGGGAAAAGCTGACACCATAGTATGAACCATAATGTAATGACCACTTGGTAAGTATTGACGGGGATGGGGTTGGGAATGGGAGCACAAGGCTTGGAAAAGAGTAAAAAGACCTTTTTTTTTTTTAAGGAATAGGAAGTTTCTTTGAGAGCCAGGCACGTTAGGTTATACTCATGTTCATCCAGTCTGCCATTATTTCTGTAAAGCATTCTGTAAAATCAAGCCATTTTTTTTTTTCCCACAAAAATCCTATGATAAAGTTCTTTGTTGACGTAAACCATAAAAACTCTCAGTATAATGTAGTAAGTCGGCTTTCTCGGGTCACACCAAGCTGATTAGACAATGGTGCATTTGTGTGCTGGCTGGAGATAGAGAGCAATTTTATATCATTATTACCCTTCAAGAAATATTAGTAAATTCTTGTTAGACAGGTTTTTTTTTAAAGGCAGGTTTTTAAAACACCTAAAAAGTCCCCTTTTATTTAATTCAACAACATAAAACAAGTCAGTAGCATAAAATAAAGGCAGTTTAACAATGACTTTTTCCGACCTTTTGACAAATAACTTATTTTAAACCTATAACGATGATAAAGAGAGAGTGTATGGCTGAGAATTTAAATGATTTAAATAAAAAACTAATTAAGCAAAATTCCACTTCAGCTCTTAAAAATGGGTTTCCTTACAGAAGACTTTATAGAGGATGCTTACACACACACACGGAGAAGGCAATGGCGACCCACTCCAGTACTCTTGCCTGGAAAATCCCATGGACGGAGGAGCCTGGTGGGCTGCCGTCTACGGAGTTGCACAGAGTCGGACACGACTGAAGCGACTTAGCAGCAGCAACACACACACAGAGAGACACAAACACAGACACACACACACACACACAATCTCCTGTCTACACCACGGCCTGTGTGTACATTTCCTAATATGAACTACATACCTTCCTCAACTTACAATGAGGTTAGGTCTTAAGAAACCCTTTCGAAGTTGAGAATACAGCTAAATCTAAACTGCATTTAATACAGTAAACTTCCAAATCTCCTAGTTTAGCCTACCTCTCCTTACACATGCTTACATTAGCCCACAGTTGGGTAAAACCACCTAACTTAACATAAAGCCTATTCTACAATAAAGTGTTGGAGCTCTAATGTACACAATTCTGTACGGAAAATGAAAAACAATGGCTGTTTGGGTGAGGAATGCCTGTAATGCACAGGTGTTTACCTTCTTGGTGGCCTGGCAGGTGGCAGGCTGCTCACCACTGCTGCCCAGCATGAAGGAAAAGCACTGCACCCCCTAACACTAGCCTGGGAAAAGATCAAAATGAGAAGTTTTATGGAAGTCTTCTGCTGAATGCATATCACTTTCACAATAATCTAAAGTTAAAAATCCTGTCTGCAGTGCTATAAGCAAAATTTTGAATATTAAGGGCTAAATTACAGCTCCAATTGTACCAATAACTACTAATATAATTTTGTCTTCATGTTCCTAATACTGAAAGTGGTGTTCAGTTCTGTTGCTCAGTCATGTCCTACCATGGACTGCAGCACACCAGGCTTCCCTGTCCATCACCAACTCTGGGAGTTTACTCAAACTCATGTCCATTGAGTTGGTAATGCCATCCAACCATCTCATCCTCTGTCATCCCCTTCTGCTCCTGCCTTCAATCTTTTCCAGCATCAGGGTCTTTTCCAATGAGTCGGTTCTTCGCATCAGCTGGCCAAAGGATTGGAGTTTCAGCTTCAGCATCAGTCCTCCCAAAGAATATTCAGGACTCATTTTCTCTAGGATGGACTGGTTGGATCTCCTTGCAGTCCAAGGGACTCTCAAGAGTCTTCTCCAACACCACAGTTCAAAAACATCAATTCTTCAGCACTCAACTTTCTCTATAGTCCAACTCTCACATACTTACATGACTAC
This sequence comes from Oryx dammah, assembly GCF_014754425.2. Lineage (NCBI taxonomy): Eukaryota > Metazoa > Chordata > Mammalia > Artiodactyla > Bovidae > Oryx > Oryx dammah. The sequence continues at coordinate 14,887,788 of NW_024070195.1, read as the reverse complement.
TGGAAAAACCATAACTTTGACTAGACGGACCTTTGTCAGCAAAGTAACATCTCTGTTTTTTAATATGCTGTCTAGGTTGGTCATAGTGTTTCTTCTAAGGAGCAAGTGTCTTTTAATTTCATGGCTGCAATCATCATCTGCAGTGATTCTGGAGTCCCCCAAAAAAAGTCTCTCACCGTTTCCATTGTTTCCCCGTCTATTTGCCATGAAGTGATGGGACCAGATGCCATGATCTTAATTTTATGAACGTTGACTTTTAAGCCAACTTTTTCACTCTCTTTCACTTTCATATAGAGGCTCTTTAGTTCTTCTTCGCTTTCTGCCATAAGGATGGTGTCATCTGCACATCTGAGGTTATTGATATTTCTCCGGGCAATCTTCATTCCAGCTTGTACTTCACCTAGCCCAGCATTTCGCATGATGTACTCTGCAAATAAGTTAAATAAGCAGGGTGACAATATACAGTCTTAACGTACTCATTTCCCAATACAGAACCAGTCTGTTGCTCCATGTCCAATTCTAACTGTTGCTTCTAGACCTGCATACAGATTACTCAGGAGGCAGGTCAGGCGGTCTGGTATTTCCATTTCTTGAAGAATTTTCCACAGTTTGTTATGATCCACAAGGTCAAAGGCTTTGGCATAGTCAATAAAGCAAAAGTGGACGTTTCTCTGGAAACCTCTTCCTTTTTTGATGATCCAACAAATGTTGGCAATTTGATCTCTGGTTCCTCTGCCTTTTCTAAATCCAGCTTGAACATCTGGAAGTTCACGGTTCATGTGCTGCTGAAGCTGGCTTAGGAAAATTTTGAGCATTACTTTGCTAGCATGTGAGATGAGTGGAATTGTACAGTAGTGTGAACATTCTTTGGCATTGCCTTTTTTTGGGATTGGAATGAAAACTGACCTTTTCCAGTCCTGTGGCTATTGCTGAGTTTTCCAGATTTGCTGGCATATTGAGTGCAGCATTTTCACAGGATTATTGTTTAGAATTTGAACTAGCTCAACTGGAATTCCATCACCTCCACTAGCTTTGTTCGTAGTGATGCTTCCTAAGGCCCACTTGACTTTACATTCCAGGATGTCTGGCTCTGGTTGAATGATCATACCATCCTGGTTATCTGGGTCATGAAGATCTTTTTTGTATAGTTCTGTGTATTCTTGCCACCTCTTCTCAATATCCTCTGCTTCTGTCAGGTCCATACCATTTTTGTCCTTTATCGAGCCCATCTTTGCATGAAATGTTCCTTTGGTATCTCTAATTTTCTTGAAGAGATCTCTAGTCTTTCCCATTCTGTTGTTTTCCTCTTATTTCTTTGCACTGATCGCTGAGGAAGGCTTTCTTATCTCTCCTAGCTATTCTTTGGAACTCTGCATTCAGATGGGTATATCTTTCCTTTTTTCCTTTGTCTTTACCTTCTTTTCTTTCCTCAGCTATTTGTAAGGCCTCCTCAGACAGCCATTTTACCTTTTTGCATTTCTGTTTCTCGGGGATGGTCTTGATCCCTGCCTCCTGTACACTGTCATGAACCTCCGTCCATAGTTCTTCAGGCTCTCTGTCTATTGGATCTAATCGCTCAAATCTAATTCACAATTCCACTGTATAATCGTAAGGAATTTGATTTGGGTCATTTCTGAATGGTCTAGTGGTTTCCGCTACTTTCTTCAATTTATGTCTGAATCTGGCAATAAGGAATTTATGATCTGAGATACAGTCAGCTCCCGGTCTTGTTTTTGCTGACTATAGTATAGAGCATCTCCATCTTTGACTGCAAAGAATATAATCGATCTGATTTCAGTATTGACCATCTGGTGATGTCCATTTGTAGAGTCTTCTCTTGTGTGGTGTAATACTTACCTTTCAGTCAGTTTAAACAAACAAGCAAAAACATCCAGATAGCACACAGTACATTACATGTAATATCCACAAAGAATGTTTGTGTCCTTGCCCACAACCTGGCCTCTAGAATCCTGAATCGAGACTAATTAAATTTTAAAATGTTAAACAGCCACATCAGTAAGTACTTATTTATTAACTCATCACAATAAGGAAAAGCCATTGAGTTTTGTTTTACTAAAACAGGAATGGAACAAGACCAACATTTGTTAAAGAAATAACTAGAGAATGTTACAGGGTACATGAGGACCAGGATGGGTATCATGATAAAGGTCCAGGAAAAAGGACCATCACCACCACAAACAAGCAAAAAAAAAAACACTCAAGCCACCCTTTTTAAGTTTTCCAATGATACAATTTGATTAAATCTATTTGATTTTTTATTATACTTAATTTGGGTTTCAAAATACCACATTCAGTCTATTCACTTATATATGATACATTTAAATTATTTTCAAGAATAACATGAGAAAGAACATTCTCAACCTCTAAAATGAACCAGAATATAAGCTCTAAGGAAATGTAATGAGCCATGCTCCTCTTTTCTATGAAGATGCTTTGTTAGGTAAAGACAGCAATTTGTGCTTGTGTGTAAACTTTAAATGTAGTTTGCTGCTAGCTCATCACAATGCTGATTAATCTAGCACTGACAGTGCCAGCAGCAGATCCTAAAATTCACCTATAAAAACAAAAGTACAAAGAAGGCCTTGTAATAAATAGAAAGGGAAGTAACAGAATATAGTATTTGGGTGAATGGTGAAAGTCGCTCAGTCGTGTCCAACTCCTGGCAAGCCCATGGACTGTATAGTCCATGGAATTCTCTAGGCCAGAATACTAGAGTGGTTAGCCTTTCCCTTCTCCAGCGGATCTTCCCAACCCAGGGATTGAACCCAGGTCTCCCTCATTGCAGGCGAATTCTTTATCAGCTGAGCTACAAGGGAAGCCCTGGGTGAGTGGTATACCCATCTTATTCATGTCCACCCAAACCCTGTGACCTTATTTGAAATATAGTCTTAGCAGACATAATTAGGATAACTTAAAAACCTGGATCCAGATGAGCCCTAATTCAATGAACAGTCCTTAAAACAACAGGGAAGTATAATCACACAAGAAAGTAAGTCACATGAAGATGAACAGAGATTAGAGTTCTGTTTGGAAGGTGCATGGCCATGCCTACTCCTTGATTTTGGATTTCTGGCCTCTGAAACCAAGAAAGAATAAATTTGATATTTTAGGCTACCCAGTTTACTTTTTTATGGTTGCCCTAGGAGATTAATACAAATATGTGCACAGAAAACTGATCTCAATTGTGTTAAATTAACATGCAATTAATTACACGCATAGCAACATATGAAATATTGCCAAACTGTGAACAAAGGTTATCTCTCAGTGGTAGACTAGCTGATTTTTATCTTGTTAGCTGGGGTTCTTCCAAATTTTGTGAATCATTTTTCAATAAACATGTTTACATCTTTAAATCAGAATAAAAGCCAATAAAGGAAAACTCCATAAAAAAAAGTATACAAACACCAACCTAATCAGGAAGCAAAGCATAAAGGAAAAAAACAGGCAGAAGCAGAAAGGCCAAGAAAGAAATACTCATCAAAACAGGCAAATTTTAAAAATAAGAAACTACTTTGCAGAAACTTATGTAAATGATTTTAAAACTTTAGGTAAAACGAATTAACTTCTAGAAAAATACAAATTAGCAAAACTGATCCCAGAGAAGACAGGAAGACAAAAGAGCCAATATCAGAGCAGACAATCGAAAGCATTCCTTCCACCACTGAGTCTTGAGAGGGCAGATGATACAAGTGCTACATAAACTATTCCTTAACACAGAAAAACAAGTAAATTATCCAGTACTTTTCCTCTTAAACAAACATAACAATAATTCGGAAATCCAACAATTAAACCCAAACTGCAACCATTCCCAAGAATATTGGAACAAAAACACTAAATAAAACACTGGCAAAAAGACTTTAGCTTCTGGCCAAGATGAAGTAATATAAAATCATATTTATTATGTGGTTTAGAATACATAAAAAAGCAAAATGGAGGACAACTGAATCAAGGAAGAACAGAGAATGCAATCATATACTGCTATAAAGCTCTTCAGTTCAGTTCAGTCCCTCAGTCATGTCCGACTCTTTGCAACCCCATGAAATGCAGCACGCCAGGCCTCCCTGTCCATCACCAACTCCTGGAGTTCACCCAAACTCATGTCCATCGAGTCGGTGATGCCATCCAGCCATCTTGTCCTCTGTTGTCCCCATCTTCTCCTGCCCCCAATCCCTCCCAGCATCAGGGTCTTTTCCAATGAGTCAACTCTTCTCATGAGGTGCCCAAAGTACTGGAGTTTCAGTTTTAGCATCAGTCCTTCCAAAGAACACCCAGCACTAATCTCCTTTAGAAAGGACTGGTTGGATCTACTTGCAGTCCAAGGGATTCTCAGGCGTATTCTAACACCACAGCTCAAAAGCATCAATTCTTTTGCGCTCAACTTTCTTCAGAGTCCAACTCTCACATCCATACATGACCACTGGAAAAACCACAGCTTTGACTAGACGGACTTTTGTTGGCAAATTAATAGCTCTGCTTTTTAATATCCTATCTAGGTTGGTCATAATTTTCCTTCCAAGGAGTAAGCATCTTTTAATTTCATGGCTGCAATCACCATCTGCAGTGATTTTGAAGCCCCTTAAAATAAAGTCTGACACTGTTTCCACTGCTTCCCCATCTATTTGCCATGTGGTGACTGGACCGGATGCCATGATCTTCGTTTTCTGAATGTTGAGGTTTAAGCCAACTTTTCACTCTCCTCTTTTACTTTCATCAAGAGGCTTTTTAGTTCCTCTTCACTTTCTGCCATAAGGGTGGTGTCATCTGCATATCTGAGGTTATTGATATTTCTCCCGGTAATCTTGATTCCAGTTTGTGCTTCTTTCAGCCCAGCATTTCTCATGATGTACTCTGCATAGAAGTTAAATAAGCAGGGTGACCATATACAGCCTTGACGGACTCCTTTTCCTATTTGGAACCAGTCTGTTGTTCCATGTCCAGTTCTATCTGTTGCTTCCTGACCTGCATATAGGTTTCTTAAGAGGCAGGTCAGGTGGTCTGGTACTCCCATCTCTTTGAGAAGTTTCCACAGTTTATTGTGATCCACACAGTCAAAGGCTTTGGCATAGTCAATAAAGCAGAAATAGATGTTTTTCTGGAACTCTCTTCCTTTTCCCATGATCGAGCGGATGTTGGCAATTTGAACTCATGTTCCTCTGCCTTTTCTAAACCCAGCGTGAACATCAGGAAGTTCACAGTTCATGTATTGCTGAAGCCTGGCTTGGAGAATCGTGAGCATTACTTTACTAGTGTGAGAGATGAGTGCACTTGTGCAGTAGTCTGAGCATTCTTTGGCATTGCCTTTCTTTGAGATTGGAATGAAAACTGACCTTTTCCAGTCCTGTGGCCACTGCTGAGTTTTCCAGACTTGCTGGCATATTGAGGCACTTTCACAGCATCATCTTTCAGGATTTGAAATAGCTCAACTGGAATTCCATCACCGCCACTAGTTTTGTTCATAGTGATGCTAAGGCCCACTTGACTTCACATTCCAGGATGTCGGGCTCTAGGTGAGTGATCACACCATTGTGATTATCTTGGTCGTGAAGATCTTTTTGTACAGTTCTTCTGTGTATTCTTGCCACCTCTTCTTAATATCTTCTGCTTCTGTTAGGTCCATACCATTTCTGGCCTTTATCGAGCCTATCTTTGCACGAAATTGTTCCCTTGGTATCTCTATTTTTCTTGAAGAGATCTCTAGCCTTTCCCATTCTGTTCTTTTCCTCTATTTCTTTGCATTGATCGCTGAAGAAGGCTTTCTCATCTCTTCTTGCTATTCTTTGGAACTCTGCATCAGATGCTTATATCTATCCTTTTCTCCTTTGCTTTTCGCTTCCCTTCTTTTCACAGCTATTTGTAAGGCCTCCCCAGACAGCCATTTAGCTTTTTTGCATTTCTTTTCCACGGGGATGGTTTTGATCCCTGTCTCCTGTACAATGTCAGGAACCTCATTCCATAGTTCATCAGGTACTCTATCTATCAGATCTAGTCCCTTAAATCTATTTCGCACTTCCACTGTATAATCATAAGGAATTTGATTTAGGTCATATCTGAATGGTCTAGTGGTTTTCCCTACTTTCTTCAATTTAAGTCTGAATTTGTCAGTAAGGAGTTCATGATCTGAGCCACAGTCAGCTCCCAGTCTTGTTTTTTCTGACTGTATAGAGTGTCTCCATCTTTGAGTGCAAAGAATATAATCAATCTGATTTTGGTGTTGACCATCTGGTGATGTCCATGTGTAGAGTCTTCTCTCGTGTTGTTGGAAGAAGGTGTTTGCTATGACCAGTGCATTTTCTTAGCAAAGCTCTATTAGCCTTTGCCCTGCTTCATTCCATATTCCAAGGCCAAATTTGCCTGTTACTCCAAGTGTTTCTTGACTTCCTACTTTTGCTTTCTAATCCTCTCTAATGAAAAGGACATCTTTTTGGGTTGTTAGTTCTAAAAGGTCTTGTAGGTCTTCGTAGAACCGTTCAACTTCAGCTTCTTCAGCGTTACTGGTTGGGGCATAGACTTGGATTACCATGATATTGAATGGTTTGCCTTGGAAAGGAACAGAGATCATTCTGTCATTTTTGAGACTGCATCCAAGTACTGCATTTCGGATTCTTTTGCTGACCATGATGGCTACTCCATTTCTTCTAAGGGATTCCTGCCTGCAGTAGTAGATATAATCTGAGTTAAATTCACCCATTCCAGTCCATTTCAGTTCGCTGATTCCTAGAATGTCAACGTTCACTCTTGCCATCTCCTGTTCCAATATGCTTTGATTTATGGACCTAACATTCCAGGTTCCTATGCAATATTGCTCTTTACAGCATCAGACCTTACTTCTATCACCAGTCACATCCACAACTGGGTTTTGTTTTTGTTTTGGCTCCATCCCTTCATTCTTTCTGGAGTTATTTCTCCACTGATCTCCAGTAGCATATTGGGCACCTACTAACCTGGGGAGTTCCTCTTTCAATATCCTATCATTTTGCCTTTCCATACTGTTCATTGGGTTCTCAAGGCAAGAATACTGGTGGTTTGCCATTCCCTTTTCCAGTGGACCACATTCTGTCAGACTTTTCCAACATGACCCGCCCGTCTTGGGTGGCCCCACACGGCACGGCTTAGTTTCATTGAGTTAGACAAGGCTGTGGTCCATGTGATTAGACTGACAAGTTTTCTGTGATTATGGTTTGTGTGTCTGCCCTCTGATGCCTCTCGCAACATCTACCGTCTTACTTGGGTTTCTCTTAATCTATATCTAAAATGGTATAACTTGGAATTATAGTAAACATAAATACTGTAAAGTGTGCAGAGCAACTACTAAGAAAATGGAATGAAAATAAAGGATAGAATAAAAAAAAATCACATTTCATTCAAGAAGGCATGAGAAGAGGACAAATGGAATCAAAACACATGTGATGATAGCAAACAGCAAAATGGGTGAATTAAATCCAGCACACCAATAACCACATTAAATGTGAGTGGTTTAAACACACCAATAAAAAGATGGAGGTAAGCTTTTCCCATATATAAAAGCTAGACTTCAAGAAAACTACAGACCAACGTTTTACATGAAAATATGTTTTAGAATTCTTTGCAAACTTTAAGCAAGTTGAATCCAAAAATACATAAAATAATACTTCTTAACCATGTGGGATTTATACCAACCAGTAAAGCAAAGTTGGTTTAACATTTTAAAATCTTTTAATGTAATTCACCATACTAAGACTGTAAATGAATAAATATACACATAGATCATCTCAATAAATGCAGAAAAAGCATATGACAAAATTAAACATCCATTCATGATTAACATCCCTAGCAAATTTAGGAACAGAAGCAAATTCACTCAAGAACATAAAATCCACAAAATTTGAATGTTGAAATTCTAATCCCCAAAAGTGATGGTATTAGTAGGTGGGACTTTGCGAGGGGAAGAGGTCATGAGGGTGGGGTCTTCATAAATGGAATTAGCACCCTTATAATTTTGAGGCTCCAGAGAGATTACATGACCCTTCCATGTGTGAGGACACAGCAAGAAGGTGACGGCTCTGATCCAAGAGGAAGGCCCTCAGCAGAAGGTGACCATGCTAACACCTTGATCTTAGGCCGCTTAGTCTCCAGAGCTGTGGGCAATACAGTTTTGTTGTTTATAAACTATTTAGTGGTATTTTGTTATACAGCCCAAACAGGCTAAGTACAGCTTAACAAAAGTAAGGTAACTAAAAATAAGCCTCCTGATATGATGCAATAAGTAGTACATACCACTTGCTATGAAGTATTTTTGCCAAAATTCTAAATTCTGATCAAGTCTCTAGATCTAATTTCCAGTTTACAGCAGAAACTGGGAAATAAAGAAACATATCAAATAATAGGATGAGGATATAATCAACAAAACCTAGAATGTGAGAAACTAGAGGACAAATGAAATGATTTCCTAAGATCAAAAAGAAAGAAAAAAACTAAAAAATTCTTAAAGAGAACATGTGAATAAAGGGTTAATAATGGCCTGGGCATTACTTTACTAGAGTGTGAGATGAGTGCAATTGTGCGGTAGTCTGAGCATTCTTTGGCATTGCCTTTCTTTGGGACTGGAATGAAAACTGACCTTTTCCAGTCCTGTGGCCATGGCTGAGTTTTCCAAATTTGCTGGCATATTGAGTGCAGCACTTTCACAGCATCATCTTTCAGGATTTGAAATAGCTCAACTGGAATTCCATCACCTCCACTAGCTTTGTTTGTAGTGATGCTTTCTAAGGCCCACTTGACTTCACATTCCAGGATGTCTGGCTCTAGGTGAGTGATCACACCATCGTGATTATCTTGATCATGAAGATCTTTTTTGTACAGTTCTTTTGTGTATTCTTGCCACCTCTTTTTAATATCTTCTGTTTCTGTTAGGTCCATACCATTTCTGTCCTTTATCGGGCCCATCTTTGCATGAAATGTTCCCTTGGTATCTCTTCTAAAGGAGGTCACCCCTAGGTGTTCCTTGGAAGGAATGATGCTAAAGCTGAAACTCCAGTAATTTGGCCACTTCATGTGAAGAGTTGACTCATTGGAAAAGACTCTGATGCTGGGAGGGATTGGGGGCAGGAGGAAAAGAGGATGAGATAGATGGCTGGATGGCATCACTGACTCGATGGACATGGGTTTGAGTGAACTCCGGGAGATGGTGATGGACAGGGAGGCCTGGCGTGCTGCGATTCATGGGGTCGCAAAGAGTCGGACACGACTGAGCGACTGAACTGAACTGAATGGCCTGGGCTGACATCCTGGGAATGATGTCAGTGTCCTTCTCCCACTTGGAAATGTTGGGGTTATAAAATCAGAATGTTATGCCTTCTTTATCTGCAGTATGCAACTACCCCTTGTATTCAGCAAAGCAGTATGTAGGGTGGGGTCTACTTAATTGAATGGTTGAAAAAGTAATGGAAAACTGAGGCTGAGGCTCCCTGTGCCAAGGTGGCATCCACAGTCCTGACCATGGCAGTGAAGCGCTCAGCACAGGTGAAGGCTAAAATAAGCTGTATATGGGGTAGGTGGGCCGGGCTTCCTGCTCAGATGAATAGGCTGTACCTGTTCTGTCTCCTGGCCTTGGTCCTTCCATGAACTGAAGTAAAAGCTGTATTAAATTAAACTCACTTGAGTTTTATGAGTATGATAGCCAACTTGGACACGTAACACCAGTGCTGGGATGTTAGATATTTCAACTAAAAGCATTTGAGGATCTCCTTCAGGTCCTGATTCAAAAGAACCAACTGTAAAGATGGTTGGCGAAGAGGAGGAAAAGAATGAGCAAGGGCATCAGCGGAAAGTATGTATTTGTTGATAGGAAGGAAATTTATTAATTTTATTTTAGGTGTAACAATGATATTAGATTGGTCTCTCTTTCCCTTCCCCTCCACATAAGGAAAAAGAATGAACAAGATCTTTTCTTCAGAGATATATAACTGATATACTTATCAATTAATCGAGACAATGTTTGAAATTTGCTGTAAAATAATCAAGTTGAGCTAGGGCAGACAAGGGGCGGGGTGTGGTGGGAAGCACATGAAATAATACAGGTTGCCCATTAGTTGGCAATCATTGCAGCCTGGTGAATGCTTGAGGGTTCATTATATTACCTTTTTTTCTATATGCTTAAAAGATTCCATAATGAAAAAATAAATAAAGGAAATGTGGAAGAGTACAGGTAGAAAAATGGGATACAAAATAAAGGTTAACTATCAGCCTATAGGGATGTCTACCTATAAGTAAGTTTGTTGTTGTTTAGTTGCTAAGTCATGTCTGACTCTTTTGTGACCCCATGGACTGGAGCCTGCCACATTCCTCTGTCCATGGAATTTTCCAGGCAAGAATACTGGAGTAGGTAGCCATTTCCTTCCCAGGGACACTGCAGACCCAGGGATAGAACGTGCATCTCCTGCTTGGCAGCCAGATTCTTTACCACTGAGCCACCAGGAAAGCCCTGAAAGTTTAGATGCACCTTTAAACTGACTTGCTGCATTCCCTTTCTTTTTGAATTTGTTAATTTTTTTCATATGACAAGACTGGAATACTAAACAGAGTTAATATTGTTGAGTAATTTCATAAGATCTCAAAAATAAAATTACCTTTCTCCAGGGAGTTACACTCTTAAAAGAAAAAAAAAATTAGCTAAAAGACATAAGCCAAACCAGTCCCCAAATTTCTGTCACTCTTTGAGAACCAGAGCAACTCATCTACAAGCGTCCTTTCTCCCTTTCTAAAATGTATTTATTCTTCAATTGTTAATCCTCTATTTTGCTGATTTTACTGAGTTCAACTGAACAAATATATACTGAGTAGTCACTAGAATGAAGCATTCTGATGAGAGCAGACAAGAACAAAAAGAAGTGTGTTGCCTCCTCCAGCCAGTGCTTCATCTCACATACTCCAGATGCAAAAATATCAATACATTAAATTCTCTGCTCACAGTTGGCTATTGAAGAGATATTACTACTCAGCACACTGAATTTCTAATTTACTTTTTCAAAAAAGGGCAAAAATAAAAGTTAAAAATCACTTGTGATATGAAGTAAAACAACTTTTTGTAACATATTACTTTAAGCTAAAAAAAGCACAGCTACCAGATGCTGACTAATAGCTTGAAATACACACTGTATTATGGAAGGAATGTGTGTATGTGTGTGGGGAGTGTATGTGGGGACTATGTAAGGAATGGCCCTATGGGTGATGGCTGGGACTAGGAGCCCCAGCGCTAGCTGAATAGTCTTAATTAGGAAATACTGACCTTAGATGTCTGTTTCAGTAAGTTGTTTTGGAAAGAGTCCTCAGGCAAAAAAGATCACAGATTTTGTTATGCTTTCCACTATAAACAAGTTTTTGCTTTCCCCCTGATAAAAACACTGTGGTTTCTGCAAGCAACATTGGTGAAGCAAAATGCATGTATGCCTTTTGCCTTCAAAAAAGATCTTCTAGATGCCACTTCAAGTACTGTAGCTGAGAATTAAAGGTGTTGGTAGTGAAAGAGAATTCTATCATGTAGTCAAGAAAATAATGTGAACTATTCCTCTTAGTATAAAATCAAAGACCAGTAGTTACTTAGTGACAAGAGTCTGTGTTTTAGGAACTCCATGAAAAATAAGCATTGTTTCAAAACAGAAAACATAGTAGAAAAACATACGTATTTCCTAAAGGATTACAGAATACCTTTAAAACAATATCCTTGGTTTCTATCATCATCTTATGCAATTAACAGCATATCTAGTCCTGGTTTCTTTCCTGAAACCCAGACCCAAATTTTCAACTGGCTCCTGAAAATCTCCCCCAGGCACCCCAAACACAGAGCCAAAACTCATCTTTGTCTCACCACCAAACCTCTTCTCTTGACCTGTCTGTAAGAACATCATAGCAATGTCCCACCAGAAACCATGGGCTGCTCCTGCTACCATGGGTAGCATCATGTCTCCTGATACCAATATTCCCTCTCTACATTCAATCAACTAATAAAGGCATGGAACACTTTTTTTTAAATAAAGGGCCAGAGAGCAAATATTTTTTTAGGCCGGGCTTTCCAGGCCAAAAGGCAATATTGAGGTCAATATGTAAGTACTTATATAAAAAATTAATTCTGTTAATAACAAAACTAATCAATACATTAATGTATTAATGTAATAAAAGTATATTAATGAGAAGAGTGACATTCTTTCCTTATGAGAGAGAACATTTTACTTAATTTCAAAGTTAATGTCCCCTTATCATCAAAATCAACTACAAATGTTCATTTGTTAAGACTGACATGTGAAGAGACTTTACTTTACCTTTGAAAACATCTTTTCACACAGATAAGTTAAGTCGCTCAGTCGTGTCCGACTCTTTGCAACCCCATGGACTATAGCCCACCAGGCTCCTCCATCCGTGGGATTCTCCAGGCAAGAATACTGGAGTGGGTTGCCATTTCCTTCTCCAGGGGATCTTCCTGACCCAGGGATCGAACCCAGGTCTCCCGTATTAGAGGCAGATGCTTTAACCTCTGCACCATCAGGGAAGCCCCTGAGGGGTTTTCACACAGATAGGTAATGGCAAATATCAAGAACCACACATAAGGATGATTTTAATTGCGCATACTCATCACTCGGAAGGCATCTACAGAATTCTATTCTTGATATTTGCCTTTTAGTTTGTCATTTACAAGACAGATGAATCCTTTTCAATGAAGATCAGATGGGAGCTCCTCACTGCACATTCAAATGGATTTTGAAGTATGGAAATTTCCTTTGCTCTGACACTGTGGTCCAAAAAAATGCTGCTAGGATGGTAGCTGGAGATCAAAAGATGTATCTGCTACAAAACCTGTGGGGAATGGAGAGTGTGCTTCCTGGTTTAAGTTCTGATGGCACATGAAGCAGAGAGTAGGTGGAGATTACTTGTGATGTGAACATTAGTTGCAAACAATGAATTTACTATAGTGTAAGCTTTACATGTAAGCTCCATTTTACCTTTTCATTTTAAGAAATATTATTGAATCTTTAGCAAAGATTTGTTATCTCCTAAGTCATTTAATGTTCAGCAACAGTAGTTAGGAGTGGTTCTCCCCATTCAAAAAATTTCAATTCCAGCCCCCATCTCAAAAAAAGAAAAAAAAAAAGTCACAGTACAACTTTGCCACTGCTAAGTAGCCAACTGCTGTGTAGTAAGGCAAGTCACTATATTTAGCTTTAGTTTCTGACAAAAATTCATGGAAATGAGAAAGGCTTAGTCTGTGAGACAAAACATGAAGTTCACCAATGACATCACTGGTGCAATAATACATGCCAAGATTCAGATTATTTTCTTTAAATCTTATCTGCTGACGAATAAAACAATAAATAATGATATGCTTTACACATCTTACAATTTCCCTTTGTAACTTCATCAAAGATTTGAACACATCTTCACAGATTCCATTTCAGCTCGTACTGAATTAATGCTTTCTTACTTTCTCTGTAAAAAATTCTCACCTGTAGATCATTCCACACAGTCTATTCAAAGAGGCTCATCCTTCCATCACCACAAATTCATCAGTGACTCCACTAATAAACCATAACCAAGCAGCATTAGCAACATCTGTTGACTAATAAAGACCCAGAGAAAACCACACAAAATCATTTGTCTTGCTTTTTAATTAACTCTTGATGTAGCATCCCACATCCTCAACTCTGAGCAACTGTTCTCACCTAACTATTTAACAAGTTTATTTTCACTGGATACACTTCCTTAGTGCTACAATCAAACATGATTTAATTAAGTTACTATTGATGAGCAGCTTTTCTTATTTGGCTAACAACAGTGCTCACCAGAAACTTAATTTGCTTGCAGCCTCACTTTCATTTTTTCACTTCTCTAAAGAAATTCTGCTGTGAATAGATATTTTATGTTAAATTGCCAATTCTTCTGATTGCTGCTTTCCTGTGGATTGGGAAACCTGTGAGGAGCGCTCCCTCTGGTTACATCCAGGCATGTTGTATTCTTTCAGCACAGTGCCAAGGGATAATAAACACAACGCTCTGCCACCTAATCTGGTAACAAAATTATCCTCACTACACTATATCTTTAACAGTAAGACATTCAAAGTATACCTTTCTTTTGTTTGGGATGATGGCTATGCTTTGATCATCAAAAATATTAAAAATAAAATAACAACAGCAATACACATCTCAAAAACACTGCAGAATTAGTTATAACTATAAATTGTAACATGCTGATCATCAGTGCAATATCCCACAGTAAGCTCCTGCTTTAGGAGACCCAAGACCACACTCAGACGTGGTGACTCACTATCAGGGAGACTGCCGCACTCGGCTATAGTTGATTCTAGCAATCGGCAAGAGAGAAACAACCTAAGTGAAGACTGGAGGCATCATACAACAGGCTTCCTGTTTTCTCTCTCAGGAAGGGCCGTACAGAAAGTACTCCTTTCTCCAGCAGTGACACGGATAACACACATGGATGATATTTTGGCATGTAAGACATGCTACGACCATGACATACAAGCCCACCCAAGGAGTGACCAGTCTGACATTCAAGTAGTAAAGGCTTTAGGGGAGAAAAATACAGAAACATGAGAACTCCATCACACATTTACTGCTGGTTCTTTGAAAAGAATAAGCCAATTTTCTGTAACTTATTCGGCAAAAAAGCAAACTTAGCAATCACCCTTAGTAAAAATTTAAGTCTATACAACCTAAGGGAATGTGGAGTGAAAAAAAAAAAGCAAAAGCAAAAACTGGTAACCCAGTGAAGTCAATCAATGATGACACTTCTTAGAAAAGTAAGTTTTAAGAAGGGTATTAGAGGTTCAGATAAAGTGAATAAACCAGACTTTGTCAACCAGTGTGCCAAGATAACTAAGTAGTAGAAAAAATAGTCTAAGTGATCACTTTCTCACTTCTCCCAAGACTCGTACATGGCTATTTACCCATCCAGATGCCCAGCAGAGAAGATAATCCACGAACCACAGTGAATGCCTACAACATTTGGGTTGTAAGTTTAGGCTTAATTTTCTCAGCACAAACTGAGAAAGGCTGGAATACATGGCCAAGTCAGGAAACAGTGACACTTGAAAATGAAAACACACCATTACTGGGTCTTAAAATCTTTTTTGAGAGCATCTGCATGCTAGTTGCTATTAGCATACAGGCACTAAGTATACAAACACATAAACCAACAGGAATAAATGTAAGGTACAGATTAGAACCAGAAATATTGACAGAATAGGCAAATAATGAGTCAATAAAAGAGGAACACAAGGATATGTGAGGTGTGGAGCTGCTGTGAAGGTTCTCACTCATCAAACGAAAATCTTAGGTCTCAATAGCCTTGTTAATCCATGCAATCCAATTCACTTCGTAGAGTCACTGTTTTCCATTGTTTATTGGCCAAACATTAATGGCCAAAGTGATACCACTTTCTCGTGTTTTGATCTATATTTAGCTCGACACAAGCTAAAATAAAATATCATTTTTATGATGTCTTGCAGACTACAAATGCTTCTAATCCTCCCACCAACCTTCAAAATCCTAAAGGTGAAGATCTACCACCTGTCAAAGTGGCTTCTCTTTGTCATGAGCCAAATTCTCCAAAAGTGACTGTGACAGGCAAGCCACCAGACCTCAGGCTATTGAGTGTCCTGTGGGCCTCAGCTTCATCACCTGTGAAAAAAAGATTTGGAATCTCTAAAATCTTTTCTGGCTCCAACAGTCTCTGAATATATAAATCTGCCAAAAGGATTTTTAATTATCCAAGAATAGATTCATATTAAGAAGGTGTGTGCGCAGTTGGTATTTGGCCATGGGGCTACAAATAATAAAGAAAATTTTAAATAGTTTGCAGAGTCTATCCCTAATTAAAAGGTTTTATTTTTTCCATCCCTTATTTAAAAGGAGGCCTCAGACCATTCTCATTAATTGGCAAAAGATCTTAGGCAGTATAACCCATTACTAAATAGCTTAAATGAAACTGCTGTTCAAAATGCAAACTATCATGTTACTCTATGACCCATCCAAACATTTGGCAAGGAAATGTTACAAAAGACAAATCCATATGTTTACAATAGACAGTTTTAAGTTAGACTAGTTCTTTCTCATCTAGTATATCAGAATAAGGAGGCTATTAGTAAAACATCATAATTATATAAAAGCCAAAGATGTGGGTTCTAGTCTGGTTGGCTAACTGGCTGGCTTTCTTTCATCCACACAAAATGGTTTGAATGGTTCAGTAATCCGATTACCCAAAATGCCTATGTTGTTTTAGAAAGAATAATGGTGATAATGATAACAATCTCTTATATAGCAATTATATTCACCAGATGCTTGTCTAAGCTATATATATACAGAGATATACTTAATCCTCACAATAATCCTATGAAACATATTATTTTCATTATTATTCCTACTTTAGAGATGAGAAAACTAACAATGAAACCTGCCCAGAATTACATACTCAAGCACTGAAGCCAAGATTTAGACCCAAGAAGTTTGGCTCCAGAATTGTAATCCTAACACTAGGCCTAACAGGCCTCTTTAATAAAATGAGGCTGCAAATTTGAGCTATATCTATACTAAGCTGGTAGTTCTGGGCACATTATTTAATCTCTCCAACCTCAGTTTCTCTAAAATGGGAAGTAAAATGTGTACCTCTTGTTAGCATTGTAAATGACAATATTTTGGAAAGCAATTTGAGTTTATATTCCAAAATCCATAAAAAGGTTCTTAACCTTGACGTAACAATTCCACTTCTGTAAATTCACCCTAATGAATTTATGAATGTATTTGAAAATCTATGCTCTTTAATATGTAATAGTACAAGTCAGACATGTCAAAGCTAACTGCACTTAAGACCAACAGTGTGCTCAGTCACTCCAGTCATGTCCGACTCTTTGTGACCCCATGGACTGTAGCCTGCCAGTCTCCTCTGTCCACGGGATTCTCTAGATAAGAATACTGGAGTGGGTTGCCTTGTCCTCCTCCAGCGCATCTTCCCGACCCAGGTCTCCTGCATCCCCTGCATTGCAGGGGGATTCTTTACCCCCTAAGCCACCTGGGAAGCCCATCAGAGCACCTGGGAAGACCATCAGAGTAAAAGAACAAGGATAAATTTATAAAGTACTATGTTCTAAAAAGAAGAGATAATCGAGCCTAGACCATAAAACCAACTTTCTGGCTGTTGTCACTGTATCTATCTCAATTCACGAGAAAAGTTCTGCCAAGGTCCACTCTTCAGAAAAAAACAATAAACAAACAAAATACTAATAATTCCATATCAGATGTAGAGAAGAAAACAGGACATTAGTGATTTCTTAGGACCAAACTGTTCTAATAATCAAAGCACCCTCATGGTAACGATCCCTCACATGAAAAGACAGGAGACATAAAAGGTGGAAGAATGGGAAGGGTACAAAGAAATAATTTAAAGAAAATAAAGAGACTATAAGACAAATCAGAAAATACAGACAAGACAGGATCAATTAATTCAAGTTGTCTAGGATATATCTTTAAGATACAAGCAAAAAAGATAATGAAACTAAAAAATCAGGCAAGTCACAGTGATGCTGTGCTGCTTCAAATAAGCATTTTAAAAATATATCAGAAAAGTACTCTACATATGAATTTTACCCACATTTGGATTCTGAATTAGGGTATACAAAAATAAGATAACCCAATTAAAACTTTATAAAAAGAAGAAATCCTGAAATATCTGTATTCTTATTTTTATCATTCACCTTTGAAAATCTATCACTGAATTTAAAGTTAGTGGAGTATTAAATTGTATTAGTCATATTGCAAATAGAAAATTTAACACCAAAGTCACAATAAAATTAAGAAGAGTTATTATTCAAAATATTAGTGTAAAAAGCAAAATATGTAAATTTAAGTCAACTCAGTTACACATAAGACTTGCAGTATGCCAATCACCATGTAGCAACCATCAGGTGTCACTAAATATTACTAAAATTTGCTTTCAGCACCAATAGAACCTCATTCTCACTCCCTCCTCATAGGCATTGGACACAGTGCTATTTTTTTTAAACATGAAAAAAAATGTGGGGAATTCCCTGGCGGCCTAATGGTTAGGCCTTGGCGCTTTCATTGCCAGGGCTTGGGTTCAATCCCTGGTCAAGGAACTAAGATCCTACAAGCCATGAGATGCACCAAAAGAAAAATACGTGAACATTTTTCAAAATTTTGTTTGCTTTTATTATTATTGTTTTGCTTCTTACTTTGCATGTTATTGACAATTATGGTAGTAAAATGGAAAAAATAAACATAATAGTAGAAATCAGAATGAGAGAGAAGTTGGAGGAAACAAAAAAGGGTCTTAACAATTTCATTCTTTAGAAGTGAAATCAGGTGTTTCACAGAGTAGGCAGAGGATCAACATTCAAAAGATCACGGGTTTCCTGAATTCCAGAGTGAAAACAGTATGTGGCAACGGATGATGCAATTCTCAACAGTAATCAATTTACCAAAGAGGCCTACCCAACTGACTTGCTACAAAAGTGGCATCCCACTGCTGTACAAGTCCATTTTCAGCCATCATATATGAGACAAGTTCTGTACTATTCCTTCTGTATTTTTGCAGCCATTTCTAGGCACACAGCTCTATGTCTCACACATTAAAAAAAAAAATCTGATGATTATTATATTAAATGAAGATTAAAACAGGGTTACTTACCAGTTAACTAAACTACATTAGTAATAAGAGACTCATGGGGCAGTGATAAAATAGGTGAACCTTGTTCTTTCACTGCATTTAGTACAGGATTTCATACATACAGACACCTGTAGATGTTTGCTGAATAACTGAACTGAAGAACAAACAAACGAATATATGAACAAACCAATGAATAAAGTATATGATCATCAGTAATGGCTAGGGATATTGTTCAGTCAGAAGGGTTATCAGTCCGAAATAAATTGATCCATCCATACATACCTCGTTCCCAAAAATTTATAGAAGGGGTAGAGGAGAGAAACAGAGATGGGGCAAAGGAAGTGGGGAAGGAAGAGAACAGACTAAAAATCTCACTTCAGACAGTTTGTTTTCCTCAAGAGCAATAATGGAACAACATATAAAAGGTACTGTGCGAGGTACAAAGATTTTCTGAAATCTGTATTGTCTCTCACCATTAATATTTTAAGAACAACCTAAAAAGAACCAAAAAGCACACATTACAAATCACAGACCTATATACATTGTTTAAAAATAGAAAACCAGGATTTTAAAAGATGACCTCGCCTTAAATCCCATTTCCTTAGTGGATTTACAGAAAAATAGACATTCCTCGGAGATGACTTCATCAGATAAAGGAAAGGTCTTAACTACATGCACTATTGCCTTTTTAAAAAGCCAAACAAAACATTCTGCTTTGTTAGGGTTAGCAAAAATAAAACAACTGGTGTGCTACCCTGCTGAGATATAGCAGAATAAAAATAAAGCAGTTTCAGAAATAAATATAAAATATATATTATTTTTGTATTGAAAAAACTGACAGGCTTTTATAACATGTGTGTTCAATTAAACTTCATTAAAGTTGAGCAACCCAAGTATTGGGGTTATTCTCCCCTTCCTGACAAGACTGGAAAACAAGTTTTCCTGAAGCAACAGGAAAACTGACAAATGGCAGTGCTTTGGGAACATCCATCATCCACTCCTATTGTGCCCTTTTACGTGCAGCCTGGACTTTCCAAGTAGCTCAGTGGGAACAAATATGCCTGCCAACGCAGGAGAGGCAGGTTCAAGCCCTGTGTGGGGAAGATCCCTTGGAAAAGGAAATGGCGACGGACTCCAGGATTCTTGCCTGGGAAATCTTATGGACAGAGGATCCTGGTGGGCTACGATCCATGGGGTCGCAAAGAGTCAGGCACAGCTTAGCAACTAAACAGCAACAAAGTGCACCCTAACTGAAGCACTGATTTAAAAACAAACCACGCCAAAAAAAAAACAACAAACACCAACCAACCGACCAGAGAGGAATGCATACTTATCACCCATCTCTAAATCTGTATGACTGAGCGGTCCTAGCCTTTACACATCAGAATAGGAATCTCAGATTCTGTCCCACTGGATAAACTTAATGTATCTTAAGAGGTATCTGACATAACAGCAGAAATTCTCCCAGTCCATCTTCACTTGACAGCCCATGTTTCCATTCTCCTCATAAAATCACGGGGCCCAGAGCATCTTCTTTGAGTTTAGTTGACTATCCTGTAGACTGGCTTCGCTTTCTGCTAACTAAACAACTATGATTCCAATGCAAGGAAAAACAGAAAACTATGCTAGAAGCCAGTGAGCCTGTGGTTTACTGGGAAAAGAACCGGTTAGATGAGGTGGTTTAAGTTACAGCTCAGTCACTTACTCCTCCATGGTCTTAAGGAAACTGCAGTCTACTGAAGCCTGAGGTCTAACTTCTGTGTAGTTGTGACTGTTGTTGCTGTTCAGTCACCAACTCAGATCCAACTCTTTGTGACCATGGATGGCAGTACGCTAGGCTTCCCTGTCCTTCACTATCTCCCAGAGTTTGCTTACACTCATGTCTACTAAGTTGGTGATGCCATCCAACCATCTCATCCTCTGCCGCCCCTTTCTCCTCTTGCCTTTAATCTTTCCCAGCATCAGGATCTTTTCCAATAAGTCAGCTGTTCCCTTCAGGTAGCCAAAGTATTGGAGCTTCAGCATCAGTCCTTTCAATGAATATTCAGGGTTGATTTCCTTGAGGGTCAACTGGTTTGATCTCCTTGCAGTCCAAGAGACTTTCAAGAGTCTTCTCTAGAACCACAGTTCAGAAGCATCAATTCTTCGGATAGCAGTAAACAATTATCATTGCATGAACAGATACTACATGCTATGCACTGTATTAACTACTTTAAACATATGATCACTTCAAATTCTCACAACACAATTACTACCCCCTTTTATAGGTGAGCCTATGGACTGCGTGCTGCAGTCCATGGGGTCGCAAAGAGTTACACACGACTGAGCAACTGAACTGAACTGATAGATGAGAAAATTGAGATCTATAGAGGGGCTGAATAACATACAATATCACAAAGCAAATGATAAAATGATGAGGCCATATCTGAACCCAAGAAATCTCAAGTTGTCTCTTCTTAGCCTTTCTCCTACCATTCCCTTACTCAAAACACCACCACACTGATCCACTCATCATTCTCTGTATGAGACACTGCCTTTCACAAGTCAATACCACTGTTCATGGTAGTAGGAGGGGGTGCCTGCTTAAACTGCTTTTGAACCCACCTATGAGATACACTTTGAGAGACAGGATTCACTTTTCAGGGACGCGCCTTCTAACTCATTCAAACAATCCATCATGCTCGTAAACAACTCTGTTCACTCCTGTACTGCTGTACTTACAACATTACCAGTTTTGTGCTTGTTTCACTCTCTCTCCTGTGGAATTCTTAAGGGCAGACACCTTTCAACTCTCTGC
Organism: Oryx dammah; assembly: GCF_014754425.2. Taxonomy (NCBI): domain Eukaryota; kingdom Metazoa; phylum Chordata; class Mammalia; order Artiodactyla; family Bovidae; genus Oryx; species Oryx dammah. The sequence continues at coordinate 14,866,307 of NW_024070195.1, read as the reverse complement.
ACTTAATAAATGTTCAGCCATGTTTGTTGAATAAATCAATGTCCAAAAACAGGGTTCTTCAGTTTTCTTAAAGAGCAAATATAAAAGACTTCTATACCTGAAATAAAATAATAAGCCTTCTAAGCTATAAAAGCATGTGTAAGTATCTATAACTAATGTATATCCTCACTATACAATCTCCAAACCTGAAAAAAAATTGTGAACCATTCTATTCAATTAACTTTAATGTTTCTTTAACGATGTATTAAAATTTGTTGTTCATCAGTTGCTCAGTCATGTCTGACTCTTTGTGACCCCATGGACTGCAGCATACCAGGCTTCCCTGTTCTTCACTATCTCCCAGAGTTTGCTCAAATCCATGTCCATTGAGTTGGTGATGCCATCCAACCATCTCATCCTCTGTCGTCCCCTATTCCTCCTGTCTTCAACCTTTCCCAGCATCAAGGTCTTTTCCAATGAGCCAGCTGCTTGTGTCAGGTGGTCAAAGTATTGGAGCTTCAGCTTCAGCATCAGTCGTTACAATGAATATCCAGGGTTGATTTCCTTTATGTCTTGATCTCCTTGGGGTTTAATCTCCTTGCTAAAATTTGAGTACTTTTAAATTTTGCTTTTTTATCCAAATTCAGAGTTCTTCTAGCTTCATCAAATTAAACAATTTTGTTGATCAGAGAAATATAGTAAGGAAGATGCACTTTTTAGTTACAATGATGTTATAGACTGTAACATGCTAGAACTTGAAATGGCTTTTAAAAATCAGCCATTATATATAATTACTAAAAAAGTTATATATTCATTTCAAAGTTTATGTAAAATAATGATACATAAAAAAGAAGTCACAAAATTTAAGAATAAATCTCCACCCTAACACTGCCTCAAATTTTTAACTGGGTGACTTAAAGCCATTTATTAAACCTTGCATTTCAAAATTCTGCAACTTAATGATAATCATTTCACAGATATGAGCCAATAGTGCCATCCACTGTTCTTATAAATGATCTTGCCCAAATACAGTTTTTTATGATGCACTAAAAATAAGATTACTTTAAAATTTTATTTGCACAATAGTTAAGTGGAAATAAGGTATCTGGGGATTTCACTGAAGATATGGAAAAAGTTGCAAATTTCAGGACAACTAGTTCTGGGATAAAAGCAAAAATGTAACAAGTTCAAAATTGACACGAATGCTTCAATTTCACACATTTAATTTTTTGAGATAAGTTTCACTTCATTCATGGTCCAAATTAACATTTTTTCTCTACAAAACAATCATCTATAGCCAGAGAGAAAGAATTATATTCCAGCTCACCAAAGAACTTCCTGCATTTAAGTAATCCTGCTGTCACTGAAATACTAAAATGCTTATGAAGTGAGTATTTGAGTAACACTGCTATACAAGCTATGGGTGAGACTAAGATTAGTTTTTTTTTTTTCCATTTATTTATCAAACATTCACTTAAAACTCAACAAGTGAAACAGGAAGTTGAGGAGCTGATGATTCTCAGATAAACTCCTAACCTTAAATTCTAGTACCAGCACCTTTCCAGCTAAAAAAGTACAAAGGGTGAAGAGAAAGGATGGCGGGGGTGGCTTGGAGAATGCTGATAGAGAACAGGATACAGCAAGATCATAGTACTACGGAAAACACTTATTGAAATGCCCATGATGTGTCAGGCTATGTCTACAGTACGTAGTATATGTCCAACTTACAAAAGAGATCTGCTCTTAGAAGTTACCCAACATATCTGAGTCATGGAGCTAGAAAATAACAGTGTCTATGACTCTAAACCCCAAGCACAGAGGTCCCTTCGATGAACCATAAACTCTATCTTCTCTGGAATACACCGGAGCCACATTCCAGGCTCATTACTAAGAGATATTTCCTGGCCTCCATAAGCTTGCAGAAGCACAAGAATAATAACAGTTATCTACTGACCTTAGAGATGTGCCAAAAGAATAGTTATAAGCTTCAGTTTCAAGATTCATGTGGCCCTGCTAGGACTTCTATAAGTTACTTTCAAAAACCCTAATGCCAAGGGTGTAACATAAAACTGTATGAGTTATTTTAAGCTACAACTGAGAACAGACTCCTTTTGCTAGTACTTAATTAGAAAGATTACCTTCCAGAGATAATTGATACATTTTAGCTGTCTTTTATCTTTGGTCAACAGCACAGGCTTTGCAAATTAGCATAATAAATGACAGAAATAAATTTTCATTTCTGAAAGTAATGGCTAACTACTAAACACAAGTGCTTACTGATCAGCATAAAAGATAGTAGAAATGGGATCACATTACTGAAATCAGTGACTCTCAAGATGAGCCGACTGGCTGAAACATTTTGCCGAAAGAGGGTAAAGAATCTTGCAACACCCTAGCTGAGATTAATATTTATCAAATTGTAGTGACAGACCAGGATTTTTGTTTCCAACCTCTTGTGAACCAGTATTTTTGTAAAATACAATGAAAAGGAATTATAAGACATCAGAGCAACGTTAAACCATCTTAAAAGTTTCTAAGGTGCCTGCTCTCAAGTTCTATAATTGTCACAGACAAGCCATCCACAGTTGTTAATAAGCCAGCACTAGTCCACATATCACACTTCAGGTAGCACTGTCTTGGACCATTCAGTTCAGTCCAGTCCTGTTCAGCTCACTCACTCACTTACATCCAACTCTTGGCAACCCCTTGGATTGAAGCATGCCATGCTTTCCTGTCCATCATCAACTCCTGGAGCTTGCTCAAACTCATGTTCATTGACTCAGTGATGCCATCCAACCATCTCATCTTCTGTCGTCCCCTTCTCCTCCTCCCCTCAATCCTTCCCAGCATCAGGGTCTTTTCCAATGAGTGGACCAAAGGTGCACTTCCCATCAGGTGACCAAAGTATTAGAGTTTCAGCTTCGGCATCAGTCCTTCCAATGAATATTCAGGACTGATCTCCTTTAAGATGGACTGGTTGGATCTCCTTGAAGTCCAAGGGACTCTCAAGAGTCATCTCCAACACCACAGTTTAAAAGCATCAATTCTTCGATGCTCAGCTTTCTTTATAGTCCAACCCTCACATCCATAACATGACTACTGGAAAAACCACAGCTTTGACTAGATGGACCTGTATTAGCAGAGTAATATCTCTGCTTTTTAATATGCTGTCTAGGTTGGTCATAGCTTTTCTTCTAGGAGTAAGCATCTTTTAATTTCATGGCTGCTGTCACCAGCTGCAGCAATACCTTTTAAAGGAGGTCACCATTTTCTTCATTACCTTCACCATAGTTTGGTCTCAGGTCAAGCAATGGGGAGGGAACACAGTCCTGCCCATAAACAGAAAATTGAATTAAAGATTTACTGAGAACAGCCCTGTCCATCAGAACAAGACCCAATTTCCCCCTCAGTCAGTCTCTCCCATCAGGAAGCTTCCATAAGCCTCTTATCCTTATCCCTCAGACGGCAGAAAGAATGAAAACCACAATCACAGAAAACTAATCAAACTGATCACACAGAGCACAGCCTTGTCTAACTCAATGAAACTATGATCCATGTCATGTAGGACCACCCAAGATGGACGAATCATGGTGGAGAGTTCCGACAAAACATGGTCCACAGGACAAGGGAATGGCAAACCACTTCAGCATTCTTGCCTTGAGAACCCCATAAACAGTACAAAAATGCAAAAAGATATGACACCAAAAGATGAACTCTCCAGGTTGGTAGGGGCCCAATATGCCACTGGAGAAGAATACAGAAGTCACTCTAGAAAGAATGAAGAGATGAACCAAAGTAAAAACAATGCAAAGTTGTGGATGCCACTGGTGATGGAAGTAAAGTGCAATGCTATAAAGAACAATACTGCATAGGAACCTGGAATGTTAGGTCCATGAATCAAGGTAAATTGGAAGTGGTCAAAGAGGAGATGGCAAGAGTGAACATTGACATCTTAGGAATCAGTGAACGAAAACGGACTGGAACAGGCGAATTTAGTTCAGATGACCATTATATCTACTATTGTGGGCAACAATCCCTTAGAAGAAATGGAGTAGCCCTCACAGTCAACAGCAGTCAAAATGCAGTACTTGAGTGCAATTTCAAAAATGACAGAATGATCTGTTTGTTTCCAAGGCAAACCATTCAATATCACATTAATCCAAGTCTATGCCCCAACCAAGTAATGCTGAAAAAGCTGAACTTGAATGCCTTTATGAAGACCTAGGTTTGTGATATTGTACAAGAGGTAGTGATCAAGACCATCCCCAAGAAAAAGAAATGCAAAAAGGCAAAATGGTTGTCTGAGGAGGCCTTACAAATATCTGAGAAAAGAAAAGAAGCTAAAGACAAAGGAGAAAAGGAAAGATATACCCATTTGAATGGAGAATTCCAAAGAATAGCAAGGAGAGATAAGAAAGCCTTCCTCAGTGATCAGTGAAAATAAATAAGAGGAAAACAATAGAATGAGAAAGACTAAAGATCTCTTCAAGAAAATTAGAGATACCAATGGAATATTTCATGCAAAGATGGGCACAATAAAGGACAGAAATGGTATGGACCTAACAGAAGCAGAAGATATTGAGAAGAGGTGGTAAGAATACACAGAAGAACTATACAAAAAAGATCTTCATGACCCAGATAACCACATGGTGTGATCACTAACCTAGAGCCAGACATTCTTGAGTGTGAAGTCAAGTGGGCCTTAGGAAGCTTCAGTACGAGCAAACCTAGTGGAGGTGATGGAATTCCAGTTGAGCTATTTCAAATCCTAAAAGATGATGCTGTGAAAGTGATGCACTCAATATGCCAGCAAATTTGGAAAACTTAGCCATGGCCACAGGACTGGAAAAGTTCAGTTTTCATTCCAGTCGCAAAAAAAGGCAATGCCAAAGAATGCTCAAACTACTACACAATTGCACTCATCTCATAAGCTAGCAAAGTAATGCTCAAACTCTCCAAGCAAGGCTTCAACAGTACTTGAACCGTGAACTTCAGATGTTCAAGCTGGATTTAGAAAAGGCAGAGGAGCCAGAGATCAAATTGCCAACATTCGGTGGATCATCAAAAAAGCAAGAGAGTTCCAGAAAAACATCTGCTTCCGTTTTATTGACTACACAAAAGCCTTTAATTGTGGATCACAAAAGAACATGGAAAATTCTTCAAGAGATGGGAATACCAGACCACCTGACCTGCCTCCTAAGAAATCTGTAGGCAGGAGTTAGAACTGGACATGGAACAACATACTGGCTCCAAAAAGGGAAAGGAGTACATCAAGGCTGTTTATTGTCACCCTGCTTGTTTAACTTATATGCAGAGTACATCATGTGAAATACCAGGCTGGATGAAGCACAAGCTGAAATCAAGACTGCGAGGAGAAATATCAATAACCTCAGATATGCAGCTGACACCATCCTATGGCAGAAAGTGAAGAACTAACGAACCTCTTGATGAAAGTGAAAGAAAAGAGTGAAAAAGTTGGCTTAAAACTCAACATTCAGAAAACAAAGATCATGGCATCCCGTCTCGTCACTTCATGGCAAATAGATGGGGAAACAATGGAAACAGTTTGACCCTTAAGGACATTATTCTGTCTTGGTCCCTCCTTTACACTCACTCTAGACACTGGGTAGAGGATTCTGGCTGCCTGAGGCTAATCATACTGTCTCATCTGACTCAAGTGACCCTTTCCTTCAAGGTCTGATTTAATCACCCAGAACAGGTAGAAGGTGCCAGCTTACTTAAACTCTCATTGCAGATTTTGCGCTGGGACTTGCTTTCATTATAACCTGACAGCTGGGTTGTAGAAAGCAAACTAATCCTCATTGGTAGCTACTACTGTCCATCAAAAGACCTCTAGAGTTACACATGACAAAATTGACTTACATGAATTTAGAGTCATCAGTGGTCTAAATGTAAAAAAGTGATGCTGACTCATAAATTTTAAGTAAATGAGTGACTGTTAAGTCTGCTGAATTCTTTTTGGAACATGTTTTATCTTGAGATACAGTCTCCTAGAGAAAGAGGTCAGGACCTGAATGTCTCTGAGGATGGCACCAGGCTTAGGGAACTTTTCTCAGGAGAGCAGATTCAGAATAGGGACATGGTTAATACAATCAAGACATGTGAACAGAACAGTACAGTATAACTGAGCAAAAAAGAACATCTTATTTATCGACACCATGCTAAGATATTAACAACTTACAAAATATTAGCAAGATTCAGCCTAACACAAGTGTGATACTGCATATATTCAACCTCCAAGGATCTCTTTGGAACCTTAATTCAAGCTTTATCAGAACACTTACAATTACATACCTCCAAAAAAATTTTTTTAACAGAACATTATTTTCTGAAAGCTATAATTTAAAAGTAACATTAAAAAACAGCATTTGAGGTTTACATTTTCCACGTATGTACTGATAAGGGCAGTAGTCTTGTTTGATGACAAAGGTCAAGGAAAAGACAGCAATTTTTCTGTGTGGCTGTCACAACTCATAGAAAGGCAGTAAGAGCATAACTGAGTGTCTCACATCTCTTAGCTTCAGAGGTCTCAGGAGTCACTGCTATGCACCCTCACCCCTAGACGAGGGTCATGCGGGAGCTTATGAGCATTCATTCCCCAGAATATGGAGCAGAACAAGCTCCCACAAAGGAGCTGCTATTTACTCTGCATTTAGAGCCGTATGTTCTAGCTTACTTCAGTCAGCACTGGTCACCTGTTGACTCTGGAAATGTTTATCTTTGTATATGTCATAATATCTAACACAATACCTGGTAATGTCGTAAGTAATGATCATTGTATTTTCAAATGCATTGTGATTATATCAAGTTAATAACTACTTCATGTTTTACCATTAGAACCAGAAAGATAACCAAATGTTATTAGTAATTCTGTTTCTCTAAAAATAACATCACTTATATGAGAGAAATTTGCATTTTTGCTCTTTCATTCATTTCGTCACCTACCTGTCTAGCTCTGGAATAGGGACTTATAAATTCTGGACATTACAGAAAAAAGTTAAAACATCCAAATTAGTTCATTTTCCCAAAGCTAAAGTGTCATGGGGTGGGAAGGGGAAGTAACAGATACTTTAAAAATGAAAATAAATTTAAGTATGTAATCTCAAAAAAAATTAGATTCCCCTTAAAAGTCCCCATATACCATCATTTTATGTCTGGCAGATGGCAAATAACAAGAAAGACAAGATAAATTTTTAAAAGAAAGTATCAGTAAAGTATTACAGGGTCAGAGGGTATTTTCTAAGATGTGTTTAGCCCTGTGGAGGATTATCTCTTCAAATTGGGGATAATCTGATAGTAGTGTCTAAAAAATGACATACCTCATATCAGAACCGCTGAGCAGCATCCAACTCCTGGCTTCGGAAGAACAAAAATTGCCAAGGGATTGTCAAAAATGATGACTTTAATAGTGACAGAGAAGGCAAAATGAACCCGAGATTTTCTTTATGGCCCAATTTCTGATTTTTAACTTTTTGTCCCCAGCACTACCTTCTATCTCCACACTCCATTCTCACTACTAAAAAATAAATAAGTAATCACACAAATGGGGTCCCTGGACAAAACACTGAGCTTTTCAACCTCAGCATACTTCTTCCTTTTATGCACATGTTGACTCCCCATTATACTGACCAGAACACTTGGTTGATACACTTCTACATAAATACCCACAGATTTCCTACTCTCTTGTGTGTCAGAACCATGACCTCACTCCATGAATTTAATGAAGGGGAAAAAAAAATTAGAAACAAAAAAACACTCTGGATGAATCTTCAAATTTCATTAAATATATCCTCAGAAACAAGATTATTTCTGGCCAAATATTTAATTAGAATCTCAGATTGCATATGGCTTCCAGTTTATAGAAAATGTCAAGGGTAGAATATCAACTGAACACTACCATCAAAGGCAGAAAAGAGGGGAAGAAGAAAAGTGATAAATCCTTGAAGGTGAGGGTTGTTCTGATCAAGCACTGGCTGTATCCGAAGTCAGTAGCATCAAAAAGAGACCACCACATTTATATATCAACCAAAGCATAAAGGGATGTGACACAGAACTGCCACCCTCCATCCTGCCTGATGGCATGGAGGGACTGAACATCTTTTTCTAAATTAGTGAAAATCTTTAAGAAAAATGAAGTGATAAGTTCTCCCACTAAACTTAAGTCCTTAAATCCTATCTCTAAGGAATTATGAAAGCATCTTTATCCCAGCACTTCCCTGTCTACCTATGTTCACAACTGTTCCTGTTCAGTTTCTCCTGTCAATATATTTCTAATCCTGACCTCTCTGCCTCTATAAACAAGCTCAGAAAAATCTTTCTAAAGACCATCTCTCTCACTTTATAGTTGAACTCCTCCAAAGAGTAATCATTGTTTAGCAAAGTCTACTAATTTCTAACAAGATTTTTAATTTCCCCACTCTTTCAAAGTGGTTCACCTATGAAATTAAGACACTTGCCCCTTGGAAGGAAAGCTGTGACAAACCTAGACAGCATATTAAAAAGCAAAGACCTTACTCTGCTGACAAAGGTCCGTTTAGTCAAAGCTATGGTTTTTCCAGTAGTCATGTTCAGATGTGAGAGCTGGACCATAAAGAAGGCTGAGCATTGAAGAACTGATGTCTTTGAACTGTGGTAATGGAGAAGATTCTTAACAGATGCTTGGAGAGCAAAGAGATCAAACCAGTCAATCCTAAAGGAAATTCACCCTAAATATTCATTGAAAGGACTGATGCTGAAGCTCCAAACCTTATTCACCTGATGTGAAGAGCTAACTCATTGAAAAAGACCCTGATGCTGGGGAAGATTGAGGGCAGGAAGAGAAGGGGGCGACAGAGGATGAGATAGTTGGACTGCATCACTGACTCAATGGACATGAGTTTGAGAAATCCAGGAGATAGTGAAGGACAGGCTGCAGTTCATAGATTTGCAAACAGTTGGACAGGACTTAGCAACTGAAGAGCAACAACAATCCCAGTATTACTTCTCCTTAAGGAATCGGAAGTAATAGTTAGACATTACACATTCATAAAACCTTCACCTCTGACTAGTTCTACTTCATAAATAATTCTTCTCTCTTATTTTCTGTACACATGCAGTGACCATTCATCTTCAATGACCTCAATTCTCACCCCTCCAACTAAGGCTTCTTTTCAGCCCTGTACTTCTACTTTCAACCGCTCTTTGGAACTTCTAGCTCCATGGTAACAAATAAATCCACTGAAGAATGCCAAAACCCATCTTCTTAACCATTTCACAGTTCTGCCACCCTAGCTTTTCATTCCTGAAACTACCACCCAGGCACTTGTTCCTTCCTGGTTGGGTTGCTATCAGAACCACAGGCAAGAAACCAGATACTGATGTGGAGAGGGAGGGGGAGAGAGAGAGAGAGAGAGAGAGTTTGTGTGTGTCTATAGCATTTTAAATGTTATTATAATGCAAAAATTATTCTGTCCCCTCACTTGATATGACCCCTTGTTCCTATGAAGCCACAAAAATAAATACAGGAGAAAATACGCATTTCACAGAATTGTGTCTGGCATGTATTAAGCACTTAACATACATTGTTGTTGTTATTTTTCAGTCATACTCCTTTCCCAATTTGGAACCAGTCTGCTGTTCCATGTCCGGTTCTAACCGTTACTTCTTGACCTTCATACAGAAGACAGGTTTCTCAGGATACAGATAAGTTGGTCTGGTATCCCCAACTCTTTAAGAATTTTCCACAGTTTGTTGTGATCCACACAGTCAAAGGCTTTCGTGCAGTCAATGAAACAGATGTTTTTCTGGAAATCCCTTGCTTTCTCAATGATCCAATGAATGTTGGCAATTTGATCTCTGGTTCCTCTGCCTTTTCTAAATCCAGCTTGTACATGTGGAAGTTCTTGGCTCATGTATTGCTAAAGTTTAGCTTAAAGGATTTTTGAGCACTGCCTTGCTAGCATGTGAAATGAGCACAATTGTATGGTAGTTTGAATATTCTTTGGCATTGATATATACATTAGCAATGATTAATTTTATTCTCACTTGTATTGAGTCATATCCATATAGTTTTATCATCCTATTAGACAACATGTGCCTATTTATGTCTACAAGGAGTCCTTACCCCATAAGGGACAGTCTAGAAATAAGAATGACATTGGATAAGGGGCAGGTAACCTCAAAAGTTTCATCTCAAAAAAAGAAAAGAACACTTGTAAATTGGGACAAGGAACAGAGTGGACCAAATTTATACATGCAATACAGCAAGGATGAATAATTGAACATAAAATTGGGACAGTATAGAAGGAAAAGATAAGTATTATTTAAGAAATAAAGGTACTCATATTATACACAATATGATCAAATAAATAGTCATCTCAGCTCATCCACAATCTAGCATGATCTGAGAGTTTCAATTTGTTCCTTGGCTAAAGCAACTAATATACCCCTTTTACATTTTAATTTAGAACTGTAAAACTGTAGAGTTTAACAGTCACTTTTATAATTTACCAATACATGGAATGAAGTTTGTTACAAATGAATCCTTTCCATAACTGATAAACACAACATTTAAATGAAACTTGTATATCCATATTTAATTTGAAAGCCATAAAACTTTGAAAAGCATAAGATTTTGATGGAGGTGATCATTTTCACTTGAAAGAAATAATTACCCATAGAACTCTTAAAATATTTAAATATAAACAAAGAAAAAAAGCTATGAGCTCTATCAGAGGTTTAAAAAAAAAAATCAAGGTAAAGATGTTAAGAGTGATATCGTTGACAAACACTCACAGAGATACTTTCATCTGGGAACAAGTGATAAGGCTCCAATTGACTCCGAAGAATGATTAGCAGTCGGAAAAGTTTAGAAGCTCTTACCTCAAGGAGTGACAGTATGAACTGAATCCTCTTAATAGTGGAAGAATGTTTGCTAATTTACTTACTAAGGGGCAACCCTATACAGTAATAAGAGAGATGTAAGAGGATGACAGAGTGAAAGGAAATATCCAGCAAGCTTTAAAAAGTCCATAGCCTCATTTTAAGAAACACTAAGTCCAAGAGAAAAAAATGTTAAATTATAATATAGGGGAAGAAATTTAACTTAATGCATTTACAATGGCTACCTATGGGAAATTTTGAAAAATGTATAGCCAAATAAACCAGAAATAATTTAAAAATACAACATTAATTCAACATTTATCGAGTACTCACTTTGTACTAGACACTGAAGTCAGAGGCGGTAACAGTGACAACTGAAATACTCTCTAAACTCACGATGCGGGAGAAAATACAAAGCATACATTCTGGAAAGTGCCACAGTCAAGGCGGACAGGGAATGCTGCAGGTGCAGAGGAAGGCATTCAGTCACGAGGGAGGGGCGAGCAGCCACCCACAGAAAGGGGCGCACAACAGGGTCAGCAGGATTGCCCGAGTTAGTCCTGCACAAGTTCACAAAGTCAGCTGAAAGTCCCCCAGGGCTTTTAGGGAAAAATCAACATTCCCTGGTCTTTGGCCGCAGTGGTGGGATGAACCAGAAGGTGATGAGACAAGAGCAAAGGTGACCAGTGACAAGACACTTGCCATAGTGTAGGGGTAAAGGATGGCACGGGCTGGGAAAGAGGCAGGAAGATGCTGAAGCAGGAAAGGTAAGCTCACCTGTTCTCAATGGGAAAGAGCATGAAGAAAGCAAAGGGCAGGTAAAGAACAATTTTTTACACATCTGTGTCTCTTCTGCTGTCTTGCATACAGTGTCATCATTGCCATCTTTCTAAATTCCATATATATGTGCTAGTATACTAGAGCAGACTTTTGGACTCAGAGGGAGAGGGAGAGGGTGGGATGATTTGGGAGAATGGCATTGAAACATGTATACGATCATGTAAGAAACGAAGTGCCAGTCTATGTCCGATGCAGGATACAGGATGCTTGGGGCTGGTGCATGGGGATGACCCAGAGAGATGTTATGGGGAGGGAGGTGGGAGGGGGGTTCATGTTTGGGAACGCATGTACACCCGTGGTGGATTCATCTCAATGTATGGCAAAACCAATACAGTATTGTAAAGTAAAATAAAGTAAAAATAAAAATTTTTTAAAAAAGAACAATTTTTTAAAAGAGGGAAGGAAGATAAAATTTTAAAGGAGCAGGAAGGCTTAAATCTGTGGGAAATGTGAGGCAGATGCATAAATGGAGGGACCCCTTGATGTTTAAATTTAAGTTTATTATCAGCCTATGATAATGTAGATCAAAGTGGAAATAAGTAACTTTATCAGATGCAGTCATAATTTAAACAAAAGGAAATAAAACCAAGAATGACTCGTTATCCCAGGAGTTAAGAATCAGGCAGAACTTCAGATCAACATGGAACTCAGAGTACTTGATATCCAGTCACAACATGTATTTATTTGCAGTTTAAGGCTCATAAAAGTAACACTGAAAAACCTTCATTTCAGATAGTTAAGAATCAGAATATGGTTGGGATCTTGGGCAATATTTACTATAAAACCCACTCAAAAAATAGTCAAAGATGATGGGTGTAGTAACCATTTTAGAGAATGAAATACTCTTCTTAAAAAGATTTTATCCAAGGGCAGAGCTGAAAAATAAAATCTGTGTTTATAACCAAAAAGGAGAAGTTAGAATAATGTTAATTTTTTTATTTTTTATCTTTATAAAGACAAAAACCCTTGCTGCAAATATAAGCATAACTGTGTACAGGGAACATCTTAGAGGGAATGATATTCAGGTATGATTCTTTAAAAAATTCATTTTTAATTTTTCTTTCCCATGGAAATGTCCAATTACTTACCTATATCATATAGCTAGGAAAACAAACAAACAAAAAACTAGAGTATACTGAATGTTTAATGAGTAAGTGCAAGAGAAGCTTACCCCGTATTGATGGAAATGATTTCTATCAGTGGATTCTTCCTAATCTTTGGCAAATCCAGTCGTGCTCCCCCCAAACGTTTTCCATTATCCTTTTTCTGACCCAACAGTCTCACAGAGTGACCTTCAAATAAAGCACATAAATATATGTGAGCATGAGTCATACAATATCACTTTAATTTACTGCTTTCAACAAATGTGTTGATATTTGCATTGAACTTTTTCTTTTATGAAAACAAACAAAAATGACCCAGAGAAGATATGATCATTGACCCTAAGTAATACTACCAAAGGGAAAGACAGCTGTGGCCAAGTCCTCCAGTCATAAGTGCCTTGCTTAGAATATTTGCACATTTATACTGCACTGATGAGAGAAACAGGAATATCTTCAGAGTGTCACTCCACAGGTCCGAGTGGTCTCTAACAGACATGTACAGGAAGTAGGAAGGGTTTACTTGGGCACTGGTCCTGAAGGCCAAATGCAAAAGCAGATCATCTGCTCAAGGCAAAATGTCAATCAAAGAAGTAAAAAATAAAAAGCTGAGATAAAATGACACATGAGGGTTGGATTTTTAAGAAAAAAAAAGTTTTTAAACAATTTTCCAAAAACCATTACAAAAGAATCAGAACACTAAGACCCATTAAAATTCTTAATTAACTGTAGACTTACAGACAAGTTGGAAGAACTGAACAAAGAATTTCCATCTGCTTGATATTTCCTAATTGTTATTTTGCCATTTTATTTATATACATACATACAATTTTTTAATAATATCACTGAGGTACATCCTATATAACTCACCCATTGTACATACACAATTCAACAATTTTAAATGAACTTATACAGCTGTACAGTCATCATGACCCATTTTTAGAACATTTAGAACATGACCTCCAAAATTCCCTCAAGCTTTTTTATAGTCTATCCCTGCTCCCAAACCAAAGATACATTTTGTTAATCTATCAACCAGCTGATGAACATTTGGACTGTTTCCAATTAACACCTTTTATAATAAAGCTTCTATATCTGAATACAGATCTTCATGCAGATATGTGTTCATTTCTCTTGGATAGATATCTAGGAAAATTGTGGGTTATGCTGTAAATTTAAACTTTATAAGAAAAAACTGTTTTTGAAAGAAGTGCTACCATTTTATATCCCACCAGCAATGTATGAGGGTTTCAGTTTCTCCACATCACCAAGACCTCTTACTGTAACTTCTAAGAACAGCTATTCTAGTGGGCATGTCGTGGTATATTATCGTGCTTTGAGTGACTATGCATTTCATGATGATAAGGATACTGAGCACCTTTTCATGTGATTAGCCATCTGTATTCCCAATTGGTAATATGTTGTGATGGTTAATTTTATACGTCAAGTTGACTGGGCCACAGGGTGCCCAGACATTTAGCCAAACACTATTTTGGGTGTGTCTGTGGAGGTGTTTCTGCATGAGACTGATATTGAATTAGTAAGTAAGTGAAGTCACTCAGTCGTGTCCGACTCTTTGCGACCCCATGGACGGTAGCCCACCAGGTTTTTCTGTGCATGGGATTCTCCAGGCAAGAATCCTGGAGTGGGTTGCCATTTCCTTCTCCAGGGGATCTTCCCAACCCAGGGATCAAACCTGGGTCTCCCATATTGCAAGCAGACACTTTAACCTCTGAGCCACCAGAATTAGTAGACTTGAGTAAAGCAGATTGCTCAGCCTAACACTGGTAGGCATAATGCAATTAATCAAAGACTTGAATAGAACAAAAAGGCTGAGTAAGAGGGAACTCCTCCCATCTGACTACTGAGCTGACTAATCGGTCTTTGCCAGCCTTCAGACTCAGAATGAAATATTAGATCTTCCAGGGTCTCATGCCTTCCCAATTGCTTACCAGAACTTACACTGTCAACTCTCCTGATTCTCTGGCCTTTGGGCTTGGACCAGAACTACACATCAGCTCTCTGAAGTCTTCACCTTGTTGACTATTGGGAATTCTCAGCCTCCTTGATGGTGGAAGCAAGTAACATAATAAGACATGCCTTTACACACACACACACACACACCCTACTGGGCTCTCTTTCTCTGGGGAACCCTCACCAGTGCAGATGTCTGCTCTAGTATTTTGCCAATATTTTAGTTGTAGTGCTTGTCTCATTATTGAATTACAAGAATTCTTTACATATTCTGGTTATATGACCTTTATAACATATATGATTTGTAAATATTTTCTCAGTCTATGGCTTACAGTTTCACTTTCATGATAGCATATTTTGAAAACTGAAGCTTTTTTAAATTTAATGAAGCTCAACGTACTATATTTTATTTTATAGCTCATGCTTTGGGTGTCATATCTAAGAACTCTTTGACTAGACCAAGAGCCCAAAGATTTCTCCTACATTTTCTTCTACAAGTTTTATCATTTTCACTCTAATAATTCGGTCTAGGGCCCACTGTGTTACTTTTTTAATAAAGGTCTAACTTTATTTTTGCACACAGATATTCAACTGTCCCAGCTCCATTTCTTTTCCTCCTTCCTCCTTTGTGCTATTGTCATCACATCTATTAACATATACTGCTGTGAAAGTGTTAGCTGCTCAGTCGTGTCTGAATCTTTGCAACCCCATGGACTGTAGCCCGCCAAGTTCCTCTGTCCATGCAATTCTCCAGGCAAGAATACTGGAGAGAGTGGCCAGTCATTCCCTTCTCTAAGGGATCTTCCCAACCCAGGGATCAAAACAGGGTCCCTTGCATTGCAGGCAGATTCTTTACCATCTGAGGCACCAGGGAAGCCCTCAAATAGTTGTATAAACCCAAAAATATAATGCTAGAATTGTCTTATACAATTGCATGTTTTTAAAAATGTTAAAAATATCTATGTACAGAGTACAATATATTTTACCCACATAATCACCACTTCTAGCACTCTTCATTTCCTGCTGGGAATTTCCATTTGGCACCACTTTCTGTCTGAAAAATTATCTTTAATAGTTCTTGTAAACCAAGAAAAAATGTTATTTGGAAATGTCTTTAGTTTGCTGTTATTTGTGAAAGATACTTTTGCTAGATATAGAAATCTTGGTTGACAGTTTTGTTCTCTGAGTACCGAATGCATCACTCCACTGTCTTTGACCTCTGTTGCTTCTGATGAGAAGTCAACCATTAATCTTGTTGTTCTCCTACACACAGTATTAATATGCCATTTGTCTTATGCAATAAAGATTTTCCCTCTCTTTCAACAATGACTATGATGTGCATAGGTGCAGATCTCTAGGATTCTTCCACATGGAACTCACTTTGGGATCCAAAAAGCTAAGTAACAGTTTTCATCAACTTTGGGAAGGTTGTTGTTGTTGCTTTTTTACTGGATTCGTTTGTGACTCCCATGATGATACATCTGTTGGTGTGCCAGATGTCCCACTGGTCTCTGAGGCCTTTCTCATTTTTCATCTGCTCTTCTACCCAAGTCAGGTCTTTCTCTTAGTCTGTCCACAAATGTTCTTCTTCTGCCATCTCAGATCTGCAGTTGAGCCTCACTAATGCATGTTTCACTTCAGGTACTGTACTTTTCAACTCCAGATTTCCTACTAGTTCTCATATAATTTCCATTTTGTGATTCTTTATTCAAGTCATTGTCATCATCCTTTTCTTAAGCCTTTTAACATCACTTCACTTAGTTCTATCAAGTCTCTGTCTTCTAAATCCAACATTTCTGGCCAAAGACAATTGATACTTACTGCTTTGTCCCACCTTGATTATGGTTATACTTGGTTTTGTTTTCCTTTCATTGAAGCATAGTTGATTTACAAAGTTGTATTTAATGTCTGCTACATAGCAAAGTGGCTCACTTACATGTATATTTGGTTTCTTTGTATCTATTATAATATTTTATTAAATATTAGAAATTTTAGGTAATATATTGCAGCAATTCTCAATTCAGATTTATCCCCTAAAGGTTGCTGCTGTCTTTGTTTAGTAATTCACCTGGACTAAATCTATGAATTCTGCTGCTGCTGCTGCTAAGTCGCTTCAGTCGTGTTGGGCTCTGTGCGACCCCATAGACGGCAGCCCACCAGGCTCCCCCATCCCTGGGATTCTCCAAGCAAGAACACTGGAGTGGGTTGCCATTTCCTTCTCCAATGCATGGAAGTGAAAAGTGAAAGTGAAGTTGCTCAGTCGTGTCCGACTTCGTGACCCCAAGGACTACAGCCTACCAGGCTCCTCCATCCATGGGATTTTCCAGGCAAGAGTACTGGAGTGGGGTGCTGTTGCCTCCTCCGATGAATTCTATGTCTCCACAATGAATGGCCATTGATCTCCCTTCTTGGTTTTTTTGGCTTTTATGTCCCCAGACATAACTTTCTAGCAATCAATTCTGTATCTGCATAGCAAAGCTAAGTGAAGGACTAGTCAACATATGCTCAAACACCTTAAGCCAGTAAAATTCCTAACTACGTGTTGTTGACTAATCTGTGTGTGAGCTGAGAGCATTCAACGTTAGGGCCATTTTTAAGTCTGCCCCACCTTCTACTTTCTCCTGGACTTTTTTGGGTCCTCTCCCATCTGCTCAGGGTGTGCATGCAAGCTCCAGCAGACAGGTAAGTTTAAGTGGCTTGGGCCCGCTCTGGTCCCTACTGAGCATATGTACCCTCTAATCAACTTTCACTCTGTGAAGAGTTATCAAGCATCCTCTCTCTGTCTCACTTCCCAGAAGTCTCTGCTAAAGCTATGGCTAGTCTGTCTGTCTACCACTTCTGTCAAACAAGCTACAACTTCAGGTATATAGAGTCAGAGACACTCCATCCCCTACCTACCGCCCCCACCCCCACAAACCTACTCACCCCTAGCCACTTGCCATTAAAGTCTAAACAGTTCTTCAAGTCAACTGAGGCTTCTTGGTGCAGCAGTGAAGCTGCTGGTTTTCACAGCCTGCTCTGCCCTAGGTGAACAACCTTGCCTATGGAGCTGAGGAAAGAAAAGAACAGTACCACCTTAGACTCACACTGTTCTTACCAAAAGCACAAACACCTTAGACACACACTGTTTTTACCCAAAGTTCAGTTGTTCACACAAAGAAACACTTCTCAGTTTGCTGACTGCTATTGGTCAGTTTCCACAGTGACAGAATGGTTTGTTTTTGACCATTTGTCCAGTTTTATTGCTGCTTGTGGGGAGATTTGTTGACCTTCACATACAGTCATGCCACAAGCTAATCAAAGCCAAATTTTTTAAAGCAATTATTTAAAATAACTTCAAATACATAATTAGCACAGATATAAGACTCATATAAGCAATTACATGTATGTTTCATCATCCCTCAATTCAGAAAGATATATTGCTTAAACATCTCCTGTACAGATAGCTTTTCAGGACTAGAAGTAATAAAACCATTAGTCATAGCCTTTTTGTACTAATCACTTTAATAAGAAACATTAAGTACTTCATTTACTCTGAAAATTCTTGCTCTGATGGAGAAACATAGCTCGACTCAGGCAAGCATTTGGCATACCAGATTTCACAGATTTCCAAGATAAGTCCAACTCTTCCATCACAAGTCCAGTTAATGAAGAGGTGAGCAAGATTGGCATGATAACATAATAATTCTGAGAGATGCCAAAAGTTCAATAATGACTATGCAAAGGCATGCTATTTTCATACTAGCATGAGACAAATTTCATTATATCCTGCTGAGACTTCAGCAATATGAGCCCGTACTAATAACATTTGATAAATTATTCATCTCCACTATCTACATGCAAATAAAGGAACATATCTCTGCCTGATGATATAATGAGTTATTTTCCAATCCAATGATTCATTAAAGAGTGGCAGACCTAACAATAGTTTGGTTTATTTTTTTAATTGAAAAAATATACTACACTAAAAATAAAGTAGGAAATAATATAAAAGCCCTTCATTATATCTGGCCAAAGATGAAAGAAAGGAAATTCAATCACATAATGATTATTAAAAATAAAAATAAAAACAGGCTAGCAGTATAAAACTTTTACACCTGTTATATATCATCTCTTTTAAAAATCTTTTTGCAAACAGAATTGCTGCATCAAATTAACTCCTTATATCTACAGACCACAGAATAAAAACATATGCTCTTAATATTAATACAAATCACTACCCATTATATGAGTAGGTATCAGTATTACCCTCTAAAACAAACTGAAACTTGGCAAAATAAAGAATAAAACTGAAGATATCTTAAACAAGGTTTATCTGTGGGACAGAAAGATAGGAAAAAAGGACTCAGGAAAGGGAAACATGCTCAAGGAATAAAAATCTGGAAGGCAAAAAGGAAACTCGGAGAGCAAATTTATATTGAAAATGAACATGCTGTACTTCTGAAGGGACCAAGCCACATGGACCACCATTAGACACTCACACATGGCTTCTCTGTTCAGTTCCTTCTGGATGGTCACTGATGCCTAGCATGGTAACGGAAAGAGAATGCTGTTCAATGAATACTGATTTGTGATTACTGTGAATTTCATCACCCTTTGTGGCTAAACAGGAGAGGAAGAAAAGAAAACAGGACAACAGAATTTGAAAGAAAAGCCGAGTGAAAATATTAATTTTTACATCATTTCAATGGGCCTCCCTGATAGCTCAGGTGGTAAAGAATCTGTCTGCAATGCAGGAGACCGCGGTTCAATTCCTGGGTAGGGATGATCCTCTGGGGAAGGAATAGGCTGCCCACTCCAGTATTGCTGGGCTTCTCTTGTGGCTTAGCTGGTAAAGAATCCACCTGCAATGTAGGAGACCTGGGTTCAATCCCTGGGTTGGAAAGATTCCCTGGAGAAAGGAACAGCTACCCACTCCAATATTCTGGCCTGAAGAATTCCATGGACTATATAGTCCATGGGGTCGCAAAGAGTCGGACACAACTGAGCAACTTTCACTTTTTCAATCACACATAATAAGAGGAGGAAGTATTAATGGGAACAGTCGGAAACAACTATGCTCAGGATGGCCAGGTCAACTGACAATAACACGAGACCTCTGAGGAGACAGAGATAAAGATGTAAGTGATTAAAACAGAAACGTATGGTTTTAATGCAAGGATGAAAAAAGAAGATTGCCTTATATGTAGAATGGGACACACTCAAATGTTCTATTTCCAGAGATCTTTTATCTTTCCAATTTTCAATGTAAATTCACATTTCATCTCCTTTAAATAATGGTCAAATATGTCTCAGTGGGCTTATTAACTATCTTTAATAAACATCTCTCTAAGTTGTTACAAGTGTCACATAAAATTCGTCCTGTTAAACCAAATTTAATTTTAAGCCTGAGGCTTTCAGCAGTTATTTATAAATCAGCTACAAAACCCTGATTCTGTGCTGGTTTTTACATTTGATCTAATTCAGTAAAGAATGTTACTAAACCATTTTATTAGCTAAAATTATTACACATTACAAAGTATGGAACCTAAAGCTAATTTGCTTTATATAATTCACTATTTATGCATACTTGTGAATTCATAATACTGACAAACCTATATGAAAAAGGCATGTTTTAAACAATAATTGCTATACTTGTTGAATTAACATTCAATGTTCTTTTGGATTTTTCAGGAGCAAATAATCTTTTCCAAGTCTCACAGGGCTAACTGCATTGAACATTATGAGAGCTGAGGAAAAACATTCCACCCATACATACTAGAAAACCCAATCTGTCGACATATCAGGAATCCAATTATAATGGTCATTTACAAGCAGAAATGTACCAACCCCTGGGATATAAGAGTATATATAAATAGACACATACACAGAGTGATAGAAATAGGACTACCTACAAAATACATATTTATTAATGAAACTATGTTTCCATATAAAAATCAAATCTCCCCCTCTGATTCTTCAAACTACAGTGAGTTATACAAAAGCCTTAGAATATCATTACACATTAGAGAAGCACTGGTAATCTGGCAGCTTGTATTTCAACTGTTTTATTTCTTTTCTTTTTAATTTCTTTTTCTTCTAACGGCTCTATAAACAGCCAAACTTTCCTTTAATATTTCATCCATTTCACCTAATTTTAAAGGTCATTCACTATTTCCTTAATATGTGACCACCCACCTCCACCACCACCAGAGAGGCCTCATGCCAAATTTTTTTCATCCCTTACTAACTGCTCTCACTTCACACAAATTCAGTCCTATTAATAGACATTCCAAAGACCTATCTGAACCCTAAGCTCTAGGTCAGCCCACTGGAAAACTTCCTAATAAAGCAATCCAACACGATGCTGGGGACAGAGGGTAAGAGAAGGCAGATATATACTCAAGCAAAAATTTCTAAAAACGAGTAAATGCACTACAAACACAACTCTCACCTAAGTAAATACAGTCCCATCCATTTGAATATGGTTTAAGAATATTAGAAAGCCAATGCTCAATTTACTCTGTTTTTCTACAAAATGCTTGGCATTGTTTAGCCGCCAAAGGCTTTTTAACTACTTAATTACACAGAAAAACAAAAATTGGCCAAAAGTTTTTCTCTACCCCAACCAATGTCATTCTTTAGATGTAGGCTCCTCCCAAGAAAGCCAGCATTCTCCAACAGTCACACTTAGTAACTCTCTTGAAATACTGTCATCTTAAAAGAAGAGAGCAATGTAAAACAAAGAAGTTGGGTTAAGTGAGAGAAGCAGCTAATCTAAGCTGGAAAATTTTACCTGAAATTCCAGAATTGATGCAAAAACACAAGATCAGTACAATCTGAGTGCCAATTTTAACTACTAAGATTTCAGCAATCATGAAAATTTTTAATGTTAACTAGAACAATGACACTTAGAAAAAGACAATAAGAGAAGAATAGTAAGAATTGTCCAAAAAGACAGAATTCAAAGCGCGAATCAAAGTAAAAGTGAAGGAAGCCTACTCAAGTTCTTATGTTACCAGCATGCATTTTCAGAGTTTGGGGTTGGAGAGGAAGACAGGACAAGAGCAGAATACAAAGCCTAACCCCCCTAAAAGTTTGAGGGTTTTTTCAGTATCAAAACTCTTGTTGCACAAAAATGTATTTATATTGTAATTATAATGATGTGAAATTAATGTATGATATGGAACTATGGGGAGAAGGCAATGGCAACCCACTCCAGTACTCTTGCCTAGAAAATCCCATGGATGGAGGAGCCTGGTAGGCTGCAGTCCATGGGGTTGCACAGAGTCGAACACGACTGAAGTGACTTAGCAGCAGAAGCAGCTGGAACTACGGAAGATGTAAAGAGGAAAACATGTTGGAATGGAATGTTCTAAGGCAATTTTTTTTTCTTTTATTTGCACAGCGTTATTGGTGTAACTAAATGACAACTATTTTAAAGTCATCACACTGGACAAAGAATACTTATAATAAACAATCTGCATAAGCAGGATATCTTCATTAATGGAGATACCCTCTGGAGGCAAACTACCAAAAGCAGTTAACTGTATGTTTTAATTACCTCTCTTCCAAGTGGATATATCTTTTATGACAATGAGAGGAGACTTGTATGGTGCCAACTTCTTTTTCACAATCTAAACCAAGTGTACATCAAAATACTCAAATGTCCAAGCAGTTCCATGTCAGTAACTCCACCTTAGTACTGACTCTTAAAGAACTCAGGTCATTGGCTACAGTAGGCTCCCCTGAACTCTAAAGTTAAGTAGCTCCAAGACTTTAATGTTTATAGCAGTAAAGCTACTCAACACTTCAGTTTCAGTAAGTAAAGCACCCATGGCAGTAATGCAAAAACTTAATCATTGCTCATGCTCAAACCCATATTCCCCAAATTACTGTACCAGGAATGGAAAGCAGAGATAACAGACCTAATAACAGATGGCATTCAAGGGTCCTTAAAAAAAAGAGAAAATGATATTATACAAGAATCGAGAACCTGCAAGCCACATTTAACTTTCAAAAACTGAAGCTCCAATCCCCAAGTCCAATCACAAATGAACATGTCAAGTTCCTCCTGCTATTATTCACATCATTATAAAATATGACAGAGGAGAGGTGGGAACAGTATAAAAGCAGCCTCAAAGGAAGGAAGGAAGGAAGGGGGCTTCTGGCACTTGCTTATTGGCTTTAAATTCACACTCATGGTCCTCAACCCCTTGTGACAGGCATCATCACTGCCTTTGTGCAGAAATGTGGACAGTGAAACAAGCGTAAAAATATAAGGAAAACAAAGAGGAAGCACATTTCATATCACAATGGAATACACTAACACACACGCACAAACTGGAACAGAAAGCTCCAAAGTGCCACAGATGAGTAAAAAACAATGAAGTGTGTTTGAAATATTATATAGAGTCCCCAAATACAAACACCCCAACCCCCAAAAGACTATTCTGTCCTGAGTCACCACAGTGACTTCTGCCCTAAAGGGATTTAAGGTCTTGAGGAAAACAGCTTGTAAACAAATAACTGGAATGAAGTGCCAGAGGTGATCAACGTCTTTAAGTACAGTGGTTCACCATGAGAGAGTGGTCAGCTTTCCTTAAAAAAGGAAAAAGATCAGGAAAGGCTTCAAGGAGAAATGACACGGGAGTATGGGAGGCCAAGCAAGAGAGGCGCCAAGTTCCATACATGACTACTGCATACATTTCCCAGCACATCTGGACAGCACACCACCAACACAGCCAGCACAGATCTTTGCTACAATTCCTGCTTGTTCATTTCCCACGTCTTAAAACCATCACTAAAATCAGAATTCACTGAAAAGGCTTATTAAGACTTGGCATAAAGGAGCTCCACTGTGAAAAACCACACCTTCAAAAATTAAATGTGTCTAAACATAGTTTATGAGGTAGAAATTACGTGGGTTTGAGAGGAATTCTTAGTTCTAATCAGAAGATTGGTCAAACATTATTTTTAAAGCTTAATTCAAACCTTGAATGTTGAATACTGGAGGGAAAAGAAAAACAATCTTAATTCAAGAAATTACAATTAATACTGATTATGAAATATTAAAGGCTGAAAGCTATCCACATCAAAATCCTCTGGTTACAGCTTCAGTACTTATCTGGCCTAAACACAAAACTAGAATTTAGAACATAGGCTATATCCTTAAAAAACACAGGAGGATTTTCTTGACCTAATCATTTGACAGTAAAAACTGTACAAACTGTGTTTTACTTTAAAACCCTCAAAAATTACCCTTAAAAAAACACCCAAGAGAATGCTCTGCAGAATCTCTTAGCTTTTTTGATTAGATTAACTTTTTATTGGTTACTTACAGTTAACGAATATGTGTACTCACTCATTTCCTAAATTAAATACCTTTACAACAAGATTAAGACTAAAATATCCTTTTCAGAATTTTTTAAAAAGATATAGCAAATCTTTATTGAAGTGAAGTGAAGTGAAAGTCGCTCAGTCATGTCCGACTCTGCGACCCCATGGAGTATATGGTCCATGGAATTCTCCAGGCTGGAATACTGGAGTGGGTATTCCCTTCTCCAGGGGATCTTCGCAACCCATGGATTGAATCCAGGTCTCCCACACTGCAGGTGGACCCTTTACCAGCTGAGCCACCAGCAAATCTTTATCAACTCCTTATAGAAAAGTTTTTTATGATGGCACAAAATAAAATCACATGCAAAACTGAGGAGAGAGAAAAAGAAATCACATAAAGGAACAAAATATGTGAAGAATATGACAGGGAACTAGAAATAGGTGAGCCAGGACCTTAGTCAATAATCAGGAGGGATGGAGATAATAAATAGGTGTCACTTTCTCACTTCCCTCCATTCAAGGTAAGCAGCTTAACAGAACTGGAGATTAGAGGACTAGGTTTCAAATTATGGTACACTGCAATGCACCATAATTACGGTATAATCAGCAATGCCAGGTTCCTGTGGAGTACAAATGAATTAACGTATACGAAAGGGTAAGCTACAAAGAGCCAGAAAGAAGTTAATTACAGTTGCTACTGTAATTAATGCAATTGTAATCCCATCAAAACCTATAATGCAAATGATGCTTCTCAAAAGGAAGAAAGCAGGGAGATTTTTACAACTTTAAAGCACTGTATGTTAAAGTCAGATTCCATTTATCTTTAAACCTCTGGAGGGCTAGGAAATAGGTCACAAATAATTGCATTGATAATGATAATCAGGTTTTCAAAATTTTTTTTTTTTAATGTATAAATCAAAGTAGATTCAAGGTCATCCTTCTCAGATCACTCACTGGCATTCTGATACAATTTCTTGGATATGAAGAAAGAGAAAGAAGGCAGAAGTAGGGCACCAGGAACTGCACCTGACCCTAGGTAAGTCTAAGCTTACGTGCCTGGACAGCCATGACTATCTTCTCACCCTAGGACACCTGAGTGACAGGATCCTTAGCATCACACCAGTGACTCACAAGGCAATGAATCCAGGTTGAGAGGCCATGTGGCAGTCTCCAGCCCCCCTGGCTTCCCCAGGTTCAAATAAAAGACCCTACTATCTTGCCATTCTGGCGAAGGGTCCCCCTCCCAGCAAACACCCTAGAGAATCACTGCTGCAAGTGAAGTTCATGCATTACATTAAATCCTCTCAAATTACTTCCCGCCCCCACCAATCCCAGCCATCAAGATGCAAAATACCTGTCTCAAAGCCCCAAAATAAACACGCCCCAGGGTAGAACTGAAAGTTGCTTTAGAGAAGCACGAAACTCTTAAGCAACACTGGGAAGTACACAGCCTGTCACCACCTAGGAGGGTGATACCAGGGAATGGAATAAGGGCAAAGGACTGAGGGAACTGTCTTTATTCAAGACTCTCTTCACTGGAGAATATGAAGACACAGAGAAGAAAAATGCACAGTGTATCTGCCACAAATGCCTTCAGATTCGTTTTGTAAGTAAGACAACATAGGGGAAAAAAGGAAAATCTGGCATGTGGAGATTAGGCTGCGAGAAAAAGCTACTGACATTACAGTAACTTTTGCTAGAGATCACTGTCCAAAATGTCACCATTTCCTTCTAATGACAGGCTCAGAAGCTCAGTTTTATATTGCAGACTCCCAACACTCCTAAAATTTCCGAGTTGAAGGGACCTACTATATCCTACAATTTATGGCCCAGGAAATGGAGAACCAAGGAGCTTGTGTGGGTTGTTAAACACGACACTGTGAGCATCAGAGCCAAGTATTTCAGCATAACCCTGCATAGTCTCAATCAATGATTCTCATCCATTACAGCACCAGACTTCAGGGCAGCTTAAAGAAATGGTGCACTTGTATTTTCAGAGTTACAATAAAGATTTCATGTGTTGGAAGGCATCTTTTATGAAGACATTTCAATTACTATTTCTTTCTTACTCAATACAGCATATGCTTTGTTATAAAACAGTAGTACTGATTAAGTTTCTACTTAAAAATCCATCCATAGTTGATCTCCTAACTGGAGATTCTGCAAATGAATTTTTCCATCCTCAAACTAGTAAGTAAGCGAAATTGGTGTTTATTCTTGCAGTCTCCGAAGTAATGGCTGCATGTATGCTGTATGCTTTGTAGAGGGTTATGAGATGAAGTTTTCAAAGAAAATATGTGCATCTTCAAACATTATATACAAAACTTTTAATATTAACTGAGCATTCTTTCTCAACATCAGTTGCTAGCAAGATTAGATTTTCTAAGGAAGGGCCAATGACATCACCTAATAGAAGACAACCTACAACTTGTCTCATTAAGAAAATTCTTCTATCAAAATGTTCAAGAACAAGAGAGGATCAGATTTCAATTTCATGTCCAGTAACATCTGAGCCATCAAATTACTCTATGTTGCCAGTTTTCTCACTTGTCTGTGATATATGATTTTACTGGCTATAAAATATTTTTAAGAAATTTTTCAAAGATGTCAAAATGTTATATATTTTTTGCTCCTGAGGTTTAAGATAGTACACCTCTAACATGATCTAACATGGTTTTTCACTTTGTATTTCTATTTTTATAGAACTCAGCTATAAAGTACTAAAGAAGAATTACCAATACAATTTACTATTTTGTTGACAGTCATATTGAAACAGACAACACCACAATCAACCCACAATTTCACTCTCTATTTAAAAAATGTAATAAAGCTGCTAGGATTATTTTCCCTAAGTTTACAGTCTCAACTATTCTTGCCACATTTTACTAAACAAAAATAGTAGAGTCTTTAAATGAAGACAAACTTTCCCAAATAGTAAGAAAGCACATATACACAAGCAGAGTATAAAAGCAGTGTACCACATGCTAATTCTCTAAAAAGATAGTTACAATAAAAGAACTTAGGTACACTAAAGTTTTTTTAATTATATTAATTTTAAGGACTTTTATGAGAGCCTCAAAATAGGATTAATTCATCTACTTGGCATTACTAAAGAAAGTAGCAAAGTGAAGTGAAGTTGCTTAGTCGTGTTTGACTCTTTGCGACCCCATGGACTGTAGCCTACCAGGCTCCTCTGTCCATGAGATTTTCCAGGTAAGAGTACTGGAGTGGGTTGCCATTTCTTTCTCCATAAAGTAGAGTAAACAGAAATTTGAACTACAGGACTCAGAAATCTTTACATCTGAGAATACCAAATACTTGAAAAGAAAATTATTACAGACATAATGTGACTGATGTTCAAACTTTATAAACTGTTTTAACATGAACAGCACTCACAAAAGTTTAGAATACAATAATGCATTTTTAGAGAATTCAACAATCTGCAATCTGCCAAGGCAGTATCAAACTTTGCAAAGAGTTAACATGTAAGCCCAATTTTCACAGCAGGCAAGTCTTTGTTAATATTTAAACAAGGAAGGATGAAGCTGCTTTACCAGACAGATCACTGAGACCACAAACACATGGGCTGGGTCATGGGAAGCCTGAGAAGTTCAAACTTAAAGTAATTTCCTTTCCTTGTTTTGAACAATCAAATCCAGTGAACCATTATAACAGTTATGTGAAAACTACGTTACAATCATCAACCTAACGATCTAATCAACACTATGCACCCACCCCACTCCCACTCTGGAATAAAGAAATCGAAGTTAATGAAACACTCAAGCCTTCATATCAATAAATCCCATTATCAGTAAAGGTAGCTGCAAACCATAAGATCATCCATCTCTGAATAGAAAATATAAGCGATGAACACACAAAGTAGTGTAATTATATTAACACAACCAAAACATATAAAACACTGAAGTTAGCATAGCAGAA
>NW_024070195.1:14550251-14838266 GCF_014754425.2 Oryx dammah | reverse complement strand
ATTAACACAACCAAAACATATAAAACACTGAAGTTAGCATAGCAGAATTCACCTGGGAAACATACTTATGCATTTGAGTTTTCAAAGCTTTAATGGCAGAAAAGTATTTGACCAACTTAAAGTTCTTTAACCACTTTTATTTTCAAAAATAAAATAAATGCAACTATTTCCGATGTTTAAAGAAGACTGTTGGGAGAGCATCTCTTGGCTATTTTTGAAGCAGATAAATAATACTAGGACAGCTTATTATTTCTGTGGCTAGAAACAGGATTGATAATTTATAAAGTTATAGATATCCAGACAAGACACAGTGGTTTCCTCTCATGAACAGTCCTATCCAGTCATTATTCCAAACCATCTATTATAGAATAAAATGATGTGAAGAAATCAACTTACAGTCTTATGGGAGAACTTTGCTGTTTGGGGTCATAAAGAAATTTGCTTGGTCTTATTTCTAAAACTATTATGATTTTAAAAGTGCTATCTAAAAGAGATATGATGAATAAAAAGTTCATTCTAGGACAGACAAGAAATACAGAGGACAAATAAGTAAAAGTAGAGGACTATGGTTATTCGGGGAAACTAAAGGAGAGAAGAGAAAGGAAAGAGGATGGAGAGAACATCTACTGACACACTGAAGGAGGCAAAAATGCAATGCTTACCAACCTGTAATCACACGTTACTACAGGACACACAGGTAAAACAAACAGGCTCATGAAAAAAAAAAGACTGCAATAAACTCTGGCTCCTTCAGTTATCAGAAGGCAGAAGTTATCACCTATCTAACTGCAGGGACACTGGAAAGTGTTCACAACATGTAGAACCAACATCCACCTTTTCCCATATATTCAAACTATAGTAACTACATCAAAGAGTACACATAATGAGAGGCTGTGTAGGAGTGCCCTTTCAAAGCATATTTTGAAAAATCAAGAAAATTATTTTACTGAAAAGCAAATACTGAAAAAGCAGATGTGATCCAATTCTATCTGTGATCCAATACTATCCCAGTTGTATGAGACTACTTATCCAAGCTCAGGTCACTTGCTCATTAAGTTTGAAACATCAAGAAAATTTCCACTGGACTTTGTAGGAAGGTTCCTCAGTCATTAACACTGATAAAACTATA
The DNA here is from genome assembly GCF_014754425.2 of Oryx dammah. Lineage (NCBI taxonomy): Eukaryota > Metazoa > Chordata > Mammalia > Artiodactyla > Bovidae > Oryx > Oryx dammah. Next base: position 14,837,137 of record NW_024070195.1, on the reverse strand, counting down.
CTTGAGACAGTTCTGCCTTGCAGTCTCAATTTACAAAAAGTTTATATTCTCAATCAGTAACAAATGCAACATACAATTCTGACAGAGTAAAGATTAATAGCAATGTGTTACATAAGAAAGAACTGTTCGGTGAAGTACCCTGGGAATTCAGGTTAGTCTAATCCAGGACCACATCAATTACCAAGAAGTCAGAAGAAATGAAAAATCAATTAAACTTGCAGATTGTACCATATTGGAAAGCTTTGAATTACCAACACTGGAGGCATCTGGAATTAGACTAAATGAAATACCAGCAAAACAGATAAAATAACAGAGGCCTCCTTTACTAGAGACTGATGAGGGAAGAAATATGACATAACAGTAAAAACATTTTTTCTATTTTCAATATGCAATATTTATTTACAAACATTTATTTTAAGTTACCTGGTTAGGCTATCTTTTACACAGATGAAAACATTTTTTAAATATTATTTTTGTTTAGAGGACTTCATATATCAGAAAAAAATGCTGAGATTTGTATTTCCTTCAAAGCTTTTGTACCAAAAAGGGAGTGGGGGTCTTTAATGATCATATGAAACATGACTAAGGTGCTCATGATTATTTTTTAAAGAAATGTAAATCTTTTAATCTACAACCAGAAGTGCAAGTAGCAGCGGCTGCAGGCGCAGGAGGGCCTAGAGGAGCTACTCCACGTTCAAAGTCAGGAGGGGCGGCCGTGAGGAGACACCCCTCATCCAAGGTAAGGAGCAGCAGCTGTGCTTTGCTGGAGCAGCCGTGAAGAAATACCCCACGACCAAGGTAAGAGAAACCCAAGTAAGACGGTAGGTGTTGAGAGAGGGCATCAGAGAGCAGACACACTGAAACCACACTCACAGAAAACTAGCCAATCTGACTGTATAGACCACAGCCTTGTCCAACTCAATGAAACTAAGCCGTGCCGTGTGGGGCCACCCAAGATGGACGGGTTATGGTAGAGAGGTCTGATAGAATGTGGTCCACTGGAGAAGGGAATGGCAAACCACTTCAGTATTCTTGCCTTGAGAACCCCATGAACAGTATGAAAAGGCAAAATGATAGGATACTGAAAGAGGAACTCCGCAGGTCAGTAAGTGCCCAATATGCTACTAGAGATCAGTAGAGAAATAACTCCAGAAAGAATGAAGGGATGGGGCCAAAACAAAAACAATACCCAGTTGTGGATCTGACTGGTGACAGAAGCAAGGTCCGATGCTGTAAAGAGCAATATTGTATAGGAATCTGGACTGCTAGGTCCATGAATCAAGGCTAAATTCAAAGTGGTCAAACAGGAGATGGCAAGAGGGAACATCGACATTCTAGGAATCAGTGAACTAAAATGGACTGGAATGGGTAAATTTAACTCAGATGACCATTATATCTACTACTGCGGACAGGAATCCCTTAGAAGAAATGGAGCAGCCATCATGGTCAACAAAAGAGTCCAAAATGCAGTACTTGGATGCAATCTCAAAAATGACAGAATGATCTCTGTTCCTTTCCAAGGCAAACCATTCAATATCACGGTAATCCACGTCTATGCCCCAACCAGTAATGCTGAAGAAACTGAAGTTGAACGGTTCTGTGAAGACCTACAAGACCTTCTAGAACTAACACCCCAAAAAGATGTCCTTTTCATTATAGGGAATTAGAATGCAAAAGTAGGAAGTCAAGAAACACCTGGAGTAACAGGCAAATTTGGCCTTGGAGTACGGAATGGAGCAGGGCAAAGGCTAATAGAGTTTTGCTAAGAGAATACACTGGTCATAGCAATCACCCTCTTCCGACAACACAAGAGAAGACTCTACACATGGACATCACCAGATGGTTAACACCAAAATCAGATTGATTATCTTCTTTGCAGCCAAAGATGAAGAAGCTCTATACAGTCAGCAAAAACAAGACTGGGGGCTGACTGTGGCTCAGATCATGAACTCCATATTTCCAAATTCAGACTTAAATTGAAGAAAGTAAGGAAAACCACTAGACTGTTGAGGTATGACCTAAATCAAATCCCTTATGATTATACAGTGGAAGTGACGAATAGATTTAAAGAACTAGATCTGATACACAGAGTGCCTGATGAACTGTGGATGGACAGTTCGTGACACTGTAGAGGAGACAGGGATCAAGACCATCCCCATGGAAAAGAAATGCAAAAAAGCAAAATGGCTGTCTGAGAAGGCCTTAAAATAGCTGTGAAAAGAAGAGAAGTGAAAAGCAAAGGAGAAAAGGAAAGATATAAGCATCTGAATGCAGAGTTCCAGAGAATAGCAAGAAGAGATAAGAAAGCCTTCCTCAGCGATCAATGCAAAGAAATAGAGGAAAGCAACAGAATGGGAAAGACTAAAGATCTCTTCAAGAAAATTAGAGATACCAAGGGAACATTTCATGCAAAGATGGGCTCGATAAAGGACAGAAATGGTATGGACCTAACAGAAGCAGAAGATATTAAGAAGAGGTAGCAAGAATACACAGAAGAACTGTATAAAAAAGATCTTCACGACCCAGATGATCACAATGGTGTGATCACTCACCTAGAGCCAGATATCCTGGAATGTGAAGTCAAGTGGGCCTTAGAAAGCATCACTATGAACAAAGCTAGTGGTGGTGATGGAATTCCAGTTGAGCTATTTCAAATCCTCGAAGATGGTGCTATGAAAGTGCTGCATTCAATATGCCAGCAAGTCTGGAAAACTCAGCAGTGGCCACAGGACTGGAAAAGGTCAGTTTTCATTCCAATCTCAAAGAAAGGCAATGTCAAAGAATGCTCAAACTACTGCACAATTGCACTCGTCTCACACGCTAGTAAAGTAAAGCTCAAAATTCCCCAAGCCAGGCTTCAGCAATACATGAACCGTGAACTTCCAGATGTTCAAGCTGGTTTTAGAAAAGGCAAAGGAACCAGAGATTAAATTGCCAATATCCGCTGGATCATTGAAAAAGCAAGAGAGTTCCAGAAAAACATCTATTTCTGCTTTATTGACTATGCCAAAGCCTTTGACTGTATGGATCACAAAAAACTGTGGAAAATTCTGAAAGAGATACGAATACTAGACCACCTGACCTGTCTCTTGAGAAACCCATATGCAGGTCAGGAAGCAATAGTTAGAACTGGACATGGAACAACAGACTGGTTCCAAATAGGAAAAGGAATACGTCAAGGCTGTATATTGTCACCCTGCTTATTTAACTTATATGCAGAGTACATCATGAGAAACACTGGGCTAGAAGAAGCACAAGCTGGAACCAAGATTGCTGGGAGAAATATCAATAACCTCAGATATGCAGATGACACCACCCTTATGGCAGAAAGTGAAGAAGAACTAAAGAGCCTCTTGATAAAAGTGAAAGAGGAGAGCGAAACAGTTGGCTTAAAGCTGAACATTCAGAAAACTAAGATCATGGCATCTGGTCCCATCACTTCATGCCAAATAGATGGGGAACAGTGGAAACAGTGTCAGACTTTTTTTTCTGGGCTCCAAAATCACTGCAGATGGTAACTGCAGCCATGAAATTAAAAGACGCTTTCTCCTTGGAAGGAAAGTTATCACCAACCTAGATAGCATATTCAAAAAGCAGAGACATTACTTCGCCAACAAAGGTCCGTCTAGTCAAGGCTATGGTTTTTCCAGTGGTCCTGTATGGATTTGAGAGTTGGACTGTGAAGAAAGCTGAGCGCCGAAGAATTGATGCTTTTGAACTGTGGTGTTGGAGACGACTCTTGAGAGTCCCTTGGACTGCAAGGAGATCCAACCAGTCCATTCTGAAGGAGATCAGTCATGGGTGTTCTTTGGAAGGAATGATGCTAAAGCTTAAACTCCAGTACTTTGGCCACCTCATGAGAAGAGTTGACTCATTCGAAAAGACTCTGATGCTGGGAGGGATTGGGGGCAGGAGGAGAAGGGGACGACAGAGGATGAGATGGCTGGATGGCATCACGGACTCGATGGACATGAGTCTGAGTGAACTCCGGGAGTTGGTGATGGACAGGGAGGCCTGGTATGCTGCGATTCATGGGGTCACAAAGAGTTGGACATGACTGAGCGACTGAACTGAACTGAACTGATATCCTTTAAATACTCTACTCCTTCCATTAGCTTCAGGTACATATCTTGTTTATCTGTGAAGATGACACAGAAGAAAATCCTAAAGTCATTATAATTTAGTCTCTCGTAAAGCAAATGATATATATGGATGGTATTTTCAGGCCACCAATGGCACCCCACTCCAGTACTCTTGCCTGGAAAATCCCATGGATGGAGGAGCCTGGTAGGCTGCAGTCCATGGGGTCACTAAGAGTTGGACACGACTGAGCAACTTCACTTTCACTGTTCACTTTCATGCATTGGAGAAGGAAATGGCAGCCAACTCCAGTGTTCTTGCCTGGAGAATCCCGGGGACGGGGGAGCCTGGTGGGCTTCTGTCTCTGGGGTCGCACAGAGTCGGACACGACTGAAGCGACTTAGCAGTAGCAGTGTTAAACATTGAGAAGTCTTTAAGTGTTAACTTAAATTCTCCATTTTCCTCCAACCAAGAGAGACATAAAAGGAATATGCTTTATACTGTTTTACTATAATTATCTGGGTTGGCCAAAATATTCGTTTGGGTTTTTTGATAACATCTTACAGAAAATCCTGAATGAACATTTTGGCCAACCCAATACAATAGATTTAAATATTTTGTCACCAATGTATCTTATTAATATGTTTTTTAAAAAAAACATGACTTCATATAATTTAAAAACAATGCAAACAGGCTGTGGTAGAGGCTGTTCCCCATCAAGGAAGACATATGAATGAGCCCAACAGGAATCAAATGTAGAAAGAAAACAGTTACAGCAGAATCCCCTAGGCAGCCTGTAATCCATCTGGCCATTCTGGGCAGAGCCTTCTTATCCACCGAGCATTTATCAACCCGGGTCCCAGCAAAGCAGCTGGCACACTGCACAATGGAAGAGATTTTGATAAAGGCTCTAAGTACTGAAGTTTGGCAAGGTTAGGAAGACCGACAAGAGACGATGCAAGAGTCTCAGGCAAGCAACCACAGGATGCTGTTTCCAGCCTTGGGCCTGAGAAAGCAAAGGAAAAGAAGAGTTACAGGAACCAGGAGAAAAACAGATGACTAGAGAGGGCCACCTGATAGGAGTTACGACCTTCGGGTTAGGATGAGCAGGCAAGAAAGAACTGAGAGAAGGGAATGACTCTTCCCATTTCATACTCTAATCACACCTCTAACTGGAGAAATGCAACTAGACACCAGGTAACAAGGATCCTACCAATGGAGTCCACACAGGTCTGCCTCCATGGACACGTGTCGAGGTGGGGAAGGGTGGGGAATGGGTCTGGCAGGCAAACAGAACTTCTCTGCTTATGTGTAAGTTCCTAAGACAAATGTAGAGCAAACTGCAAATAATATACAAGACACATCAAACAGTCCAGTTGGCTGGAGCAAAAGGCTTAGTACGGAAGTGATGGAAGAAACAGTGGAAATGGCGGAATGAGGCAGAAGTCACCAGTTAACTTGGTAGGTAACAGGCAACCATTGAAGGTACACATGCAGGAGAGGAAAACATTTCCGGAACATGAGGGCCATATACACAGTCCAATTGAAAGGAGCATCTCCACTACTGAAGGTGAGTTAGATTATTCTAGCAGCCTAAGTATTAAAGAGGTAGAAATAAATACACAAGAATTTCCCCCTACTATATCCCAGGTATTGCAAAAGTCTTACCCATTTAATCCTCTCCATTTTAAACTGAGCCTCAGAGAAATAACTTACTGAAAGACAGACAGAAAGTAGTTACTGTTACAAGGACCACATTATTTCACTAACTTGTGCTGTCTTAATGAAAGTAAGGATTGGCAGAAGAAATAGAAAGCAAAGAATGGAAAAATCAGTCCCAAATTTCCATTAACCAGAAGATCTCAGATGAGTCACATAACTCCTTCCTGGATCAGCTTCCTCATCTGCAAGCTAAGGACATCTACCAAAATTATTTCTTCTGTCTCTAAAATTCTCTTGTATTCAGTTCGGTTCAGTCGCTCAGTTGTGTTCAACTCTTTGTGACCCCATGGACTATAGCATGCCAGGCCTCCTGGTCTATCACCAGTCCAAGAGTTTACTCAAACTCAAGTCCATTGAGTCAGCGATGCCATCCAACCATCTCATCCTCTGTCGTCCCCTTCTCCTCCTGCCTTCAATCTTTCCCAGCATCAGAGTCTTTTCTAATGAGTCAGTTCTTCACATCAGGTGGCCAAAGTACTGGAGTTTCAGCTTCAGCATCAGTCTTCTAATGAATATTCAGGACTGATTTCCTTTAGGATGGACTGGATGGATCTCCTTGCAGTCCAAGGGACTCTCAAGAGTCTTCTCCAACACCACAGTTCAAAAGCATCAATTCTTCAGCACTCACCTTTCTTTATAGTCCAACTCTCACATCCATATATGACTACTAGAAAAACAAAAGTTTGACTAGATGGACCTTTGTTGGCAAAGTAATGTCTCTGTTTTTTAATATGCTATCTAGGTTTGTCATAGCTTTTCTTCCAAGGAACAAGTGTCTTTTAATTTCATGGCTGCAATCACCATCTGCAGTGATTCTGGAGCCCCCAAAACTAACACCTGTCACTGTTTTCACTGTTTCCCCATTTATTTGCCATTAAGTGATGGGACCGGATGTCATGATCTTCATTTTCTGAATGTTGAGTTTTAAGCCAGCTTTTTCACTCTCCTCTTTCATTTTCATCAAGAGGCTCTTTAGTTCTTCGCTTTCTGCCACAAGGGTGGTGTCATCTGCGTACCTGAGGTTATTGATATTTCTCCAGCAATCTTGATTCCAGCTTGTGCTTCATCTAGTCCAGCATTTCGCATGATTTACTCTGAATATAAGTTAAATAAGCAGGGTGACAATGCTCTGCCTTGACATATTCCTTTCCCAATTTATATTACTAAAATTTAAATCCTCGACCTTCCTATCTTAAACTAACCTGCCAGTGAACACCCACATCAACTCCATCTTCAACTCAACTCTTGCTGTAGACTATCAAAAACTCAACTACAATCTCTCCAATAAATCTACTTAACAAAACTCTTCAGTGAGAGGCTATCCCTAATTAAACCAACCTGGAAGTGATAAGCCTTCTGTGATACTGTGATACAGAAATACATAACCATCCCTCTTTCCTGGTACTGATTTCCTAAAACTCTTATTATTTCCTGAGTGACAGCAGTGGGAGGGGCATCTTTTGTTATTCACAATAACCTCCTTTCAAGCAAATCTGAATCTGTACTAATGAGTTAATTCCTGGAGCAAAGAAGCTGGCTGGTATCATCCCTGATGACATATGATGTGAAGCATCTTTTCATATGGTTATTTTCCACCTGTGTATCTTTGGGGACGTTTCTGATACAGTCACTGGCCCATTTCTTCATCAGGTTGTTTATTTTCCAATTGCTGGGTTTTAAGAGGTATTTTGTGTACTAGATTACAGTTAATCCGGTATGTCTTTTGCAAAAGTCTATGGATCATCTTCCCATTCTCCTGATGCTATCTTTTGCAGAGCAGAAGTTTTTAATTTTATCGAGGTTCAGCTCATCAATTATCCTTCACAGACAGTCCCTCTTTGGTATATCATCTAAAAAGTCATAGCCACACCCATAGTCTGCTAGATTTTTCTCCTGTCTTCACTGTCATTTAGTTTTTTTATAATATAATTTAGGGACGAGTATATGCCTGGTGGGCTTCCGAGACAGTTCAGTGGTAAAGAACCTGCCTGCCAACACAGGAGAACTAGGTTTGAGCCCTGGGTTTGGATTATTCTGGAATATTCCCTGGAGAAGGAAATGGCAACCCAGTCCAGTGTTCTGGCCTGTGAAATCCCATGGACAGAGGAGCTTGGTGGGTTACAGTCCACGGGGTCACAAAGAGTCAGACACAACTGAGTAACTAAACAACAACAGCAGTATGTGCCAGGTACTCAAGAGAAGCAACAGAATCCTCAAGCATCCTGAAACACTACTTTAAGAAGCTCAATTGAACAACTGTTAAGGTAGCGATTCTCAACCTGGAGAGAGCAGAGCAGTCATAGTAGAGTGTGAATGGAGTGGCAAATTTAAGAGCAGGGGCATCAGAGTCATAATGCTTAGATTCAGATTCCAACTCTGCCATTTACTACCTGTATACCCCTGTGTCCAAACTTCCTCTTCTGAAAAATGAGGAAAACGGACGTACTCACTTCACAGCACTGTTGTAAAATATTGAAATGACTTACTCCATGCTTAGTATAGTGCCTGTCACTCTGTAAGTGCACAATAAATGCTAGTACTTCTAGACCTTATAAGATAGGGCTGAAGTATGGTTTGAAAAAGTTTCAAACTTACCACTGCTACAAAGCTTTAATCTGGATATTTCATTTTATCTCAAAATTTCAAGTCAGTGAAATGTAAGTCTAAAATTGGCAAGTCTAAATGTAAGTCTAAAATTGGCGAGTCTAAATGTAAGTCTAAAATTGGCAAGTCTAAATGTAAGTCTAAAATTCTCATATTCTGTGATCATTTAATAAATTAAATAAATCTGGACCATAAAGAAGGCTGAGTGCCCAAGAACTGATGCCTTTTAATTGTGGAGTTGGAGAAGACTCTTATGAGTTCCTTGGATAGCAAGGAGATTAAACCAGTCAATCCTAAAGGCAAACAACCCTGAATATTCATTGGAAGGACTTTTGCTGAAGCTAAAGCTTCAATACTTTGCCACCTGATGCAAACAGGCAACTCAATGGAAAAGACCCTGATGCTGAGAAAGACTGAAGGTAAAAGAAGGGGGCAACAGAGGATGAGATGGTTAAATAACATCACTGACTCAATGAAGATGAATTTGAGCAAACTCTGGGAGATAGTGGAGTACAGAGGAGCCTGGAGTGCTGCAGTCAATGGGGTCCAAAGAGTCAGACACAACTTAGCAACTCAACAACAACAGTAAATTAAAGATTCAAAATTAATGAATAACAGCATGTAGAAGGTAGTAAATACAATCCAGCAGGAAAAGTATGTGGTTAAAAATATCAACTTTGTGGAAGTAGACTTTAAAAAAAAAAAACAAATTTGCATTTATTTAAAAAATGGTTAAAATTTTAAGCGAGAACCTTAATTCACTTAATATTTTAATATCATATTATCAGTTTTCATTCGTGCTAATCTAACAGAAGTAGACTATAAATATTTACAAATCAATCCACAGAATTAAGAATGGTTTATTTCTCAGTGGCTTCAATAAGAATCTATTTCAAAGAATACTGCCTAATAAAACAAAGCGTAATTCTATTTTCTGGTGTAAATACAAAAATTACATATAGAAGAGAAATCAAAACTGAGTACTATCAGAAGGAATAACTACAACTAATTATGTGATATAAAAACAAGCAAAAAATGTCAATTGTACCTCAATAAAACCGAAAAAAAGAGCAAATAAAGCCATTTCCTTATTTTAAGATTAAATCCTATCTTCCTGATCCCAGATTCAAATTAAGTCTATTTTACACTAAAATAAAAAGCCAAACAAACATATGCCTCCCATATTGGACTGGTCAATGCACAAAGCAGGCAAGGACAAAATTTTATGATTCTTGTCCAACAATAACTTTCATAAAAATGCTTAACAAGGGATTTCCCTGGTGGTCCAGTGGCTAAGACTCTGAGCTCCCAGTGCAGGGGCCCAGGTTCAATTCCTGGTCAGGGAACTAGATCCCACATGCCACAGTGAAGATCGAAGATCCTATGTGCCATAACCCAGGGAAGCCAAATAAATCAAGAAATAAAAATTAAAAAAAAAAAAAAGTGCTTAACAAATGTTAAGTATAGTACCTTCATGATATATTTCAAACATATACATTATCTCACTCATAACACCCTCTAATACCACTCCTCAGGTGAAATCACTTTACAGTTTGATGAGTAGATACCAAGTGTTAAATATTTGTGCATAGTTGTTCCGTAGTGTTTGTTCCCACTTACAAACTATGAGATAGGTGACAGATAAAGTAAACATACCTGTCCCCTGATTTTTTTCCTATACATCATCAATACACTTAGATCTACTTCATCTATGATACAGTTCAAACAACATACACATTATCTCACTTTCAACATTTACCTTTAATTGTTTCCTCCACAACTTCTACTACACGATCTATCTGTTGAACCTAAAAAGAAAACAAACTGTCAGGCAAGCAGTTTATATGCAAAAGAAACATTAATTTTTGTTTATCCTTCTGCTTGGGTCAAGAGAACACATTATGAAACACCCAAATGCAGGTCTTCTTTAATTAAAGCATTTGAAGATAGTATAAAAATACTCCATATTGCTTTGTGTTACAATGGAGTATGAAATTATCACTCTCCATCCTACCATTATAATTAAAGAAATCATATTACATTTAAATAAACTGCCTGGAGTTCAATTAGAATAGCCTATCAAGTATAAACTCAGCACATCCTGAGATATAAACTGCAGTTTAATTAAAACATGTATCTTCACACAGAGCTTCAAGGAAAAGAGCATAATACGACAACCTACAAAAAAGGACTTGCTGGTATTAAAAAGATCTACTCCAAATTTGATGCTTTATTATTTTAACACTGAAACCCCTTTTAATGAATTTCTACCATGTGCTGAGTACTCCGCTCAGGTCCATGGAATACAAAATCAAATAACAGCTCCTGCTCCAGACACCAGTGACTAAAGATTTCCCAGGGTGCCATGGGAACACAGAGGGAAAACATTAATAATAAAATATGTCTGAGTAATCCAGCAATGCTTAGTGGGAACCAAAGGTGACTCTTGAGGGATAAACAGGATTAAGATAGGAGACGCCCACTAAGGGGATTCAGAAGAGTGGCTAGAGTTTGGAAGGAAAACGAAAACAAGCAAAGACTGTAGCCCAAGAAGCCAGAGGAAGGAGAGCAAGACAAGTAAGAATAGGTCATAAGCTGATATTTTTTTCTACATTTAAAATTCTCAAAATCATTATTGTTCTATTACAAAACAGAAATATTAAAGATAAATAAAGTAATTCATAACACCCTCCATTTCCACTCCTCAGATGAACTCACTCATAATGGTTTGATGAGTAGATACCAATTGTTAAACATTTATACATAGTTCTGTTCCGTAGTGTTTTTTCCCCCTTACAAATTATGAGATAGATGACAGATAAAGTAGTAGAACTGCTCTTTGGTTTTTTTTCTAGACATCATCAATACACCCAGATCTACTTCATTCATTTTCCTAGTGCCTATTATCCTATGTATGGATATAACATAATGCAGAAAGCGAAGAGGAACTAGAGCCTCTTGATGAGGGTGAAAGAGGAGAGTGAAAAAGCTGGCTTAAAAGTCAACATTCAAAAGACGAAGATCATAGCATCTGGTCTCATCACTTTGTAGCCAACAGATGATGGAAAAGTGGAAACAGTAACAGATTTCATTCCCATGGGCTCCAAAATCACTGCAGACAGTGACTGTAGCCATGAAATTAAAAGACGCTTGGTCCTTGGAAGATAAGTTATGACAAACCTAGACAGCGTACTAAAAACCAGAGACATCACGTATCTGACAAAGCTCTGAATAGTCAAAGCTACGGTTTTTGCAGTAGTCATGTACGGATGTGAGAATTGGACCATAAAGATGGCTCAGTGCTGAAGAACTGATGCTTTCTAACTGTGGTGCTGGAGAAGACGCTTCAGAGTCCCTTGGGCAGCAAGGAGATCAAACCAGTGAATCCTAAAGGCAAACAACCCAAAATGTTCATTGGAAGGACTGATGCTGAAGCTGAGGCTCCGAATACTCTGGCCACCTGATGTGAAGAGTCAACTCATTGGAAAAAACCTTGATGCTGGGCAAGATAAAGGGTAAGAAGACAAGGGGGCAACAGAGGATGGCATCAGTGGCTCAATGGACATGAGCTTGAGCAAACTCAGGGAGACAGTGAAGGACAAGCAAGTGTGGCGTGCTGCCATCCATGGGGTTGCAAAGAGTCAGACATGGTTTAGCAACTGAACAACAGCAACAATCCACACATTCCCCTATTGATGAACATTTCTGTTATTCTTAATCTTTCATTATTATACAAAAATGTCATAATAAACTCAACTGAAACAAGAAGAACCTTTTAAAGACACTTTATTAAATCTCTTTGAAACATTCTTTTGGCCTCAGTGCTTTATAGGAAATAAGGGAAGACGTGTGAGAACATACTGAATCCAGCTCCACCTGTGATCACTCAGCCCAGCATGACGGCGGTGGTAACAATAATTGCTCAGAAATTGTCAAAAGCAAAGTAAATCTCAAAGTTAGATCTTCACTCCTCAACAAACCTACCTAACCGGAGATGGATATGTCCACCTAGAACCACTGGAACCATTAAGCTTGGTTATAAAAGAAATCCACATGGCTTCCTTATATTAATAGAATGTGATCAAAGCTAAGATAGCAGAGAGTTCAAAAAGGAAGAAGTAGCCAACAGTGTCAAATGCGTCAGAGATAACTAGTAACATAAAGACTAAACTGATTTAACAGCAAGGGGGTCAATTAACTCAGGAGGAACAGTTCATTAATCATGAGTAATAAGAAAATGGTGACAGCTAACTTTGACGATGCTTACTAAAAGCAAAGTAGGAAAAAAGAGAAAGAAGACTGCTTTAGCTTAAAAAAAAAATTGAGTATACATGTGTTAGTGTATTAATTCTTTCTTTCCTTCTTTCCTTCCTTTTTTACAGTATACATGCTAAGTAGAGAAGGGCCATAGAGAAAAAATAACTGGAGACAGAAGAAATAATTAATAGAGCTAGGTCCTTCAGGAGGTAGAGAGAGTAAGATCCAAAACACCAGTAGAGACACAAGCCCAGAATGGGAGAGGGGCCAAGTCATCCTCTTCTGAAATAGGGGGTTAGGAGGGAAGCATGAAAACAGATGCTATTATTCTTGTAGAAGCCAGAGAATACTAAGCAAGATTCCCATCTGTTGGCCTCGATTTCCTACATGAAATAGAAGTTCATCTGCAATGAGTAAGAATAGTGTTAAATAAGAACACAGGGGATGTTTAAAGTATGTGTTAAAAGGTTTAGTACCTTTTAAAAGAAGTAAAGACTGGAAATACAGAAATATTGCTGAAGTGCTGAGATATCAGGCACTTTTACCAGTGACTCCTTGTATAGGTGTCATTTTTCTCAGGCTCTGGAACTGAACAGGGAAATAAACTGATCCAAGTTTGCCATTCTTTTATTCATTCATTCACTCATTTATTGAACATCTAACATATGTGATGAACAATGAATCTGAGCAAACTCAGTGAAGGAAAGGGAAGCCTGGCGTGCTGCAGTTCATGGGGTTGCAGACAACTTAGTGACTGAACAGCGACATATGTGAGGAAGGTTCAAAAGGCTGAGGAAATAGCATGGAGAGTTTACAGGACGGACATGAAGGATACAGAAAAAAGGAAATTAACTATGCATGTTGGATAAGATGATACTTCAAGTACAGGTTGGAGACCAGAGCCAGGAAGGAGAAACAAAGTGGCTGGGCATTGGGGAAAGCAAAGAAAGAAGGGGAGGATGGGTTAGAGGGAGAGAGGAGAGAGAGAGAAAGAAGAAAAAGAGAACAGGAGGTGATAATAGAGGACAGGTATAAGCATTTAGCATTTTTGAAGAATGGCAAGATCTTGGCATGAGAACAATTTGCTGAAAAAGGATAAAAGTGATAACCACTGGAGCTGAAAAGTAAGGAAGGTTAGAATGTTGATAAGATATTCCATATAGACACTCAGATTGCCCACAATATTAGAAACACCAGTAGGACAAGGAAGGAAGAGTTGGTCAAATTTCCCAGCCAGTGTAGGTGAACAACCAATACATCAGTTAAGGATGAAGGCAGCATAAAAGAAGTACAATATGAAATAATTCAATGATGGAACCAAAACAAAAATGCTTTCTTATGCACTTGGAGACACAGCAGTTCAAACGAGGTACTGCATCCAATTTCACAGCTCATGGACTGAGTAAGAAGCAGGATCTTCTTCTATGTCAGAATAGCATGTGGAAGGGAACAGCTGAAAAGTTGGAGGTAAGCTAAAACTGTAAAATTTAGAAGAAAACACAGCCATAAAGCTAAATGAACTGTGTATAAGACAACAGTTTCTTACTACTACATCAAAAGTATGACCGATGAAAAGAAAAAGGCACACCGAACATGAAAATTAAAACCTCTTGGTGCATCAAAAGACACTACCCAGAAAATAACAAAACAACATAGAATATGGAAGAAAATTTTTGTAAATCATATACCTGAGAAGAGACTTGAATCTAGACTATATAAAGCACTATGCCAACACAGTAAAATGATAAATAAGCCATTTAAAAATGGGCAAAAGATCTGAACAGACACTTCTCCAAGAAGATAGACACATGGCCAATAAGCCCATGAAAAGATGTTCAACATCATTAGCCAACCAAAGAATGCAAATCAAAACCACAGTGGAGGAAGTGGAAAGTTGTTGTTTAATGTGCACGGATTTTCAGTTTGGAAAGATGAAAACGTTCTGGAGACAGATGGTGGTGATGGTTACACAGAAAAGTGAATGCACTTAACACCACTCTACTACACACTTAAAATTGGTTAAGACAGTGAATTTTACGTTACATATATTTTATCATAATGAAATACTACTTCATACTCATTAGGATGGCTATAATAAAAAAGATAGACAGTAACAAGTGTGGGCAAGGATATGGAGAAATTGGAACCCTCATCACATGCCGCTAGTGGGAATGGAATAAAATCATGTTGCTGCTTTGGAAACCAGTCTAGCAGATCCTCAAACCACTAAAGAATATGATCCACCAATTCCAATCCTAGGTGGATACCCAAGAGAAATGAAAATATATGTTCACATAAAAAACTTGTACACAGTCACAGCATTATTCATAATACACAAAAGGTAGAAACAACCCAACTCCCAGTTTCTGATGAACAGATAAA
This sequence comes from Oryx dammah, assembly GCF_014754425.2. NCBI lineage: Eukaryota > Metazoa > Chordata > Mammalia > Artiodactyla > Bovidae > Oryx > Oryx dammah. The sequence goes on along the minus strand of NW_024070195.1, from coordinate 14,822,092 downwards.
GAAAATCTGGTATTATGCATACAACAAAGTAGCATTAAACCATTAAGGGGAATGAAGTATTAATAATGTTAAAAACATTATGCTAAAGGAAAGAGGCCAGAGGGGAAAAAAAATATTGTCTGATTCCATCCAGACGAAATACCCATAACAGGGAAACCTTGAGAGCCAAAGTAGATGAGTGATTGCCTACAGATGGGTGGGGAAAAAAACAGAGACACTGCTAAGGAGTATTGTGTTTCTTTTTGAAGTGATGAAAATATTTTAAAAACTGATTGTGGTGATGGTCACATAACTCTGAAAATACTAAAAACCAGGGAACTACACACTTTAAATGGAAGAGTAGTATGGTGTTTGAATTGTATCTTTAAAAAACTGTTGTATGTATCTTTGCAGGGTTGGGGGGGGGGAGCATTTGGTTACAAAAAAGCCGGGGAGAAGCTCATTAAATGCTTTAAAGAAAATATTATGTCATTTCCATTTCTAGTATGGAGGTTACTGGAAGAAGCAGTGGGAGAAAAAAGAAAGAAGAGGATCAGTGAAGAAAGAGAGGAGTCAAGGGAGGGGGAATTAAATGGAAGAAGGAAAGGTCAGGAGGCAAAAAGCACAGGGTGGGAGGCAGGGAGAGAAGAAAAAACAATCATGAATGAAAACAAACTCAAGATTCACATATAATAATGAAGAATATATTGAATTCATTCTGGGGAGAAAAAGAAAGCTGTTCTTAATTAATACTATAAATTGTAGCCCCGAATACACAAGAGCTTAGTCTCAGGCATATAATTCAAATAAAACAGTATCTTGTGTCCTTCAGGCACTTCGTTATAAATATACAGGGGGAAAAAAAAGACATGCAGTATGTTCTATTACTGACTCCATATGTTCTTGACAATGAAGAAAAGAGTTGGTGAATAAACAATTCATAAATAACATTCATGAGTCATTCTGCTCCAGAACTTTTAAAAGAAACCCATAAAAATATTTTTCAGCTATTATGAACTACTCCAAATTTATAACACAACATATATTCAAGAAATAAACCTATACAAAGTTACCCATAGCAAATAAAAGAGCTAGTCTGCTTCCTAATTCTTTCGAGCAGTGCTCTCCAACAGACCTTTCTATGAGAGAAAAATATACACGTGGGGCTGTGCAACATGGAGCCACTAGTCACATGTAGTTACTGCCTGCTTGAAACATGGCTAACTGTGACTGAGGAACTAAATTCTAACTTTAATTAATTCATACACACACCTGTGGTTATTGGCAACTGGGAGTATGGCTAAGACAGCCACTCGGTTTGCCTTGATACAGGCAGCCCCAGGAAACTAACACACAGCTCAAACACACTTTTGCCACCAGGCTAAAATAAAAGGACAGACCAGGAAGAGGTTGAAACTGTCCTGCTGTCAGAGACACAGCTTTAGTATGTGCATGAAGTATCCTTTTTTCTCAACAACCAGCAACAAGATAAGTTAATGACTAGTAATAATGAGCAATTACCTTGCCGCAGGCTCCGTACTAACACGCCACTCGCACCATCACTTTTAACCCTCACAACATCCCTCGGCAGTAGATACTTACTGCTATTTCATAGGCTGAGGGAACACAGGCATGAAGGTATCCTGCTAAATTCTTAACCAAGTAGTCTTGAAAAGACCCTGATGCTGGGAAAGACTGAAGGCAGGAGGAGAAGGGGACGACAGAGGATGAGATGATTGGATGGCATCACCGACTCGATGAATGTGAGTCTGAGCAAGCTCCGGGAGTGGGTGATGGACAGGGAAGCCTGGTGTGCTACAGTCCATGGGGTCGCAGAGTCGGACACAACTGAGCGACTGAACTTAACTGAGTCTCAGTAAATCTTCTCTAGAAACGGCACCGAGGGGGCAGGTTTCTCGAATTTCCCCTTTCCTTTATATGCAGACGTCATTACTAAATAATCACAAAATGCTATCCAACTGAACTTGGACTTTCAAGTGAACCCAGGCAACAACTATCCCCCCAAATGCTCATCCACAAATCACTCGACAAGTATCTATTAAGCACCAACCAAGCACTATGACTGTTCTAGGAACCCAGGAACTAATGGCGAAAACCACCAAGTCCCTGCTTCTGGTTGGGGGAGATAAACAGCTAAACAATGGAACATGTTCATTTCCTATCATGACAGATGCTATGAACAGAAAGCAAAATGTGGGAGTGACTGGAGGAGGAGAGGGCAGTTTTTTACAGTGGTCCAGGCCAACCTCTGGACAGGCAGTATCAATGCTGGGGACCTGAGTCATACACCAGAAATACCAGCATGAACCTCCAGGGGGGAGATCGCACACAGAGGAAGAGAGACGGAAGCCATGGTGAATGAGGGGCGCCGTGGTAGGTAATGAAGTGAGATAATCAGAGGAGGGAGCCTATGGAAGACCTTGCAGCTCATGCTGTGCCGATCAGATTTTATTCTACCTGCAGAAGAAAGTCACTGAAGGATTAACAGAACAATCTCAACAGCATTGCTCAGGCTAATACCATCGAAAATGGGCAAAAACTACTCTTCATCCATATTCCTCTATTACTTGGTGTCTTTTTATACCTGCATGAATCTGGCTGGGGTTTCACTATCTCTTGATTTTATCCCAAGATACTTCAGATCCTTTCAGGAGTAACAAAGGTTATACCCCATAGATACACATCAACATAGATACAGAGGCTCTCTCTCATTAGCAGTCTTAATCCCGCCTGTATATAAATAAACTAGGACAATCTGTCATTTCACTCTAATTAAGCAATATCAGACCAAAACTTTAAAAAGCTTTTCTTTTTCTGTGAAGAACTAGACTATAAATCCTTTTCCATTAAGTATATATTCAGATTTTTCACTCTTACCATAATGGGAGTTTGATCCAATAATCAGCATTTGACAGGTTAAAATTCAATACTGACTTCATGGTTAAAAATAAAAATTTTTCTCTCTAGAAAAAATTTTTCTTTAAGCTGTTAAGGAAAGTCCCTATCTCTATAAATGCTATTGGAAGAAAACTCTATTTCCAAATCTCTTAAATTTGGGGAAGTCCAGAGTAGTCACTAGTTAACTCTACTGGAGTAAAATTTCTTGCATTCACAAGCCCCTGAACAAGTTTACTCATGAATTACACAAAAGAGCATTTAACACGACATGTGGTTTAACTTTTTCAAAAAAAAAAAAACAACTCTCTCATCTGCCAGTACATGATCCCCTTTCATCTCTTCATTGAGAAAAATTCTTCCCCAGTGGTAGAAACAGCCCTTTCATCAAAAGTTATGTGACAACACATTCCACACACTACTGAAAGCATACTTTCTACCTGAACGGTACCAGTGAGTGATGAACACCGAGTAAGAGATAAAAATTACTAAGTGAAAGATGAAGCCAGGCTAGCTGGATGCCAGCAAAATGGGATCAGTACCAGGAACTTTTCCCTCCTAAATCTAATTAAAATACCTATAAAAGTTTCTAGGGGGGAGAGGGAGAAACCTGAAGCAGCTAATCAACACACTAAACTCAATTATAAAAGGAAACATTCCTTGGGACATTAGAATATTATGGCCATGTTAAATAATAGGACATGTTTTTGTTTTGTTTTGTTTTTTGTTTTTTTAATAGGACATGTTATAAAGTAAAAAATTATGTTTCAAGTAATACTAAAGTTGAAAAAAAAGAGTACTATTAGAATTAAAACAAACATATACATTAGGGATGTAAATCATCAATAAATAATTTGCATGTAGTGGGCAGAATAACAGCCTCTCAAACATGTTCCAGTCATGATCAGTAGCCCTGGAGAGTAAGTTACCTTCCAAGACAAACGGACTTTGCAGGCATGATTAAAGACCTTGAGATGACGAGATTAACCTGGATTAGGCAAAGGGGCCCAATCTAGTCCTGTTAGTCCTTAAAAGCTAAGAATCTTTCCCATCCCAGGAGATGAGAGGCGATGCTAGAGGAAGGTGCAGAGAAAAAGATAGCATTGCTGGCCGTAGTGATAGAAGAAGGGGCCATAAGTCAAGGAATGTGGTGCCTCTAAAAGTTGGAGAGACCAAGGAAGAAGATCCCCGCCCCCACCAGAGACTCCAGGAAAGAATGCAACCCTATCAACACTTTGACTTTAGCCCAGCAAAACCCAAGTCCAACTCATCTCCAGAAGCATAAGATAATAAATGTGTTATTTTAAGCAACCATGTTTATGGTAATTTGTTAAGCAACATACAAAACTCAAACATTAAGAAACAAACATAAAGAGTTAGCATCAAAGAAGGAAAAGACATTTTAAAATTAAATGCTGCTGGTAAAACTGAGAACAATATGGAAAAACATAAATGCATACTTGATATTTAACAAATATCCACTCAACAAATATTTACTGAGCCAGGCACTGTACTAAGTACAGAAAATAATGTAAAATATGTAAAGCTGTAAAATAAGAACAAAAAAAAATCCCTGGCTTTCTGGAGCTTGTAAGTGTTCACCATGATAAACTGCAAACAGATTGAAGAGTTGAACAAATCCCTTCCATTCTTAAAAAAAAAAAAGGGGGGGGGGGGGGGGGGGAGGTTAAAAGAGAAAAATATATATATTTTAATCAGACTTGTTCCTAGATCCTGGAAACATAAATTTTAAGTTTTGAAACCACAGGAGATATTACCCATTCATTCCCTTCTTCCCTCAAATTCCAAGCTTCCACAATATCAATATTTTAAAAGGCAATAAAAAATAGTGATTAAAAGACACACACACATTTTCCCCCATGTTAAAATAGGTTGATTCCCTGTAAAATCAGGAGATAAATGTTTTGGAAATATTTTCTCCAGTTCGTGGCTTATCTTTTCATCTTAACAGTATCTTTGAAAAGTCCGATTTATTCATTTCTTTTCCTTCCTGTCCTAAAAAACAGTGCTCTGTGTGTGTGTCCGTGTCCTAGCTAAGAAACACTTTCCTAACTCAAGGTCACCAAAAGAGAAGGTGATTAAAAAAAAAAAATGCAAACGTTCTATTAAAGATACATGGATAGCAAATAATCACAAAAAATACGGTCAGCATCACTAGCCAACAGAGAAAAGCAAATTAAAACCACAATGAGATACTATTAATACTAATCTACTCCTACAACTGCTAAAATTAAACTGGCAGGACCAAGCTCTGGTCAAGAGGTGAAGCAACTGAATTGCTGGTAGAAATGCAAAATAGTACAGCTGTTTTGGAAAACAATTTGGCAGTTTTTAAAAGGCTGAGCAAATGCTAACTACAGGACCAACCAGTATCATTCCAAGGTATTCACCCAAGAGAATGCAGACACACAAAGACTGCGCACACATGTATACAGGACCTTTATTCTTCATAGCCCCAAACTACAAACAACACAACTTTTCCATTAACTCGCTGAATGGACAAACTGTGGTCCATCCATATAGTGAAATAACTCCATACAATAAAAAGTAAAAAACTATTAACCACAACATGTATGAACACTGAATGGATTATGCTAAGTGAAAAAACAAAGTAACATATACAGAGGCAAAGCTTGTACTACCGCACTTTACAAATACTGAGGGTTATGTATATATATTTATATATATTTATATATATATATATATATATATATATATAAGATTTATGGAAATGCTATTGAAAAAGTTTATTGGAACTATTTTTCCTCCAGCATTTGCTCACTTCCTATCTCTGTCACATTTTGGTAATCCTTACCATATTTTCAACTTTTTCATTATTATATTTGTTATGGTGATCTGAGATAAGTGACCTTTAACGTCACTCCTGTAATTTTATTTTTGGGCACCATGAACTGTGCCCACATAAGACAGCAAACTTAATTGACTACTGAAATGACAAAAAAGGTTTTAGAATATTATATAAACTTAGTTGATAAAGAAGCAGCAGGATCTGACAGAACTGACTCATTTTGAGAGTTCTTCTTGTAGGCAAAATGCTATCAAATAACATTTCAGGCTACAGAGAAATCATTCACAGAAAGGAGAGTCAATCAATGAGGCAAACTTCATTGCTGCCTTATTTTAAGAAATTGCCATAGCCTACCTAAGCTTCAGCCATCACCACCCTGATTAGTCAGCAGCCATCAACACTGAGGTTAAGACCCTCCACTCCCAAAAAGATTACGACTCACTGAAGACTCAGATCACAGCATTTTTAGCAATAAAGCATTTAAAATTAAGGTATGAATATATTTTTTAGACATAATGCTACTGCACACTTAAGAGACTATGGTGGTGATGGGTTAGTCACTAAGTCATGTCTGACTCTTGTAACCCCATGAAATAGAGCCTGCCGGGTTCCTCTGTCCATGGGATTCTCCAGGCGAGAATACAGGAGTGAGTTGCCATTTCCTTCTCCAGGGCATCTTCCCAACCCAGGAATCGAACCCATGTCTCCTGCATTACAGGCAGATTCTTTACCAACTGAGCTACAAGGGACTATAATATGGTGTAAACATTTATATGCATTTGAAAAGCAAAAAAGAAACCATGTGACTTGCTTTATTGTGATGTTTGCCTTAATGGAGTGGTCTAGAACCAAACCCACTATATCTCTGAGGTATGCTTATAATTTTATTTATGTGACATCTGAAAAAGGCAAAACTGTAGGAACAGAAATCAGAAATATGATTTCTAGGGACCTTGTTTACATTTGTTGAGGGTGGGGGATGGAGGATATAAGAGAACTTTCCAGTGCAATGGAAATGTTCCACATAAAACTCAATGGTGATTTCATTACATGTTAATTGTATCTCAATAAGTCTTACTTAAAAGAGAAAAGTTAGTACCAATAACTTACAAGAAGAGTTTAAAATAATGAACAAAGGGTATACAAAAATAACCACTAGATTATACCGCTTGTAACGCCTTTTCATACTATCTTATTCCTACCCCCATCTTTAACCCAGTCATGCTGATTCTGACTCCTTCTTTCCACTCTATTTATCACTAGTTTGCAGTACTTCAAACTACAGCTCTTAAAGCCAGTGCCTCCAAGTTATAGTCAAATCAGGACACACTTTGTGATATTCCTCCCACCTCCACAGCACCCTTAGGCACACATGCTTTTCCTTAGATACCGAGCCTTCTGCTCAGAAGCCCTCTCCCCTTCCTCCATTCATCAAACCACTACTTGACCTTTGAAACCCAAGTCAAGAACGACTTTAACCTCTGTGTGCCCACCAGACTGTATCCTTAGGTGTGTTTATCATGATTACTTGCAGCTCTCTTCAGATTTCATTGTCTTTAGGGAACAAATTTTATTCAGCTCTGTATCTCTAGCAGATAGCTTCATTCCAGGCACACAGCTGTGCTCAGTGTTAATCCTACTAGTTAGAGAATTAAATAATTTTAAAAAGCTAATACAGAGCACTAATGATATGCCAGGGACCATGCTAAGCACATTACATTTATTAAATACTTTAACCCTTACAAAATTCAGAGTTAGGTTCTATTATTATTCTCCATGCTACAGACGAAGAAATTGAGGCACAGAAAGGTTGAGTAACTTGAACAAGGTCACACAGCTAACAAGCGGTGGGCCAGGGACATGAACCTGAATCATAGTATGCTAGACCTCCTTTTATATACTTCAGTAGGCGAAAAATATGTACACATATAGATAGAGGCCCCAAAAAAGTAAAGACAATAGATCTAGGAAGGCACAAAAATGAATGGGCTTTTACATCTACCTGTCATTCTGTTCCAATGCTGTCATTTTGATAATTAAAGGTTTAAAAAGGAAAAAAAGGAATATGACAAGAAGAAATATTAAATGACATGAAGTAGAAAAAAATAGAATAGTTTCTCAAGTTTTGCCCTCAATATCGATGCCACTGTTACTGGGACATTGTTTCATTTCATGAATTCACCTTTTGGAATACAGTATATCATAGAAATATTCTCAAACGTATCCTCTTTCAAATGTTCTTTTATTTACACACATAATTTTCAAAATTAACATTCATATATGAAACAGTCACCATGCTGTCTGACTCTTCGGGATTAGAGTAGCCTGCCTGAAAAAATGTTTAAACCACTGCAAATCAACCTGGTAATAGTCCCTGAGATAAGTGGACACCTGTGTTAAAGCACATTTTTGTTCATTTCTCCAAAGAAAATATGCACCTGCCTGCAGGGCTCACAGCTGGCACATCAGGAAGTTCTGTCACTCACAGATTTTGAACATCCAACTGTATATTCCGCTTTGAACTGCATGTTTTAAAACGTTACAACCGGTTTATTAATTCAGTTATTTAGTATTTCTAGAGATATTAACACAAAGACAAGGCTAATGAGTCAACACCAAGCCAAGTTCAGATGCAAGTCTTTGTTTACTAGCACAAAAAAACACACAAAAGGTATAGTTCTGTAAGCCTGCTTTCATGTAACAGAATAAAAACCAAGCTTCTTAATAAACATCATGGCTATCAATAATGAGTACTCTAAGAATTGAGGAATAACACCACCTCAGGAAGAGCTCAAGTAAATAAATACTATTTCAGCTGTCTATTCCTAACAGAACTCCCAGCTGACGGGACACAAAGTGTATTTGCATCTGACCCTTTTAAAGAAATTCCCACCTCATCAATCTCCCTGTTGCCTAGGGACCCATCCCACCAAATGCTCCAGGAGGCTGAAGATGTCCTGGGCTCAAACCAGATTTCTCTCCCCAAGAACTGGAATGTAAGCTTTATGGGGACAAGGATCTTTTTTATAAACCACTGCATCCCCCCACCTGGAACAGTAGCCAGCACTTAGCAGGTACTCAGTAAGTACTAGCTGAACAGAAGAAAGAACCCTGGGATTTAAAGTCTGGCTTTCTGAGCTCTGGTGTCTGCTATTCTTTCCTGCTACCAAACTTTAAAAGAGAACATCCTTTCTGGCTGACTAATTTAAAGCAACTTTCCCGCCAAAAAATGAACAAAGTGAAGAAAAATAGTATTCAACAGAGCAGTCACACCATCTTGGAACTACCTACAGCTAGCCACAGAGTAACCAATGTAAACAATTAAGAGCGGTAGCATTGCATGAAAACTAACTGCAAGGTGAATAGTTAACTCTAAGTATTTGTCAAAAGAGAAATAACAGTCTTCACGGTAAGGCAAAATGTTTCAAGATCCCTTAAAAATGGAAAAGATCTTGATCTGTACTGATTACCTATAAATTTATTTTTATAAACTTATATTCTACAAATAAACTTCATTTAATCACATTAGGGGAAGAGTTTTGGTTTAAAAAAAAGATCTTTTTATCCAACATATATATGTTTTCAAATCTGTCCTTTCTCTTCTCCTACTATAAGGAAAAAACCAGGATGAGAAAAATCTAAAGATTACTGCCACCGAAGCCAGTACTTCTGGACCCAGAGGTTGATAGGTATTACATCTGGTTTTGATATTGTTACCCTCTTTCTCTATCCCACCACACAGACAATATTAATCACAACTGGATTCAGAAGGCATTAAGAGATGATATTATAAAGTCCAGGCATCAAATCACCAATTACCATGTGCCCCCACCACACTGCTCTCTCTGATTATGGAAACAAATTAAATGTCCCATTTCTAAAGGCTGATATGGGTGGAAGTTAGCATGTCAAAACAGTAACAAATATCACTGTTCCTTAGTAAACACCTTCTTAAACGCTGACTCCAGGAGCACTTGCAAACATGGGACAGTATGTCTTTTTAAACCCCAGGGTTGCAATAAGTTCCTTGCTCACGATCTAAAGCTTTTTATTTCAATCACTTGGTCAACAGAGCAGACCATCCTCCCTGTACTGAGGGGCAACAAAGACAAATCTTAGCAAGAGGTGGAAGCACAGGACATAGTTACAGCTGGTCTTCCTTCTATCTCTATTAATGCCTCTATCATGGAAACACTATGAGGGAAATACTGAGATGGAGTAACAGTTTTCAGTCTGTAAATCGACTGTTTAATACAATTCTAAATATCCTCCTAAAAAGAGTTTCCCAAATAACTGAATTTAAACATCTTCATATTGTTTTACACTTCAGAATTCTTTTGTGTAAACCAATGTAATTTGTTTCTTTACTTGACTATAACTCACTATATTTCAGAAGGTTTTTGATTTTGTAGTAGTTCAACAATTTTATTCAGAAACTACCGTTGTTGTTGCTTAGTCACTAAGTTGTATCTGACTCTACGTGACCCCAGGCACTGTAGCCTGCCAGGCTCCTCTGTCCATGGGGTTTTCCAGGCAAGAATATGGAGCAGGTTGCTATCTCCTTCTCCAGGAATACTCCTCATCCAGGGACTAAACCAGCATCTCCTGCTTGGTAGGCAGATGCTTTACCACTGAGCCATCAGGGAAGCCCTATTCAGAAACGGATCTCTCCAAATGGCAATTATAAACGATACTGGTTTCCTTCTCCAGTTTTTTTTTTAAGATTTCAGTTCTCCTGGACACAGCTTTTATACATAGTCAGTTATGACAGATGACACACAGCTGCCACGTATACAAATGCTGTGTAAAACGATGTTGACAGAGAACAATCTTATACTTTAGTAATATTACTAAAGATATAATTATATTACAATGCTGAAATTTTGTTATTGATAGAGCAATTCTACTTTTGGAAACTTTTCACAATATGCTGATCTTAAGATAGAAAGCCCTTGATGAACATTATTGTATTATGTATATTTCCTAAAAATTAGAAAACTACTTATATCCAACAATTAAAAACAGTTAAGTAACTTGTGGTATATCCTTCAGTAGAATATTAACACAGGACTTAAAATGGTTAAAGAGTTCATGGAATAAAATCTCACGGAAAAACAGGGACACAAAATAGTTTTGACATTGCAATTAAGTAAACTAAGCAGAGGTTAAAAAAAAGTCTGAAGAGGATGAAAGTGAAAGTGTTAGTGCAGTCATGTCTGACTCTATGCAACCCCATGGACTGTAGCCCACCAGGTTCCTCTATCCATGGAATTCTCCAGGCAAGAATACTAGAGTGAGTAGTCATTCCCTTCTCTGGGGGATCTTCCCAACCCAGAGACTGAACCCAGGTCTCCCACACTGCAGACCTATTCTTTACCGTCTGAGCCATCAGGGAAGCCCCTGAAGAGAATAAGCAAAGTTATAAGTATTGTGTTGCTGCTGCTAAGTTGCTTGTCCAAGTCTGTGCGACCCGAGACGGCAGTCCACCAGGCTCCCCCGTCCCTGGGATTCTCCAGGCAAGAACACTGGAGTGGGTTGCCATTTCCTTCTCTAATGCATGAAAGTGGAAAGTGAAAGTGAAGTCGCTCAGTCGTGTCCAACTCCTAGCGACCCCATGGACTGCAGCCCACCAGGCTCCTCCATCCATGGGATTTTCCAGGCAAGAGTACTGGAGTGGGGTGCCATTGCCTTCTCCAAAAGTATTGTGTTAGGGTGATAGGATCATGAATTTTCTTTCTATTCACTTTCTTCAAATGTATTATTTCTCCAATTGTAAAGAAACTAAATAAATCTAAAGAATTTAAAAGGTAATAAGATGAGACAAGGAGACAGAACACAAAGCGTGCTAGGTTAAACGGGGAAAAATTTTTACTGCCACATCCTTGAGTTACATCGTCTCTGAAAATCATCTCCCGTATCACCAGCACTGGCATCCTCTCTTACAACATCTTGAGAATCTCCCCAAGATCCTCACATACACTGAACTCTTCACAACACACAGTAGAGTTCTGGGAAATGTTTCTATAATGCACACAGGGAGGAGGCTTCTGCCATACTACAGAAATTCTATTATTCTGGGAACTTAATTCCTTGAGATAAACTAAAAAATGAATTCCAAGCTTTTACCACACTTTGTCTCTAAAACAGCATTCTAACTAGTTTTCTATTTTCCTAACACAGCAGGATCATGTTTATGGAGAAAGTTAGTTTGACATGAAAAGATAACTCAGGAGTCCATATTCAGTTCATTCCTTAAACCAAGAGAAATCAAAATGTAAACAGACAAGTGGTAAAAACAAACTAAAGTTCCCAAACATTCAGGTTCTGTTTGTTTAACAGGAGAATGTTTGTTCAAAGATTATTAAATTTGCCAGTGGGGTAAGGACTTCACAGCGGAAAACAAGTTCATTACACTGAGAATACAGTATAAGAACCTATCAACAGTATATGAAAGAAGAAAAAAAAAAATCCAATGAGTCCAATCCAGATGGTGATTTTATATACAGTCTTTTCTATGAGCATATAATATTTTTATATATTTTTTAAACTATGAAACCTCTTTAAAAGATCATCACTGAGTACAGTGAGTACAGCTGTAGTAGAATGGTGGAAAGGATGAAGCACCAACATTCGGTCAACAAATACCGTCTGAATGTTACCTCTGGGCATGTGTGAATAGTGATGACCACAAAGATAGTAGGTCGTCGTCTCCCGACTTGAGAGAGCTTACTGCCCAACAGGGAAAGGAACACACCAACAATAAAAGTACAACGGGAAAACTTCTTTCATTCAGTCACCAAATACTGCCTGAAAGACTGCCTACTGTATCTCTGGCACCATGGGAAAGGCTGGAGAAACACGGTCAGAGTTTTAAAAAAAGATAGAAAAGCTGTTGGCATGGAGCTAATAATTCAAAAAGAGAGGTGGGCTATATTCAAAACGTCATACAAGTTAACTCCAAGCTTACAACTCTGTGAAATGCTTAGAGAGTAAATGAAAGGTAACTGAATAATAAGTAAAGGGAAACCGAGAAACAGGACTGTCGAGGCTGGCACAGAGCAGTCAGCACAGACTGAGACAGCGTAATGGTGAAGCCAAGATTCGGGGCACAACTATGACGGAAGTGGGACATTCCAAAAGACGCATCTCTTTACTATGATACAGAAAGACAGTGCTGGAAGGCAGACACAGACCAGGTTATAATTAACGAAGTTAGATTCCATGCCACGGTTTTTATCGTTTTTTTTTTTTTTTTTTTAATGAGAGAACCTAGAACATGCTTCCATGCTAGGTTCAAATGTTACAAAGACATAACAAAATTTTCACAGCAATAGGGAAAGTGTGTGAAGGACATCCAGAAGTGTAACCAAGCTTGTAAATAACCTGGAAACAGAAACAGAAAATAAGGGGCCATGACAAGTTTTAACAGTGTGGGACTATATTCCCATCAGGCGCAAGCTTACCCCGATGATGCTCAGCCCTTTGAGGTAATCCTGACGAGGCTGGGCTTGAGGAACACAGCCAGCAAGCACTATCTTCTTGTTCTCCTCTTGAGCTTTTCTAAAAGACAGAAGAGAAAGCAGTGTTAATTCTTTTCCTCACAAGTGTATCCTGGGAAACCGATGTTAGTGCACAGAAGTTCCCTAGAACTCAACAGGCCCATCTAGCACAAAGCAGGATTTTCTTACAGCTGCTTCGAGAGAGTACATTATAATGTGACTTCTGGACTAGGCGTCTATTTATCACACCACAAAGGACACCATGGCAGTTCAATCTGGTAAGGTCATTCATTACCGCCTCATTCTAAAACAAAAAAATTTCACTTATATAGAATTCTCAAGGATATAAATCATTCTTGAAAGCCACATTTTCCAGACAGACATCAGCCATTCAAATAAGTTATATTTATTTTAAATATTAATGACAATGTTCCTAAAACATACTATATGATTTCTGAGTCTTTTTGTCTAGTATAAACGTAAAATACACATTTTAAAAGTTGAACAGGAAAGAAACAGAAGGTATAATATCCCCCTCTCTTCAGAGAATTCACACAGCTCCTCACTTCTGTTCCTCAGAGATGTCTACAAGTTACAGATTATTTATGCTTCTGTCTAGACAATCCCTCTCAAGGCAGGTATGATGTGTAAATAGACCAGTGTTCACTATAAATACACAAAGATGAAACAATACTTCAATACTTTATTTTATAACTTCCATCCAATACCCCTTGTTTATCATTTATGTCTTTACCTAAAGATTAGCCTCATCTCTTTTTTTGTATTCTACTTTTTTTAACAGAAGTACATTTGATATTACAGTTGATAGTACAGTACAATATTATATAAGTTACAGGCACACAACATAGTGATTCAGTTTTTAAAGGTTATACTCCACTTACAGGTATTATAAAATATTGGCGATATTCCCCATGTTGTATATCTTCATAACTTACTTGTTTTATACCTAAATTTGTACCTCTTAATCCCTTACCCTGATCTTCCTTCTTCCCCCTCGTAACCACTAGTTTGTTTGCACTGTGAGTCTATTATTTTTTGTTAACTTCACTAGCTTTTTTATATTTTAGCTTCCACATATAAGTGGTATCATATAGTACTCGTCTTCCTCTGTCTCATTTCATGAAGCACAATGCCCTCCAAATCCATTCCTGTTGTTGCAAATGGCACAATTCTGTTCTTTTTTATGGCTGAATAATATTCCATTGTGTATATAGTGAATATATACCACATCTTCTCCATCCATTTTACTGTTGACAGACACTTAGCTTGCTTCCTAATCTTCACAATTGTAAATAATGCTGCTAAGAACATTGGGGATGCAGGTATTTTTTTGAATTAGTATTCACATATCCTGGATATACACCCAGGAGTGGAATCTCATCCTTTTTAAACATAACAGTGTAGGTATACTATAGCTTAACTAACCTTGTTCTGAGAGGCATTTAGGTATTTCCAATTTTTCACTATTACAAATTATTTTACAAATAACATGCATATAGATATGTGCACACATATACATGCACAAACACATGAGGCTGGATAGATAAGATAGTCTTTGAATATTTGACAAAGTATTCCTGGACTATAAAAACCTAGGTGTGAAAGCTATGCCAAGTTCTTTATTTCCCTAACATAAATTCTAAGAAGTGGAAATGCTGTTTCAAAGGTATATATGTCTGGTTATTGTATTAGGCATTTCTTTACTTAGGAGGAAGTTGGGACATATTTGATGTGAGTGAGGGTTAGGGTGTCAATCATTTGTCTGGGCATGTGTGCATTTGGCAAACACTGACGCTCTGCTAGAAGATGGTGGAATACCAAGCAGAGCTAACAACTCCTCCTGGAAACTATCCATATTCTTTGCTTATTTTACATTAAAATTTTAAATCTTCAATTCTTTTTCGAGTATGTGGTTTTTGGACCTGTGATACTGTGTATATTTTTTTCCCAGGTTGCCCGGTTACGGGTGATTTATATACCCAAATGTGCTTCTGACTGCCCTCTCCAGGCAATGCCTAGGGTTCTGAAACCAACTGAGAAAGCTAAGGGAATCAGCAGCCCTGTTTCCAGACGTGGAAACTTTAGGCTACACACTATGAAGTGAAAAGTCTCTATACCTGGCACACCTTGTTTCTGTCAACTTTCTCAAGTGTACAAATTCAGAACTGAAAGCCTAAAAAAGTGAGGGTGGGATGAGGGGGGTGGGGAGTGGATTAACAGAGCCAGCTATGTGTGACCAACAGCCAACACCAAAACCTGCTGGGAAGTACACAGAGAATGATTAAACGAATGAACAGGCAGAGGACAAAATACTAGTTTATCAGCACCTATAAGCATTTCACTTCCATAACTTCTTAAAATACTCTGGTATAACTTATCCACTTGGAATCATGAAAAAACTTGTGAACAGAACCAAGGAAATGTGACTGTGGTAAATTGCTTAACATAACCAAGAGAAGTACTGCCCAGCTCTGCCACTTAGTTTTACTTTTTTTAAAAAAAATCAGTACCAAGCACATCATTGCACACAAACAGCTTTCTTGCAGTAAATGTGAAATATGAAATACCTGATCAAACAAACAAACAAAAAAATCAAGCCACTGTAACAAAATTCTTTACATTAATAACACATATAATGGGATAATATCTGGTTTCTTCAAAAATGTCAGCTATGCACCTAGATTCACTGTCAAATGTGCAAGGGTCCAATAGGTCATCAAAAATTAAACCCACCCCAAAAAAGTTGGCTTCCAATAATGTGATTCAATTACTTATTAAGTACATCTAAGAAAGTTATGACCAACCTAGATAGCATATTAGAAAGCAGAGACATTACTTTGCCAACAAAGGTCCGTCTAGTCTCGGCTATGGTTTTTCCAGTGGTCATGTATGGATGTGAGAGCTGGACTGTAAAGCAAGCTGAGCGCTGAAGAATTGATGCTCTTGAACTGTGGTGTTGGAGAAGACTCTTGAGGGTCCCTTGGACTGCAAGGAGATCCAACCAGCTCACTCTAAAGGAGATCAGTCCTAGGTATTCATTGGAAGGACTGATACTAAAGCTGAAACTCCAATACTTTGGCCACCTGATGCGAAGCGTTGACTCACTGGAAAAGACTCTGATGCTGGGAGGGATGGGGGGCAGGAGGAGAAGGGGACGACAGAGGATGAGATGGCTGGATGGCATCACCGACTCGATGGACCTAAGTCTGAGTGAACTCCGGGAGTTGGTGATGACAGGGAGGCCTGGAGTGCTGCGATTCATGGGGTCGCAAAGAGTCGGACATGACTGAGTGACTGAACTGAACTGAAGACATGATGGAGAAGAAAACGGCAACTCACTCCAGTATTCTTGCCTAGAGAATTCCGTGAACAGAAGAGCCCAGCAGGCCACAGTTCATAGGGTGGCAAAAAGTCAGACATGACTGAGCAAGTATCCACACAAGACATGAAGTAAGTGTTTAAGGGACCACAGTAAGAGGAAGACATGTACTTTGTACTTGACAGCATTCTGGTTTATAACAGATAAGATGCAAAAGAAGAACATCACAGCATTAAGCAACAGAAAGATATACAAGCAACATACGATGGAGGGAAAAAGAATATGCACACAGGAAAAGACAGTAAAAAGCTTTATGAAAAAATCTGAGAGGATTTTAAAACAAGATAAGAGTAGAGAGGGCTTGCCAGGTAAAGAATGGTAAAGAATCTGCCTGCCAATATGAGATGCAAGACAAGCGGGTTCAATCCCTGTGTCAGGAAGATCCCCTAGAGAAGGAAATGGCAACGCACTCCAGTATTGCTGCCTGGAGAATCCCAGGGACAGAGGAGCCTGGTGCTCTACAGTCCACAGGGTCGCCAAGAGTCAGACACAACTGAGCATGCACTCACAGGAGTGGACAGGGTGCAATGGAGGCAGGAAAAGCTTCAGGCAGTTGTTACAGCATGGACAAAGGCAAGAAGAGAGAGAGCTGGGGGAGAGCATTTCATTACAGAGAAAATTTCTGTATAAAGGAGATGAATAGGGCTTATAATTGTGGAAGGAGCCACACAAAAAAAGGCTGGCCAGGCTCCAATTTAGTGGGCAGTGGAGAAATTTTTTAACTTTTGGTGGCAGAGTGGACACCAAGTGGAGCCAAACTGAGTAAAGGACCAAGGTGGCAAGGTGCAAAATGAACTGCATGGGGAAAAGAAGCCAAGGGACGGTGAAACTCATTTAATACCCCAGGCAAAAGGTTGTGAGGACCTGAACACACGTGGAGGATCCAAAAAAAAGAAAACAAAAGAAGTTAAAAGGAGACGAGTTCTCTTGCTAGAATATACTTGAGAAAACTTAAGGATGGATCAAAGGTGGTGCCAAAGTTTTGAGACTAATGCAAGGATTAACATTTTCTTTTTTTTTTAACTAAAAGAGTTGACAATTTTATTTTCACATTTCACAATACAAATGAAAATTGTTTTTCCTGTCCCACTACTTCCCTCCAAAACTACTCTCTCTGATAGGAAGGGGGAACAAGTTTTCCTTGTCATGCTGTTAGAAAACACCCCAAGTCACAGCACCATGATCTCCTGGTGAAGTACAAGTAATACAAAACTGATACAAAGAGGCTCCCCAATCTCCTTATCTGTCTGGTCGGGTCATTCCTGGCCGGGTGGGGACCATCATGGGACGGGCAGGAGGTCTCATCATTGGGGGCCCAGGCATCATTGGCACGTGGCCTCCCATAGGCGGCCTCATTCCAGGAGCAGGTCCCACTGGCATCATCCCAGGAGGAGGGGGACCCATCATCAGCATCATGGGAGGGCCCCCCAGGTGAGGTGCAGGCATCATCCCAGGGCGAGGAGGACCCGGGAAACTGGGGGGAGGTGGGATCATTGCCCCTGCAGGAGGAGGAGCAGAGAATGGAGTAGGAGGTATCTTTCCTTGTTGAAATGCAGCAGCTGGTTTGTCAATCAGGCTCTGAGCCTGCTCTTCCGTCCATTTCTGACAGCAGTCTTTCCCGTTCTCTTTGTGCTTCCTACCACTGCAGTGTGTCTTTCTCACAGATGGAGAATCATGGGTGAGGAATGTGTCGCAGTGATCACAATAAAATTTAGGCATGTTGCTTCACAGGCCGCTGGCAACTCTGTTCCGCCTAACATTTTCTTAAAAAAAAAAAAAGCCAGGCAGTGAATTAATTCAGGCTTTGGTGACCACGGGTTTCCGAGGCAACTGCTTAGCTCTGTCATCTTAGAGTAAAAGCAGATAGACGCGGCACTTAAATGGATGTGTTTATTTCAATAAAACTTTATTAGAAACAAGCAGCAGGTGAGATTTGGCCCAAAGGCCAGAGATTGCAAATCCCTACTCTAAGAAAATACGAAAGAACACTGGTACCACCAGCTATCAGCAGAAGCTGAGTAGTAAGGATAGAAAGAGAAAGTGTTAGTCTCTCAGCCATGTCAGCGTCTTTGACTGTAGCCCGCCAGGATCCTCTGACCATGGGATTTTCCAGGCAAGAATACTAGAGTGGATTGCTATTTCCTTCTCCTGGGGATCTTCCTGATCAAGGGATCAAACCTGGGTCTCCTGCACAGCAGGCAGACTCTTTACCATCTGAGCCAACCGGGAAGCCCCAGTAAGGATAGAAGGAAATTCAAATAGGACAGATCAGATCTGAGGTGACAGTAATGCCCAGCAAGTCTCTGGAAATGCAGCTCGGCTGGCTGGCCGGCAATAAAGTTGGGGGTAGGTTTTAGAAATGCATTCCAAAGCGATGGCTGATGATAATGGATGCGACAGTCTCTAAAGATGTGGAGACAATCTGTGGAGTACAGTTTAGCAATGTATAAACATCCCCATAGGCTAAAACATATTAGTGTGAAAAACAAAAAAGATAAAATCACTACCAACAATTCTATAACAGTAATAATCATGGTTAGCATTTATACGTACTTCCTCAAGGTCTTCATTATGTACTTCTGAAAACAGTACAGCCAATATAAAACAACCTAGGGACAGTGTTCTGCTGACATTGTCAACCCTAGACCAGGTCAAGAAACAACAGTCCAAGACTGATTTTAGGGCGTGAGCGGAACACCAGAAAATTAGGAGGAAAAGTTCAAAATAGAGATGCTTAAATAATTTATTTAAAATATTATTTCATGCTTTTTGTTGAATTTGGCTTTAAAACGCTAGAGCAGACCAAAACTATAAGCCAAAAATCATACCCCAGCTATGGAATATTGATGCTACACTCTGTGACCAAAAGTTTTAATGCAATTTCTCAAAGAGTGTTCTTGTTCTAAATATTCCTTTCTTACATCCTGTTCTTTTTGCTTTGCGAACTTTATTCAGGTTAATAAGCCTGAAATTTCTTTTATTTAGAAATGTACCTAGCACAGACATATTTTTTAAAGTCTTATCCTTCAAACTATGAATGCTGACAAGAATAATACTTTAAGAAATTCTAAAATACTATAAATTTTAGATAGCCTTGAAATGTCAATTAAAATGAAAATTGAAAAGTTAATTCAATATAATCTTTCATATTTCTGAAGCCTATTTCTAAATTGAAACAGAGATATATCCTTGTCTAAAGCATTAATCTGAATAATACAGAAGACAAAGAAATCTCTTCTTCTTTTCTACCAAGCATCAAAAGACGTAATTCGTACAGAATCTTAAAATTCATAGCATCATAGAAAATAAGGGGCCTCCCAGGTGGTGAGAGGTAAAGAATCCTCCTACCAATACAGGAGACCAAAGAGATTATCCTGATGCAAAGAGCTAACTCACTGGGAAAGACTCCGATGCTGGGAAACCTGAGGGCAGGAGAAGAAGGGAGAGAGAGAGGATGAGATGGTTGGCTGGCATCACTGACTCAATGGACATGAGTTTGAGCAAACCCTAAGAGGCAGCGAAGGACAGGGAAGCCTGGTGTGCTGCAGTCCATGGGGGTAGCAAAGAGTCAGACAAGACTTAGTGACTGAACAAAAACAACAGAAGATAAAGATGACATAATATCATTATTTCACAAACGGGACTTAGAAGATGCAATGGTCGAGGCCCAGAGTTCCACACTTTATGGAGTTAGTGCTGGAGCTGGGATGAGCGCCCAGGATATCCAGGGTCCTTGAGTCTTACATTTCAGAACATAAATCAAACGAGTTTTGACTGTATAATAAACACTGGAGCAAAAGTTTCTTGATTAAAACAACACAGAAAGACAAAAATTATATTATGCTGAATGTTTTCAAAGTAGAAACACTATTTAATACTTCACAATTCTTGTTTTCCTGAGTCTCATGAACAAAATCATAGTCTAACAGAAGAGTAATAAATTCATGGATCTATCAAGAAAAGCACAGTTCTCTAAAAGTAGCAGATAAGCAGGAAATGTTGCTTCTTCTCCATATTCATTTCTGTTATTCCTTATATGCTTTCTGCAAATTGACACTTAATCTATATAAAAATAGTCATAGAATATCTAAGCCTTCAATCAAAATTCTCTTTCATGAGAAAGTATTCTTAAATCTACATCTGATTTTTTTTATTTCTAAATGTCTACTGATAACACTCCCTAAAAACTCTTATTCACAACAGTAATGGAAAGAGGGTCAAAACCAGCTGCTTCTATGCAAAGCAAGCAGTCTAAACTACTCTGAATGTGAGTATTGTCTCCATTCAAATATTCAAGTGAGAGGATGCTATTTTAAGTATTTACATGCAGGCCTATATAGCCCTCTGAAACTCATTAAAAATATCTCAGCAAATAATCTAAGACAAAACAACTAAGGATCTAAATTTGTGATCTGTGTCAATAACCACAATGTCCTTCCTAAGTTTTGGAACAACCAGTCAAAGAGGAAAGTTTGTAGCAACAGTGCCACTGTCTCCAGACATGACTGTTGTCAGGACTTGCAAAGTTAGGCTGCTGCTGCTGCTGCTAAGTCACTTCAGTCGTGTCTGACTCTGTGCGACCCCAGAGGCAGCAGCCCACCAGGCTCTCCTGTCCCTGGGATTCTCCAGGCAAGAACACTGGAGTGGGTTGCCATTTCCTTCTCCAATGCGTGAAAGTGAAAAGTGAAAGTGAAGTCACTCAGACGTGTCTGACTCTTAGCGAGCCCATGGACTGCAGCCCACCAGGCTCCTCCATCCATGGATTTTCCAGGCAAGAGTACTGGAGTGGGGTGCCATTGCCTTCTCTGAGAGTTAGGCTGGGAGCCGCCAAAGGTTGAAAATAAAGTTATTCTAAGTCTGGATAGGATTTATCAACCTAAAAAATAATCCAGATATATTCAAATATGTAACTGGGGGTATCTGGAGACATTCAAATACAAAGTAACTGGAGTATTAATCTCAGGATCGCAAGACTGAATATGATTTTAACCAACAAAGCTAAAAACATAGTTGCACACTGTACAATCCATGAGAATAAAGAATGTTACCATAAGGCGAGTGGTCTTCACTGCACCAGAAAAGAGGAGTCTACAGGGTTAAAGCTTCTCAACACTTATAACAGTGGCAGACAAAGTAGGCACCTGAGACAGATCACCATAGTGGTTAATCCTTTTAGACACAGCAGGCATTTCTTCAAGGTGTATCTGGATATAACAAGCTACCATGCTCTGATGAACTGGCCATATAAATCCAGTCAGGTAATCTGTACTTAATTTCAGGTTCAGTAGGTTTCTTTTATTGTGCTTATTGCCAATACAAGGTTCCTGGGTTCACCTCTAAGAACAGTTATTTATTGAAAAGTCATTAATTCAGCATTTCATGTTTCCACTCTACCACCAGTCAGTCACCACATGCTAAACACAGGAAAATGAAAAAATAAGAGGATAATCTCTATTCTTCAGGATGTTTACAATATAGTGAGAGGAGGGGGAAACAGGCCTTAGAACCCGGGTTTCTGGATAAAACGGGAGAACAGAGATGTCAAGGTCTCAAGGAGAGCTGTGAACATCTCTGTGGGAGAAGCAGCACATGCCCATGGACAGAGACCCAAGGGAATCCAGTTATGAAGGAGAGGTGGGTTCTCTGACAGCCAGAGTCTTCCTCTTCCTCCTGCAGCCTGTTACTGTGCTTTCATCTGCTCTACATACCAAGAATCTATGAAACATTTTGTTTGACCAAAGGATTCTGTGACTTTAAGAAAGACCATGAGGATAGGGCATGAACTTTTTTTTCTTCCCAGTGTCACTGCGGTGTATTTGACAAGGACAATAGACTGCTGTGGAGAGGCTAACAGGGTAAGGAACGTTGGTTCATTATAGGAAAGGGGATTTCAATGAGAAGTATAAAAAAGTTTTGTTTGTTTTTTTTAAAAAAAAACTACAGGGGAAAAGTGATGGGGACGGGGAAGAAACCAAAGACAGAAAGTCTGGGGAGAAGCTACAGTCATCAAGACTGGTACTGGCACAAAAAACAGAAACACAGACCAATGGGACAAGATCAAAAGCCCAGAAGTAAGCCCGTGCACCTACGGGCACCTTATTTTTGACAAAGGAGACAAGAATATACAAAGAGGCAAAGACAGCCTCTTCAGTAAATGGTGCTGGGAAAATTGGACAGTTACATGGACAAGAATGAACTTAGAACACTTCCTAACACCATACACAAAGAGAAACTCAAAACGGACTAAAGACCTAAATGGAAGACCAGAAACTATAAAACACTTAGAGGAAAACACTCGATGACAAATCAAAGCAAGATCCTCTATGACCCACCTCCTAGAGTAACGGAAATAAAAACAAAAGTAAACAAGTGGGAGCTGACTGAACTTAAAACCTTTTGTACAGCAAAGGAAACTATAAGCAAAGTGAAAAGACAACACTCAGAATGGGAGAAAATAATAGCAAATGAAATAACTGACAAAGGATTAATTTCCAAAATATACAAGCAGCTCATACAACTCAATACCAGAAAAACAAACAACCCAATAAAAAAGGGGCAAAAGATCTAAACAGACATTTCTCCAAAGAAGACATACAGATGGCAAACAAACACATGAAAAGATGCTCAACATCGCTCATTGTTCAGTTCAGTTCAGTCGCTCAGTCGTGTCCGACTCTTTGCGACCCCATGAATCGCAGCACGCCAGGCCTCCCTGTCCATCACCATCTCCCGGAGTTCACTCAGACTCACGTCCATCGAGTCCGTGATGCCATCCAGCCATCTCATCCTGGGTCGTCCCCTTCTCCTCCTGCCTCCTCCCCTTCTCCTCCTGCCTCCAATCTCTCCCAGCATCAGAGTTTTTTCCAATGAGTCAACTCTTCACATGAGCTGTCCAAAGTACTGGAGCTTCAGCTTTAGCATCATTCCTTTCAAAGAAATCCCAGGGTTGATCTCCTTCAGAATGGACTGGTTGGATCTCTTTGCAGTCCAAGGGACTCTCAAGAGTCTTCTCCAGTGCCACAGTTCAAAAGCATCAATTCTTCGGTGCTCAGCCTTCTTCATAGTCCAACTCTCACATCCATACATGACCACAGGAAAAACCATAGCCTTGACTAGACGGACCTTTGTTGGCAAAGTAATGTCTCTGCTTTTGAATATACTATCTAGGTTGGTCATAACTTTTCTTCCAAGGAGTAAGTGTCTTTTAATTTCATGAGAGAAATGCAAATCAAAACTACAGTGAAATATCATCTGATACTGGCCAAAATGGCCATCATCAAAAAGTCTGTTGGTGGGAATGTAAATTGATACAGCCACTATGGAAGATGGTATGGAGATTCCTTAAAAAATTAGGAACAAAAGCACCATATGATCCAGCAATCCCACTCCTAGGCATACACTCTGAGGAAACCAAAACTTAACAAGACACATGTATCCCATTGTTCATTGCAGCACTATTTACAATAGCTAGAACATGGAAGCAACCTAGATGTCCATCGACAGATGTTTGGATAAAGAAGTTGTGGTACATATACACAATGTAATATTACTCAGTCATAAAAAGGAATGCCTTTGAGTCCGTTCTAACGAGGTAGATGAACCTAGAACCTATTATACAGAGGGAAGTAAGTTAAAAGAGGAAGATAAATATTAGCGAAAAGCAAAGAAGAAAAAGAAAGATATAAGCATCTGAATGCAGAGTTCCAAAGAATAGCAAGAAGAGATAAGAAAGCCTTCCTCAGCGATCAATGCAAAGAAATAGAGGAAAACAACAGAATGGGAAAGACTAGAGATCTCTTTAAGAAAATTAGAGATACCAAGGGAATATTTCATGCAAAGATGGGCTCGATAAAGGACGGAAATGGTCTGGACCTAACAGAAGCAGAAGATATTAAGAAGAGGTGTAAGAATACACAGAAGAACTGTACAAAAAAGATCTTCACAATCCAGATAATCACAATGGTGTGATCATTCACCTAGAGCCAGACATCCTGGAATATGAAGTCAAGTGGGCCTTAAAAAGCATCACCATGAACAAAGCTAGTGGAGGTGATGGAATTCCAGTTGAGCTATTTCAAATCCTGAAAGATGATGCTGTGAAAGTGCTACACTCAATATGCCAGCAAATTTGGAAAACTCAGCAGTGGCCATGGGACTGGAAAAGGTCAGTTTCCATTCCAATCCCAAAGAAAGGCAATGCCAAAGAATGCTCAAACTACCACACATTTACACTCATCTCAAACACTCTAGTAAAGCTCAAAATTCTCCAAGCCAGGCTTCAGCAATACGTGAACCGTGAACTTCCAGATGTTCAAGCTGGTTTTAGAAAAGGCAGAGGAACCAGAGATCAAACTTCCAACATCCACTGGATCACTGAAAAAGCAAGAGAGTTCCAGAAAAACATTTATTTCTGCTTTATTGACTATGCCAAAGCCTTTGAGTGTGTGGATCACAATAAACTGTGGAAACTTCTGAAAGAGATGGGAATACCAGACCATCTGACCTGCCTCTTGAGAAACCTATAAGCAGGTCAGGAAGCAACAGTTAGAACTAGACATAGAACAACAGACCGGTTTCAAATAGGAAAAGGAGTACGTCAAGGGTGTATATTGTCACCCTGCTTATTTAACTTCTATGCAGAGTACATCATGAGAAACGCTGGGCTGGAAGAAGCACAAGCTGGAATCAAGATTGCCGGGAGAAATATGAATAACCTGAGATATGCAAATGACACCACCCTTATGGCAGAAAGTGAGGAGGAACTAAAAACCCTCTTCATGAAAGTGAAAGAAAAGAGTGAAAAAGTTGGCTTAAAGCTCAACATTCAGAAAATGAAGATCATGGCATCTGGTCCCATCACTTCATGGGAAATAGAAGGGGAAACAGTGGAAACAGTGTCAGACTTTATTTTGGGGGGCTCCAAAATCACTGCAGATGGTGACTGCAGTCATGAAATTAAAAGATGCTTACTCCTTGGAAGGAAAGTTATGACCAACCTAGATAGCATATTAAAAAGCAGAGATATTACTTTGCCAACAAAGGTCCATCTAGTCAAGACTATGGTTTTTCCAGTGGTCATGTATGGATGTGAGAGTTGGACTGTGAAGAAAGCTGAGCACCGAAGTATTGATGCTTTTGAACTGTGGTGTTGGAGAAGACTCTCGAGAATCCCTTGGACTGCAAGGAGATCCAACCAGTCCATTCTGAAGGAGATCAACCCTGGGATTTCTTTGGAAGGAATGATGCTGAAACTGAAACTCCAGTACTTTGGACACCTCATGTGAAGAGTTGACTCATTAGAAAAGACTCTGATGCTGGGAAGGATTGGGGCAGGAGGAGAAGGGGACGACAGAGGATGAGATGGCTGGATGGCATCACGGACTCGATGGACGTGAGTCTGAGTGAACTCCGGGAGTTAGTGATGGACAGGGAGGCCTGGCGTGCTGTGATTCATGGGGTCACAAAGAGTCAGACACGACTGAGCAACTGAACTGAACTGAACTGAATGCATATACACAGAATATAGAAAAATGGTACTGAAGAATTTATTTACAGAGCAGCAATGGAAAACATACATAGAGTTAGACATGGGGAGAGGGAAAGAGAGCGTGAGATGTGCTAAAAAAAAAAAGAAGAAGAAGAAGAAGAAAGAAACAGGACTTCTGAAAGCATGGAAAGAGTTAGTCCAGATCAAAGTCCTTTCGGAACAGTTGGTGTAGGATGGCTTTGGCAGGGGCTTTCTCGGATGATGTCTCATCATTATCCATATAGTGTCAGAGTATTAGTGGACTTAATGATAATTTTAGTATTGAACTGAAATCCTATGACGAGGCCAGGTGTTGTTAGGGCTGGAGGAGCTCTTGTAACGGATCAGGGACTAGGATTTCTTCTGTGTCATGCAGGGGTTTGGTGGGTCATTGTCTGTTGTCATGTAAGTAGAGACTTAGAAGAAATCCCCTACATATGAACCTTCAAATTTTTTTAAGTTTTTAAAAAAAATCTACAAGGGAAAAGTGATGTGGGACAGGGAAGAGACCAAAGACAGGAAGTCTGGGAAGAAGGATGAGGAAGGACCTCCTGCACGAATCAGAAAATGGGTGAATGGTGCTTGCACGGTGGGTAGAAGGTAAGAAACGAGGTTATAGAGCACCAGGTGGGCCTAGCTGACCTCATGCTCCAAAGGGAGTCAAGAGCAGAGGATGAACGATTCCTCAGGCTTATGGGAAGATGTTTCTCTCTGAATCCCACTAGGGATTCTGAAAGAAAATATCCCAAATTGTAAATAATAGTCATCTCTATTGGATAAGGAATTAAGAAAAATAAAGAGAACACTCGTAACACTGTAGAAACCTGACACCCAAACAGGGCAAGGGAACGATTCTCCAGTGTCTGCGGTAAGGCAGGCCGACCAGCTTCTTGGAGACATCACCTTGGAATAAAGACCACCCTAAGAGGATGGATGTGCCATACTCCTCCCTATCTACTTCCCTAACTTACTTAGGTAACCTTAAAGTGGTCCCCACATTCCCAGACCTTCTCTTGGATAGGAAGGTTGTCCAGATTTTACTCAAATGGTTAATATTTTCTACAATATCCCTTGTAAGTGGACGTGTGGCTTCAGCTTTATTTCCTCAAAGGAACCAAGTTCACTACTTCAAAACTTCCTGTTTAGCCACTGCATACCTGTTTTTGTCCATATGTTTATATTATTAAACTCTAACTCTATATAACTTCCAGTTAGTCATTCTCATTTACCTTCTTTCACCTCCCAAAGCTTTATCCTCTACACACTGGCCTACATCCCAGGCAAAACATGTGTAACCGTTTCAAGGAAATATTTCCAAAATATGTGGCATGCCTATGCTTATTACATAAGGTACCGTGAACCTAAGTGAACCTGTATTTGAGTGCCTTAGAAAATCACTGTAGATAGACTTTCACATCTGTAAGAGACATCTAAAACTTTCCAACCCTGTCATTTCACTTTTAAAAAAGGAAACAGAGGACCACAAAGATTAAATAGATTACCCAAAATCAGAGTAAAGACAGTACTAGTGGTCACGCATCACTACCCTTTGCTTTGATATAATGATGTCCTAACCAGGGAGTAACACGATCCATAAGGTTAGGTGGCCCCATGATAAACAATCTCGGTAAGCCATATATATTGATTCTTCTTTTTCCTGTGTGTCAGCTATTACTTCAAGATACTTCTAACTTTTCTATCCAAATCTACCACCATTTCTAACTGCCATGCAATGAATCTACAAAAATTTCTGGAGTAATTTTGAAACAATCAAAAACTTCATTTTAAATTATTTTCACAAATTCATTAATGAAATATTTTGTGTTTATTACGTGTACAATATATGCTTAGAGGTCTGTCAGATACCAAAAGGAATTTGTGCCTCCAGGAATACACATGAAGTTAAAAAGATCAAGACAAAAGCATGAAATATGCAAACTGAACAGAAATATAAAAGCAATATATTTTATGTGCAAGGTTCAGTTCAGTCGCTCAGTCGTGTCCAACTCTTTGCAACCCCATGAACCGCAGCACACCAGGCATCCCTGTCCATCACCAACTCCCGGAGTTTACTCAAATTCATGTCCATTGAGTCGGGGATGCCATCCAACCATCTCATCCTCTGCCATCCCCTTCTCCTCCTGCCCTCAATCTCTCCCAGCTCAGGGTCTTTAGAACTTGAGTAAATACAACTAAGTTTACAGACAAGTAGCAACCAAACTTTTTATCAAGGGACATGCCAGTTAAAAAAAAAAGTGATGGCTCAGTGCTAAGAGTCCGCCTGCCAACGCAGGAGACGTGATTTTGATCCCTGGATTGGGAAGATTTCCTGGAGAAGGAAATGGCAACCTACTCCAGTATTCTTGCCTGGGAAATCTCATAGACAGAGAAGCCTGGCAGGCTAGAATCCATGGAGTCGCAGAGGAGTCAGACACGACTTAGCAACTAAACAACAAACAAGGCCTCATAAAATCTGGTATAATGTTATCAGTCACCTAGAAGCTTTTCTCATTGAAGGGTTAGAATACGCCAACCCAAAATATGCCAATTCGGCATATGAACTATTGCTGAAGGCAATTAAGAAACAGCAGACTCAGGAAAAAAACCCTTTTTATCTGTAAAAAGCAGGACATAAATTTCCATTTGTAAAGGTGTCTCCCTCTCTAGTCCCAGGAAGAGAACTACTTCAGAGACAGCTCTTATCACCAGACTCTTATCTGCATAATAAGCCTTACTAAAAAGCCTTTCTTACTGTACATATCCTAATCACCTTCTCATAATCTATACCTCCCCAATAAACCCCAAACCCCTATATTTTTCTCAATTCTTTACCCCCTTTATTAAGGGGATAATAATCTTCAAATTCTAACTCCTGCATACTTACATAATTACATCTGTTTTGTTTTTCTGATTAGTTTGTCTTTTATGACTTTAATTTACATGCCCCAGTTGCTAAACCTAAGAGGGTACATACAAAGAGGTTCCCCCCCCACCATTCCTACATCATGACGTTTAAGGTTCAGTGAATTTATGAACTTCAAAATTCAAGGCAAAATAAAATGAATGAAGCTAATCATCACCAGATCACTATATACATGATACCTCACTACAAATAGACTTTTAAAAATATTTTTTAAAACTGCATTTAGAACTTGCATAGCACTTAATATTTCCATAAAATGAAAAGCAAATCTGTAACTAGTTCACCTCCCTACGATCAATACATTGATACTCCAGTCATAGCAAACACTTGAGAATATCCTTCAACAGAGAAAAGGAACAAAGAAAGGAAAAAGAGAGCTGTGACCGGCTGAGGAGGCGCAGCGGCATAGGGACGGTACCCTTGCTGGGCTACTACAGCACTAGGGTGTCAGTTGGTCCCGCCCGGAACACTTCAGTTCTGCCCTGGAAGGATATATTTAATAACTGATTGGTGTGTCCCTTGAATACAAGAAAATGGAAACTAAACAGCCAGAGGAAACCTTTCCCAACACCGAAACCAATGGCGAATTTGGTAAACGCCCTGCTGAAGATATGGAAGAGGAACAAGCTTTTAAAAGATCTAGAAACACTGATGAGATGGTTGAATTACGCATTCTGCTTCAGAGCAAGAGTGCTGGGGCAGTGATTGGAAAAGGAGGCAAGAATATTAAGGCTCTCCGTACAGACTACAATGCCAGTGTTTCAGTCCCAGACAGCAGTGGCCCCGAGCGCATATTGAGTATCAGTGCTGATATTGAAACGATTGGAGAAATTCTGAAGAAAATCATCCCT
The DNA here is from genome assembly GCF_014754425.2 of Oryx dammah. NCBI lineage: Eukaryota > Metazoa > Chordata > Mammalia > Artiodactyla > Bovidae > Oryx > Oryx dammah. Next base: position 14,792,168 of record NW_024070195.1, on the reverse strand, counting down.
ACCTTGGAAGAGGGCCTGCAGTTGCCATCACCCACTGCAACCAGCCAACTCCCGCTCGAATCTGATGCTGTGGAATGCTTAAATTACCAACACTATAAAGGAAGCGACTTTGACTGCGAGTTGAGACTGTTGATTCATCAGAGTCTGGCAGGAGGAATTATTGGAGTCAAAGGTGCTAAAATCAAAGAACTTCGAGAGAACACTCAGACAACAATCAAGCTTTTCCAGGAATGTTGTCCTCAATCTACTGACAGAGTCGTTCTTATCGGAGGAAAACCTGATAGGGTTGTAGAGTGCATAAAGATCCTTGATCTTATATCAGAGTCTCCCATCAAAGGACACGCTCAGCCTTATGATCCCAATTTTTATGATGCAACCTATGACTATGGTGGTTTTACAATGATGTTTGATGACCACCGTGGACGTCCTGTGGGATTTCCCATGCGGAGAAGAGGTGGTTTTGACAGAATGCCACCTGGTCGGGGAGGGGCGTCCCATGCCTCCCTCCAGAAGAGATTATGATGATATGAGCCCTCGTCGTCGAGGACCTCCTCCACCCCCTCCCGGACGAGGTGGCCGGGGAGGTAGTAGAGCTCTAAATCTTCCTCTTCCACCACCACCACCACCTAGAGGAGGAGATCTAATGGCCTATGACAGAAAAGGAAGACCTGGAGACCGTTATGATGGCATGGTTGGTTTCAGTGCTGATGAAACCTGGGATTCTGCAATAGATACATGGAGCCCATCAGAGTGGCAGATGGCTTATGAACCACAGGGTGGCTCTGGATATGATTATTCCTATGCAGGGGGTCGTGGCTCATATGGTGATCTTGGTGGACCTATTATTACTACACAAGTAACTATTCCCAAAGATTTGGCTGGATCTATTATTGGCAAAGGTGGTCAGCGGATTAAACAAATCCATCATGAGTCAGGAGCTTCAATCAAAACTGATGAGCCTTTAGAAGGATCCGGAGATCGGATCATTACCATTACAGGAACACAGGACCAGATACAGAATGCACAGTATTTGCTGCAGAACAGTGTGAAGCAGTATTCTGGAAAGTTTTTCTAAGACTAGTGAAGAACTGAAGGAGTCCTGCATCTTTTTTTTTTAATCTGCTTCTGTTTAAAAAGCCAACATTCCTCTGCTTCATAGGTGTTCTGCATTTGAGGTGTAGTGAAATCTTTGCTGTTCACCAGATGTAATGTTTTAGTTCCTTACAAACAGGGTGGGGGTGGGGGAGGGTGTGCAAAAACTAACATTGAAATTTTGAAACAGCAGCAGAGTGAGTGAATTTTAATTTTTGTTCATTGTTGGTGGTTGAAAGAAGTCCCCCCATGTAATTATTGTGAACACTTCGCTTTGTGGTCACTGTAACATCTGGGGTGGTGGGACAGGGAGGAAAAGTAACAGTAGGCCATATGTCCCCGGCGTCTATTCAGAGCAGTGTGCAGAACGTAATGCTCTTTTGTAAGAAACGTTTTATGATTTTTAAAATACATTTAGTGAACCTACTTTTGGTGGTCATTTTTTTTAAGATGGTCATTTTTCAAATGGCTGAATTCCCTCCAACCTACCCCCAAACGGAACACTAAGTTTAATTTTCAGTCCTCTGTTGGATATAAATAAATGGCATCTCTTCTTGGACTTAGGCAAAATATCTTGACAATACTCAGTTCTGGTGATTCTTAATGATTTGAAGTCCATTGCTTGGGAGGAAATTCCACCACACATTCATGCTTATAATAAGCTGGGGATTTTTGTTTTTGCAAATGCTTGCCCCTACTTTGCAACAATTTTCTGTTCGTGATTCTGAAGAACCAAGGTGGGGAGCAACACAACCGATGGAATAGTGGTATAAGTTTATACCAGAAGCTTAATGACAAGTTTTATCAATCAGAATAATACTTGGTTATGGAAGTGACTGATGCTAAATAAATTCGGATTATTTTTTATTAGATAATTTCTCACATATAGACTTAAACTGTCAGCTTGGTAGTGTCTATTAGTTAAACTTTGTAAAATATATATATATATATACTTGTTTTTCCATTGTATGCAAATTGAAAGAAAAAGATGTACTATTTCTCTGTTGTATGTTGGATTATGTAGGAAATGTTTGTGAACAATTCAAAAAAAAAGATGAAAAAAAAAGAAAGGAAAAAGAAAAAGTTGTTCTAAAAGAAAAAAAAAAACTCAAATATATCAGTATATAGGAAGACCTTAATAAGGTGACATTGAAAAAAAGTGTCCTAATCAGCTGTTACATTTATTCAATTCGCCATCCAATTTGCACATTTAATTATAACTTACCCTAATTATCGCATACACCAAGAAAAACCAAAATTAATTTACGATAGGAAGCTATGTTTTGAGAAAGGAATAAAGAAAATTCACAGTTCTTTTTCCAACTAAACATGGTATTACAGGGATAAAAGTTCTGAAGGAAAACACTTAGTTGGTAGTTTTCACCCATATTTAGAGTTCCAACCTGAGTACAATTTGATCTAGAGTACTATTAGGTCCCAACCTGATTTCTGGTGGAAGACCCAGGCAAAATTAGAATTTATAATTGGTTTATACAGTCTGAGTAAAAAGCTGTTGTAAAAGCTTATAAAAGGTTCCTAAACAAAATTTTCAGTTTTTTTACATCTTTTCAAAATCACGTTTCCAAAGAGGCATTAGTTAATGGAAAAACGGATCCTCTGGTAACAGTACCAGAAACGTCCTTTGTTTAAACTGGCCAAGCAGGAAATACTTTGCCCTGGGAAAGGTGAGGACCAGCAGTTGTCATCTCTTTGAATAATTTACACAGTCATGGAATCCCCAACCCACAGGAGTGAGGCAACGGAAGAGATTCAGTGCAACTGCCCTAACTGGGCTTCAGGCAGCTCTAACTCCTGCATGATCAAGAGGTTTCATTAGAAGGGAAGAGACAGAGAATATCAGCATTTTGCGGTGCTAGTTTTCTAAATATTTATTTACTTATTTGGCTGTATTGGGCCTTCGTTGTGGCAAGTGGGATCTAGTCCCCAACCAGGGATCAAACCCGGGCCCCCTGCATTGGAAGTACAGTCCTAGCCACTGGACCACCAGGGAAGTTCCTGCTGCTGCTAGGTCGCTTCAGTCATGTCCAACTCTGTGCGACCCCATAGATGGCAGCTCACTAGGTTCTGCCATCCCTGGGATTCTCCAGGCAAGAACACTGGAGTGGGTTGCCATTGCCTTCTCTGAGAGAAATCCCTAGGGTGCTATTAAAAAACTCATTTTTTAACATACTGTAGTTGAACTAGCTAATTCAGAAGAAGTCATTGTCTTAAATGATCAATACTGTTAAAGCAAATGATTTCCAATCTTCGGCACTGATCTATGTAGTACTCTGTCTTTCAATAGACATCTCTGCCCTACAAGACTGTAAGTTCCCTGAGGGTAATACCTAGATGATTCTCTTTACACACCTCAGAGTACATTTTCAAGAAACTTCTTGCAATATAGTAAACCAATGAAAAAGGAATTAGCAGGAAATAACACTAGAATCAATTATTCACTCAAGTTGTGATTAAGAGCCATGCGTATATCCCTTAAAATTTAATAAAGCCAACACTAAGCAGGAATCCATATTTTTCATCACCAGGAATATAGACAATCCAATCATAGGAACTACCTTCGATTAGTATGAACACCATTTATGTACTCTAAATTAAGTCCTTAAAGGTCTCTGACTTTCAGAAATCAAATAAACAGTTTATAAGAATTACTATGAAATTCAGAACTATATTCATAGGGTCTAAACAGCACCATTTTCCTTTCAACTCTCTCCTTTGTCCCCTCCATTACTCTTTCTTTAAATTTTTATTTTATCTTCAGAAAAGTAATATAGCTATTAGTTATAATTACTCTGACCTCAGATGAGAAAGGTATTGATCACAAACATTTTTTTTTAACCTCACAGACAACCTTGGAGCCACTACTCAATTCTACTCCTAGAAAGCAAAGCAATTTCAGCAAAACAAACACTGCCTTCTATGTGAAAATGCCCCATTACCAAAACCCACTTTGGAGTGGGGGAGTCTGTCAAGGTTTTCCTGTTTGCAACACCAGCCAAAGGGCAAACTTCATCACCTTGAAACCAATTCAAACTATCAACTGAAATAACCAAGCAAATGACATTCACCATTTAGCAACATGATTCAAATTAAAGTATACCATAATAAACTAAAGAGAAGTTTTTTCATTATTATTTCATCATTATCAGCAGAATCATATAGAAAGGGACTACAGGCTCCCACTGAGACATGTAAAACAACATATGTGTGTGTGTGTGTGTGTGTGTGTATACACACACAAAGAACATATAGGACTACAGCAATTTTAAAATTTTTACTTAATCAACAAATATTTATTGAACAATTGCTATATAGCAAGCATGCAATATCTTGAGTCAAAAACTATATATGTTAAGAATGAAGGGAAAGATTTGGTTTAGTTTAACTGTATAACCTTATTAATTATCCATTTCCCTTTATCTGTACAAACAAAGCATGTCATTCTTGTGATTTTCTTCTTTTAATTATTAAGGCTAGCAGACATCCATGGGTAATTTAAAGTTTCCATTTTCCTCTGGAGACTTTTCTCTGAATTCTGCTTAAACTGATCAATTAACTGGTCCTATAAGTAACTATATTTTACTAATGCACAGAAGTAACACAGACATATCTATATACATGAGAAAAAGAGAGAACCAACAGTATTAGACTGATATTCCTTCATTTTTATCTCAGAACTAATAAACAAGATACTTCATATTATCTGTAATTAACAGTTAACATGTTTTCTCCCTAAGATGAGAAACAAGGCAAGGATGCCCATTCTTATCACCCTTATTCAGTATTATAATAAAGGGCCTAACTATAAAGAAAGAAAAGGCATATGACCACAGGGGAAAGGAATTAAAAAGGTTTCTTCACAAATGAAATAACTGAGTATGTATAAAGTTCTAAAGGAATAAAAAGCTACCAGAACTAACAAGTTAGTTGAGCAAGACCATGGGATTCCAGAGAAAGTAGCAATTAATAGACAGGCAAAGACAAGCTATCATATGAATAATAGGAGTTCCTAAAAGAGAAAAAAACCTGAAGGCAATGGAGCAGTATATGAAAAATTATAATTCAAGAAAAGTTACATAAAAACATTTTAAGTGATTTGTCTATATACTGGAAGATTATACTATATACCTGAGAATATCACCCCAGAACAACAAAAACAACCAACACCAAGACACACTCAATAAGATTACTGGACTCTAAGGAAAAAATTCCTTTGAGCTTCTAGGCAAGACAACACATGATTTTTAAAAAGGGGAAAACTTACAGTGTCACCAGACTTTGAAAGCAGTGCTCTACGCCAGAATTTTATATCTTGCAAAACTGATTATCAAATATAAAGAGCCCTATTATCGACATACCGTAACCAAGAGGCTGCTGTTCCCAGGAATCCTTTCTAAGAAACCTGCTCAAATGCACTTCAAACCACCAAAAATAACTAGAAGGATATTTACATGGGATCTTGTGGCAGGCATTAAACACATAGTCATTTGTGGAATGAATGCCAAATAAGGGTTGAAAATGAGAGATTATGTAATGACTACATGATGATAGAGAATTCCCATTGAAAATATTTGGGAGGAGAATGGAATCCAGTATTAGCAAAAAAAAAAATCTTTTTAACATCTTCAGTAACTATAATTGGTGATGTACAAGTATTATTATCCTGACACTACCATATGGTCTTCTCTGCTGGCTCAGACAGTGAAGAATCTACCTGTCAATACAGGAGACCCAGGTTTAGTCGCTGGGTCAGGAAGATCCCCGGGAGAAGGGACTGGCTCTCCACTCCTGTATTCTTGCCTGGAGAATTCCTGTGAAGAGCCTGGTAGGCTATAGTCCATGGGGTCACTAAGAGTGGGACACAACTGAGTATCTAACACTTTTACCACATAAAGAAAGTGAGAAAAGCTAATGACAACTATGAAAGTGAAAGTGAAGTCACTCAGTCGTGTCCGACTCTTTGAGACCCCATGGACTGTAGCCCGCCAGGCTCCTCCATGCACCGGATTTTCCAGCCTAGAATACTGGAATGGGTTGCCACTTCCTTCTCCAGGGGATCTTCCAGACCCAGAGATCGAACTCAGGTCTCCTGCATTACAGGCAGGCTCTTTACCATCTAAGCCACCAGGGAACCCCAATGACAACTACGGGATAATTCTAATTCTATCATCCTCAGTGTACTTGAGAACTAGGATTCTTGGTGAAGGAAATATATATGTAATATATGAGATTAAGGTGAAAACCCTACAAACTTAAGTGTAAATTGGAAATGTCAATATGAACTCGTGAGCTATTTTATCTTAAAAGTTGCGTTTGTGTGTGTATGTGCCCACTGAAAAGAATGAAATGGACTAGAAATAATAACCAACACAGAAGCAAACCTCCAGATGTGGTGACGAAACTCCATTTTCCATTAAAATAACCAAGGCTTTGCAGAGAAATGGTTGATTGTACATCTGGGACAAGAAATGTACATGATGAGCTTGGAACACCTTATCAAACCACCTGAGAGCAAGGAAGCTATCAGAGAGTTCCAGGGTCATGTCAAAGGGTCTCAGAAACCAACCTGAAGGGCAGCACAGTGGCCAACGGCAGGACAGCTTGAACTTTGAACTTGGGCAAGAATCGTGATTGACTAAAGCCCAAATATGTTTCCATTCATGAATTTCTAACTACGGTTTTTAAAAAATGGATTACCAGTCACCTTCTGAGAATGACAGAAAACCAACTTATTAGCTAGGAAATCGGGTAAACAAAAAGAATCTAGAATTTACTCTGCCTTTCTCTATAAACTCTACCAACAAGTAAATAGCAGATGAGGGGGAACATGCCCTTATAACATCATTACAGCTAATTTCTGACAACAGGATGATAAGGTAGAAAGTCACTATTTTCCAAACTCCAAAGAAATACAGACTCTGGGCATTATGCATCAAAAGCTGGTAACACTGCAAACAGACAAACCACCACATGTTACGAGCCTCCTGATGAGAATACAATTCAACCTAAAATCCCGTCAAGGCACTGCAGCAAGCTGCCAATTTGCAGCAAAAACAGGACAGGGGGACACACTGAACTGCACTGGAATATGCAGTTCAGCAAAATCTGGACTATGAAGAATTCGCAGGTTGAAAGGCCCAGGTTCTTCCACACATAAATTTTCAACAGATAAGGAAAGAGACAGAAGGGGAACCTACTGATTAAGAGATTTTAAAATACACTTCAGGTTTTTCCTCCTAAATGGGTCATTTCTTGAACTGAGGGGATAGTGACAGAGGTGTTTGCTTTAGAGTAATTCCCTAACCTATACACTGTTCAGCATATAATTTTTATATATTATAAAATTATAATAAATTTTAAAATTTATTATTGTAGAGTTAAAATAAATCTCTAACAACAACAACAACAAAAAAATACTCTAGAACTAAATAACCACAGATTTCCCAGTAAACAAAAAGGGGAAGAGAAGTAAAAGTGCGGTAGCTGTCTCTCAAGTCTTTTCAACCTCCTTATATATCTCAGAACCCACACAAAAGCGGTTTGAACCCATGGTATGTAAACAGGATGTCACAGTTAGCTGGAAGAACCCCAGTACATGCTTGTAGAAAGAAAACTGTATTCTGTCCTCTGATCATCTTTGGAGGAGGTAACTGGAATGACACTGAAAGAGACCAAGCAACTCAGAATTATTACTAAAGAGATTCCAAGAGAATATCACAAAAAACCTGCTCGTTTTCTGTATTTTGTGGCACCTGATTACTGTTTACACCACCGAAAGGACAGGAAAATGAAAAAGCATGAAGAGTGAACAGAACTGCACTCTGCCTGCTCTTCTGTACTGAGGACAGGGAACTTCACTCGTTCTTTCTGAGAACATAACTGTGAGCTTTAAGAGGCAGGCGGTTCAGGAACGAAGATCCTAAGCTGTCCATTTGGGTTCTGGCTGTGTCATGAATCATCAGCAAGACAAACTGCCTGGGTCGCTGAATCTTCGTTTTCTCACATACACATGAAAATGGTTAAACAAGATGAACACTGACACTTATTCCAGCACTAAAAATCTTGTTGAGAAATATTTGCCCCCAAAAGGTAATATTTGCCACAAGAATCCACCAAGATTAAGCAAATAATACCACAGTGGCAAAGATCATTAGACGTTTTTTTCTTTCCCATTTAGAAAGTTTTATTTAACTACAAAAAAATAAAATTTCTTTGAAAATTCCCCCCAAAAAGCTGTGATGGATGCTCAATCTTTTTGCACCCCACTGAGCTCCAATAAAGTTGAAAATCAGCAAATGAAAACAGAAGAAGAAATTTCATTTTGAATATTTTATATTCTGGTTTATGGTTTCACAAATCCATTTGTAAAACTATGACAGAAATTACTGTGGCTTTAAAAAGTAACAATAATGAAAACAGGTTAAAAAAATTCCATTTCCTTCCTCTCACCTCCAGTTTATAGTGTTCAAATTTAAACTCCACCCATCAAAATTCCAAGTAACATTCAAGTCACTACATTAAGCGCCAAACAGAAAAGAAATAAGAACACAAGAAATGAACATCCCTGAAAGGTGAAACCCAAGAGTCTAAAGGATGGTCCATGTCTCCTAGAGGACAACAAAAATGATCATCATGACCACAGAATTTTCCTTTTTACATCACGTTAGGCTTTTTCAGAACGATTTTCACAGACATTACATGCTGCCTCATGCAAGCTTCATGAAGAACCTGTGAGTTAAAGGATGGATTATTACTTTGAAAATAAGGAAAATGAAGATTAGAGAAGTAAGCTTAAAAAAAAGGAATACAAGAATAAGAGAGGAAATTAACATTAGGCTCTAGAACTTAAAACAAAAGGGATACATCAAAATACTCAGGAAAAAAAAAAAAAACATGGAAGAGATTGCTACCTGCTGAAGAAGAAAGATGAGACTTCACTTAAAACCTGGACAAAAGCATCTCTCTACTTGGGTCACCCTCACTACTGGGGTAGGGAGGCCACTAGAGCTTCAGAAGTTGGAACACTTCACTGTAGAAGGAATGTGTTTTCAACTACTCGCAAGTCTTGTAAGCAAGAGGATGCTGCAGAAAGTAACTGAACTTGGTGAATCCATCTTCCCTCTCTACCACTGCAAAATTCAAGAACTAGAACACAGAGAAAACCCCAAACCTTTCCTATGGTTACAGAATTTCAAATCCTCATACTCTAAAGGCAGTGGGAGGAGAGAAGGTTGAGTCTGATATATGATGTACGAGCCCTAATGAAATTCAATCTCCCTGTTAAAATAAAATGTATTTGGGCATAGACTGCTAACCACCATAGCAACAACAAAACCCAACAGCTAAGGGAAAAATATATTTCTAAAATAGTATTTAGAAAATAAAACATTTTTTATTGCTCTGACATGGCCTCTCTCATTTAAAGTTCTCAGCAGATGATCTTACTTCTTATTTCACTGAAAATCAGAAATAATCAGAAGAGAATTGCTGTTTCCTTCCACCACTGTGTCTATCAAACTACTTGCTCTGTGTCCACATCTGTTAAAATAAATCAATTGTCCTTACTGCCATGTAAGCCCAATACTTCTGCTTGTATGCGGGATCCCAGTCGCTCATGCACACTCTGCTGCCACACGTGTGCTTAGTTGTTCAGGCATGTCCAACTCTTTGTGACCCCATTGACTGTAGCCCGGCCAGGCTCCTTTGCCCGTGGAAATTTTCCAGGCAAGAATACTGGAGTGGGTTGCCATGCCCTCCTCCTGGGGATCTTCTCAACCCAGGGATCAAACCCACATCTCCCGCATTGCTGGCAGATTCTTTACCATCTGAGCCACCAGGGAAGCCCATGAATACTGAGTGGATAGCCTATACCTTCTCCAGGGGATCTTCCCAACCCAGGATTGAAATGGGGTCTCCTGCATTGCAAGCGGATTCCTTACCAGCTGAGCTATCCTGTGTGCTGCAACTTAAGATCCTGCGTGCCGCATCTAGGACCTGGTGCAGACAAATAAATTGCTTTTTTTCTTTTTTAAAATAAAAATACAAAACAAAAACTTTCTTTGACTCTAAATTTTTCCCCACTCAGCTGTAGGTCCATTTCTGCTTCACTTTATATACCAAACCTCCTTTAAGTTGCAATCTGTACCCTGTCTTACTCTCTCATTCTGTTTTAAATTCACTCACATCAGTCCTATATCCATCCCCACCTCTCCACTGCAACTGCTCAGCAAGAACCACCACCAGCTCGCTCCTGGTTGACAAACTCAGCAGATCAATTCTCGGTCTGCAACTGACTCAGTCTCTTGGCAGCACTTACACAGCTGACCACTGTCTCTCTTCTTGAGACGTATCCTTCACTTGGCTTCTGAGACAAAACACTCCTGGTTTCTTCCACCTGGACTGAGCCCCCTCTGCTGGCTCCTAGTCCTTGGTCTTCTCCTCCTCTGTCTACCCCAATTCCCTAAGCAAAGGTCATCAGGCTCATGGCTTTATATACCAGAATGAGGATTCCCAAATACTTGTCTTAAATCTCAACCTCATCTATATAAACAGCTGTCTAGTAACCATCTCAACTGAAGCATGTTCCAGTCAGAATTCCTGATGTCCCTTCTGTGAAGCAAGTGGGGAAATCTATCTTTTTTCTATCAAAACAGGCCAACTGCACATGCTCTGCATCCTAATCAAAAGGAAAGGTCTCTCATCTGTGCTTCCTGAATAATGAACGTCATCCTAGGTTTTGTTCTACTCAACACTTTTCTCACTACAAGGTGTCAGGTAAGTAATAGCTGCTTCGTACAAGAGGAATATCGCAATTACAGTTCTCTGATTCTTAGACTCTTATATAAGAGTTTCATACTAAAAATATATGGCCCTTGGAAAGTTATTATCTAACTTTTACTTGAAGGATAAGAAACTTTCTGAACATTAATTGTTATAGCTATAGGTAACGGGGCTTAAAACTGTTGGGTATTGAATCCAAAACTTTTGCCCTAAAACTTTTCTTAAAATAGTCTCAGATACACCATCATGACTAGGTTTTGACCTCTTACAAATGTGGGGAAAAGAAGCGCGGCCCCATGATTAATAATTGCCTGATTTCCACTCATTCTTCAAGTAACAACTCAGATGTCATTTCCTCCAGAAAAGTCTTTTCTAACCACTGCAACTTTAGGTCTTAAGTTTTTTGGGTATTCTTCTGTAGCGCCTGATACATTTCCCTAGCATAGATTCTATCATATTCTATTACCATAGTCTCTTGGTTTATGTGCGCCTCCTATTAGATTCTGAGAAAGCTGGAGTGCTCACTGTTGCTTGCCAACTCATATCCCTTCTCCCAACTCATACCTTTTTTCTTACTAACAGAAACTTGATTTTGTTTGTTGTCAGTCCTTTGAGGCATTGTGCTTGGGAATGTCTCCCCAAATCCCAGGTCAGGTTAAAAAAAAAAAAAACAGTCTAAAGAAGTCAGTGAAGATGTCTCCATTCTCCTTGCTAGTAAGTAACTTTTAGGTCTGACTTTGGGATCCAGTTCTAGCCAGAGGTATGCAGTTGGAGTTTTGAGGAATGACTCTCCTCTCTACTAAAAAAGAGAATGACGAGGGTAATCTCTCTCTTCACTGGCTGTGCACCCTAAGTGCACATAATACTGGAAACAATTGCTACGACAGCAATATTGCCACAAAGAAAGAAGAGCAGCATCAAAAGGACCGTGTATCGTAGCAGACACTGCCGCCACGAAATTAATCAAACCAGAACTGTGATCTCCAGGTTTCTTACTATGTGAGATGATAAAACCCTCACGGTTCAGGCTACCTTTGGTTGAGTCTTTTGCTACTTACAGCCAAAGGTACCCAAGCTGAAATGTCTTGGTTCATCACAATATATTAATGTAGCGGTAAAGCCAAACAAATCCCGGCGTCCATATTATTCTACTGTACTATCAGGCTTTCTTCTTAACTGGCTAAGCCAGAATTTGAACCAACTTTTTTTCTTTTTGCCTTAGCGCAGGCCTTGCCTCCTTGCTTTCCACTACGAGATGCTCCTGCCTAACAACCGACAGGGTCACCCTCAACGGCGCCGCTTCACCCTTTCATAGGCTGAATGGCGACTGTTTATTTCAATCAACTCTTATGACTCCAAATCCAGACCTCTTTTTACTGAATCACAGTTGACCTAGAAAATCTAGGCATTTGCACTTTATTTACAAACTTACTAGCCTGACACTATTCCAGATGCCAGACATCATCAGAAGTTCATTTTGGCAAATGAGGTACAAGAAGTGTTGGGAAAATCTAAGACACTTACACCTACAAAATACTTGCCTTTCTGATGACTTAATATGTATGTTTCAGAACAGAAAAACTATTTTCTATACGTACGATATGCACTAAACGCTGAACACCTATCTATCTCACAACCAGGACTCACTTTTTACCTGTCCCTCCTAGTTCAAATAAACTTAAAGTACATATAATGTTAACTACACTAAAAACCACACCTTTAAAGGAAAAAGATATGTCACTAAATTCCCAGGAAAGGAATGGTTTCAACCAATGAAGTGCACAACATTTTTAGGAAACTAAAGGGGAACTCTTTTACAGATAAAAAAAGGAGGGCTCACAGAGGTGGACTGTTTCACTAGAAATCAGATTGTCAGGGCCAGAATCAGAACTAGAAATCTGGATTCAAATTCCTAATTCAGTGCTTTCTCTACAATATCATAGTGCTTCCAAGTTGTGCATTAAATATTTACTGATAATTCTTGGCCAATGTTCAAGTAAATCAAAAACCTTTTAGTAAGTTTAGGTGACAGATGCACGTTGCCTTGTATATTGACTTTTTTTTTTTTTTAAAGTAAGCTTCACTATGTCCTATTTATCTTTTCCACTTTTTAAGTCAACAAGATTTAGTTTTATTTAAATAATTTAAACAAACCAATTGTTATCAGTGTAAATACACTTAAGGGGGAGTGATGGTTCTGCCTTTAACACATCTACTTTCTACTTTATAAAAACACTGCAGCATATCATATTTATTAGACTTTGGCAAGACAGACCAAAATTGTCACATTTTTTTAAATACTATAATTTCCCTAATAAAGCAATTATCATGATAACATTGACTTCACTCAGCATCCTCTTGGTTATGAACCTAATTCCTTTGGGAAGTACTAACCTAGAACTCAGGAAATCAACAGTCTTTAGAAATTTATTTTAAAAGGTTAATTTATATGAGATCTTAGTGTTGTACCCAATTCCAATATCTATTTCACTAGAGATGAGGAAATCCCATGGACGGAGGAGCCTTGTAGGCTATAGTCCATGGGGTCGCTAAGAGTCAGACAGGATTGAGCGACTTCACTTTCACTTTTCACTTTTGTGCATTGGAGAAGGAAATGGCAACCCACTCCAGTGTTCTTGCCTGGAGAATCCCAGGGACGGGGGAGCCTGGTGGGCTTCCATCTTTGGGGTCACACAGAGTTGGACACGACTGACACGACGCAGCAGCAGCAGCAGAGGTGAGGAGTCCAAGTCAACTGCTATACTTCCGTCTTCTCTGCCAGTGCTCAAGTAGTCTGACGTCAGTCTGGACCAATGATACAGCAGAAAGTCTTGCTTAGGTCTTCAAAGAAGGAAAAGCCAGTCTCTTCCTCACTTTTAGTAAAAGTGGGACTCAGCTATATTTGTGGTCCTTATAACCACAAAAAGGACCAGGTTTAAGGATGAAGGTAAGAATATAAAAGGAAGAGGAAAAAGAATAAATGAACCTAGATCTCTTATGACAACAATTAAGTTCAGTCAACCCACCCTGAAGCTTCCCAAGGCTTCCTGTTTTGAGAATAATCCACTTCCTTATTGTGTAAGTGAAATTCAGCTGAGATTTCTATAACTTGCAGCAAAAAGGATCTTAACTGATGAAATAGTAAAATCAAGTCTATGGACAAAAAGCACTAGAAAGAGAAGAGGCTGTAAGCCTATATTATTACAAGAATCACTACAAAGAACCTCCCCCCTCAAGAGATGGTTCAAATAACAGCCAAGACTCCGGTTTTCTCTAGAGCAAGGGAACTACAAGACCCTCCCTAATTAATATCTTGACTTAATAAACTATCAGGAAACTAAAGTATTTCTATTCATTTTTTCACATAGTTATTAGCCACCAAGCATACTTCTAGGCTCTGGGAATACAGCTATAAACAAGGCAGAATGCCCTGGAAGCTTCCACTGCAAAGAGGGAAAGATAATTAACAAGTAAATAAAAATCTTCCTCATGGATTTAGTTCTACTGTATAAAAATCAGGAAGCACTGAGCAAGTTCTATCATGATCAGTATCTGAAAATTATGAACCACTGGACTGCAAGGAGATCCAACCAGTCCATCCTAAAGGAGCTCAGTCCTGGGTGTTCATTGGAAGGACTGATGCTGAAGCTGAAGCTCCAATACTTTGGCCACCTCATGCGAAGAACTGACTCATTGGAAAAGACCCTGATGCTGGGCAAGATTGAAGGCGAGAGGAGAAGGGGATGACAGAGGATGAGATGGCCAGATGGCATCACCAACTCGATGGACATGAGTTTGAGTAAACTCTGGGAGTTGGTGATGGGCAGGGAGGCCTGGCGTGCTGCGATTTATGGGGTCACAAAGAGTTGGACACGACTGAGCAGCTGAACAGAACTGAACTGAGAGTAGAAATAAACAAGAAGACTGCATGAACTCTTACTAACATGAAGAAAAAGTCAGAGAAACATGACCTGAGAACAGTAAGAAAAAAATTGAAATAAAGAGAAAAAAAAAGTCAGGTCAGAGTTGTTAAAAAGAAGGGAAAGATGGAGAAAGGTCAAGACTATGAAATCATCAAGACACAGACACAACGAATAAAGAAATGGGAATTTAACAAATATTTCAATTTTCACATTAGAAAGAAAGAGACTAAGACAAATGGCATGTCAGACCAATTAACAAGGTCTAGAACCCCAGATCTTCTAACACCTCTCTTTAAAAATTTTTTTAAAAACCAATCTCAGACCAGCAGAAAACACTGAAGTTCCCAGCCCACAGACCAGCAAAAAACACTGAAGTTCCCAGCCCACATCACAGACTACCTCTAAACCACAACTGACTTTTCAAAACCCACCACACTGTAACCCACATTCCAGGGTTCAAAATCCACCTCATGAGATGGCCACATGAGCAAGAGACACCATTTGATTATCTCATATAGAAAAAGAGAGAAATTCCTGCACCCTCTTCTATGTCTCATATGTAAAAAATAAGGCTAATAGAGAAAATTTAAATCAAAGAAAAATTTTTAAGTGATAAACACAAACCTAAAGCTCTGCATAAAAATTGTCCAGAATTTCAGTGCTCCCACATTATGAATCTCTCTGACTGGGTACTATCAGATAACTAAACTGAGCAACTTGGTATCTTGATTTTGTCAGAAGAAATTAAGGAATCATTAAGTATCCAATGAATTGTTTAACAACTTCAAGTAACAAGGTAAAGTAAGTTACTAGGCTAAGTCATAAGCACTGGACTAAATGGCTCCCTCTTTTAATATGTATTTTAAATCATTTTAGACAGAACCATAGGCAATTGCAATTTTCAAGTGCTATCGCTACCTTTATAGTATACTACATAATGAAATGGTTTCAGAGTTCAAACCATAAGCCAATGGGAACTATCACTATGGGGCAGCCTGAGACTGGGCCCAAATAGCGGGAAAATACACAGAGGATTTTTAACCCAAAGTTGCTTATAAATGTACATTTTTAAAGACAAATATTTTTAAATAGCAGGAAACTTTAGACATTTTAAAAATATAAACATTTATTCAATTGCAAATACTGGATGCCTACTCTATACCAGCCACAATTAATGCAATTTAAATAAAGAAATCATCCTTAAATGCATATGGAATATTTGGTTATTCCTGATCACAGGGGATGATAAAAATGCCCATGTTTTATACATATAGTACTCACATGTCCTCATGTATGCCTCTAAGGCCAGTATAATTTTTAGTGGCTCTCTGTCGCTCTCAGAGGTCCCAGGTTGGCCACTGAATTACAGGCTTACTCTACCACAGTGGGTAAGCCGACAGGTGCTATATGGTAGCTAGTTACCATAATGCCAAATACTACTGTTAGATTTTTGTTACTATGTTGTAGATAAGAATAACCCAACCTCAGATAAAATGTAAGGACTCAGATGTTATATCAACAAGATAAAAGCATTCGGTGATTGCTGAATAACAACTTTAAAAGGGATTTGTTTTCTTAATTCAAACACCCAGTAGTCAAATATTCCATCGTTCAGTGCTACCAGATTAATGGTTTGCAACTAAACCCAGCAGAGCTCCACGGCCACGTGACCAACGAAAGACCCAAAACACTGGGGCCACTTGCCAGACTGCCACAAGAACAAAGGCCTAGCAGGTGGCCATCCGCTGCTCCAGATTAACTCGTGCTGCACAGAACATTATCTCCAGCATCGTATGATGTTGTTTTTGTGTCATGTTACTCCTCATATCCAATTTTCAAAATTAAGACAAAATTGGTTTTAACGATGGGCAAACCACAATAGGAGAGAACAATGATCTAAATAACATTGTTCAAGACTCAGTGAAAAGGGCCCCTCCCAAGCTGCAGAAGTAATCACCAACCCTACCCACCCCTCACCCCAATATTTGTTCAATGAAGCAGTGCTGTATCTGGAACGAATCCCGGGGCCTAGTTAAACACCAGGTGGTACACCAGGGTAAATTTTTTTTTTTTTTTTAAGTAACAGATGGCTCAAACTTTTCATCTTTATGACAGGCAGCAAAGGACTTAGGCAAGTGAAACTGTCTTCCAAGTACTTTGTACAAGTTAGACAATTACTCATGTGACTCATCCCTTCACATCATAAAGAGAGCAGCAGGTGAGAGACAGATGCTCTGCTCCTGGATCATTTATTACTCTGTATAACAGACGTACAAATGATACACAGAAACACAGATACACAGTTATGTACTTAAATATGCTTCTGTACTTAAATACGGTTATATATTTGATGGTATTCTGCTTCCTCTGTTGTAAAATTAGGGGGCTCAATTAAACGAACACACCTGTTTCAGTAAATAAAGGTGAGATGCTACAAATCTGAAATAAAAGGTCAAGAGCGAGGAGAAACATGTAGCCAGCTTCCTTGAATTTGACTTGCAGGATATTTTTAATAGAAATTTAAGAATGGAAAGTAGGCAAAAGCTGGATGGGTCAACCTACAGGCATCTGAGCACTATTTGAAATTTGCCCAAATGGACCAGGAAAGCCTACTGTAAAGTAAAGGAATTAGGCTGAGTGATTTTTTCTTCTTTCCTCCCTATCTATTTTCCTCCACCACACAATTCACCCTCCAGCCAAGGCCCAACCACAAACAACCCTGCACCCCCGCATCAGGCAAAGCTAGTGAAAGGGGTGGGTATCCCCTCATTAGCGTCAAGTTAAGTCAATGAAATCTTCACAGGAAGCACCCTGGGCCATTAAGTAGAAAGGAGGCAAGGTAGTCAGCATTCACCACCTCCTACTCCGGGACAAGGTGAGAAGCACATGGTGGGGTCAGGGGCTGCCCTGCCCATCACCTCAGCTTTCTTGTGGCTGAGAATCAAGGGATGGTGACCTATGGGTAAGAACTGCTGACCTGGGGAAGAGCTAGTGACAGGTTAACTGTTTGGTAACATCAATAACAGCCTTACCTATAGACCCAATACATGAAGCAATCCTATGAACATAGACTTCCTTACCCACCACAGGGGGCAAAGCGACACAGGAAGCAGACAAGTAACTCCAAACAGACAGGAGGAGGAGTGTGCTGCTCAAACATGTGCACCAGGAAAAGAAAAGCTACAAGCTTTTACTGGAAATTAGATCTGCTCAAAACTGCACTAGAGTTGTCTTTAAAATCCATTTGAATAGATTCCTAATACATTTCGAGCTTGGCTGAAAATCAAATACCATATATATTATTACTCCTGAGTAAAAACGAATCCCGAATTCTGCCAAGTTTTTGCAAAAAACTTTTTTTAAACACAATCTCTTTACATGTAGAAGGCTTCTTGGTGAAATACTTCTCTGAATGGTACAGATTTAACTAGTCTTACCTTTGTATGGCATTTCAATAATCATCACTGAGTTTCAAAAACCTGCACTGTTTTAAATATGGTAGCTTTATAATAGTTGATTATGTTCTTTATAAATATTTTGTGAATAAACTGAAGTAATAATATTATGCCTGAAACAAAATTTCTGTGTCAAAATTGAAAATCACACAAAAAAAGTGCTCAGTGATATTACAATAAATTAAAACTCCATAAATATTTTCTTTGGTAAAATGAAAAAAAGCAATTATTTTTAAATATCTGCTTTTACTAAAGCATATTACACAAGCCCTGAGTTAATTAGTTCACACTTGAGGTCAGCTACCTAGCATGCCTGTCAATTACAAACACTATGATCTGTGTTTCTACAATTTCTGGAACTTGACCGTTTTGCACAACACTTCCAGGAAAAATTAACACTTGGAATAAAGCTGACTTTTAAATTTACAACTATTAATTATCATTCTACTTCTGGTCTCCCCTTAACCCTACTACAATGAAAAATTATTGCAGGCTGTGCACATTTTAATTGAATGTGAATTGTTATTCTCATTTTAGTCAGGCTTTCTGACCCATTTATTCCAAACCTCATATTCTTTGTTGCAATTAACCGGATGGCCACACTGTAATGGGTATTGGCACACCATAAATTCAACAATTTATACAGACCTCAGGGCATGGATTATACCACGTAGAATTCCACTTTGAAAGAGTAAATCGCCAAGAGAGTCACAGAAGTGAGATTTAATTTCGGGAACAATGAGCAAATTGACTCTATTATTTCCTGGTCTGGTCTAGGGACATCTTCCACAGATCCTTATTTTCTTGCTTTATACCACTGTCACTTCATACAGAATTTAGCTTGGCCCCATGTGACTTCACTCCTGATATGCAAGCATAGCCATTCATTAAGCAGAAAACGAACTCATCTCCTACCATGCTTCCACTGGCTCCTTCTCCGCCACCACACTGGTCTGTTAGCTGTTCACTGAACAACCTAGTACATTCTTATCCCAGCACTTTCTCACCACTAGTCCATTCGCTGGGAATAGTCTTTCCTCAACTATCTCCACTGTTAGCACCGTATTTCATTCAGGTCTCAGCTCAAATGTCACCTGATCACAGTAATCTTAATCTTTCTCAACCATTCTATCCAAACTAAAATCCCCAATCTCTCCCAAGACTTTGCTTTCATTTTCTTCATAACATTTGTCACCGAAATTACCCATTACCTCTCTTCTCCAACTACAATGCAAACTATATGAAAGACACGTCAGTTCAGTTCAGTTGCTCAGTCGTGTCCGACTCTTTGCGACCCCATGAATCGCAGCATGCCAGACCTCCCTGTCCATCACCAACTTTCGAAGCTCACTCAGACTCATGTCCATCAAGTCAGTGATGCCATCTTATCCTCTGTCGTCCCCTTCTCCTCCTGCCCCCAATCCCTCCCAGCATCAGAGTCTGTTCCAATGAGTCAACTCTTCGCATGAGGTGGCCAAAGTACTGGCGTTTCAGCTTTAGCATCAGTCCTTCCAAAGAACACCCAGGGCTGATCTCCTTTAGAATGGACTGGTTGGATCTCCTTGCAGTCCAAGGTATTCTCAGGAGTCTTCTCCAACAACACAGTTGAAAAGCAGCAATTCTTCGGCGCTCAGATTTCTTCACAGTCCAACTCTCACATCCATACATGACCACTGGAAAAACCATAGCCTTGACTAGATGGACCTTTGTTGGAAAAGTAATATCTCTGCTTTTTAATATGCTATCTAGGTTGGTCATAACTTTCCTTCCAAGGAGTAAGCGTCTTTTAATTTCATGGCTGCAGTCACCATCTGCAGTGATTTTGGAGCCCCTCAAAATAAATTCTGACACTGTTTCCACTGTTTCCCCATCTATTTCCTATGAAGTGATGGGACCAGATGCCATCTTCGTTTTCTGAATGTGAGCTTTAAGCCAACTTTTTTACTCTCCTCTTTCACTTTCATCAAGAGGCTTTTTAGTTCCTCTTCACTTTCTGCCATAAGGGTGGTGTCATTTGCATATCTCAGGTTATTGATATTTCTCCCGGCAATCTTGATTCCAGCTTGTGCTTCTTCCAGCCCAGCGTTTCTCATGATGTACTCTGCATATAAGTTAAATAAGCAAGGTGACAATATACAGCCTTGACATACTCCTTTCCCTACTTGGAACTAGTCTGTTGTTCCATGTCCAATTCTAACTGTTGCTTCCTGACCTGCATATGGGTTTCTCCAGACACATAAAAGACTGCATAAAAGATCTGCTTAAATCACTACTATGTCCTCAGGACTTAAAAGTATTTGGTATACCTCAATAAATAACTTATCAATGCATATTTATTTCTCTCTGTGCCCATGTAAGCTTAAGTGTTTTTGTATTCAATGAAGCCGCAGTGCCTAGAACAGTGTTTAATTCCGGAGACACCTTGAACATCATGCTGACTGAACCTCACAATACAGGCCTGTTACTTTCAAATGTTCTCAAAATAAACAATTAACAATAAAGATCTTTAATTCATGTTTAAATTGATCATAAATTAAACTTCACTAGTTCCCTAATAGTTGAAACTTTTAGCAGTTTTTGAAGTTTAAATTAATACCACAATGAACTATATGTGCACATTTAAGCATTCAATATATTCCTGAAAATATATTACCTGTAAAACTGGTTACATAATATCATGCTTACATACTTACTGCCATTATATTCTGCCTTCCAAAAGAGTTGTAGCCCAAAATATAACAAGTTTTATTTCACTAATTTCACTAATATGATTTTACTAACTATATTACTGCACGTTTTCCTGTTAATTATTATTATAATCTTCCCCGGCAATAACAACATGGTGCATGGAGGGGGAAAGAACAAACCTGGCAAGTGTAAAATGGGGAACTGCCTAATGGAAGCTGAAGGTAATAAAACCCGACTCCATTAAAAATTTGCATTATTTTCTAAGAAAACCAAGAAAAGGACAACTCAGGTATTCCCAAGTATAACTAAAATTGCTTTATTCTTTAAAAAAGTCAGCTATGCTCCTAAGACTGAAAATCAAGATGTTTTAGAAACAGATAATATAAAAAATTACTTTTTAAGAAACAAGGCCAGACCACCCTCTTCCTTGGGTGTTGAGTGATTTATTTCAGTCACCATGTAAATCAATTTAAAAACTCATCTATAAAAATTCCATCTGGTTGTGAAGTCACACAAAAGGTAGCTCAACGGACAGTTTCCTTTCTCAATATTCTGTATATGTTTCTCCCTTTGCAGCTGGTATCTAGTCGCAATCACTGTAGTCTTATAGCAGAAGGTAAATTTTGTGCTATAAAACAAATCTGAGCTTGCCATGAAATCTAGGCTACTTAACTCAGGTCAGACCTGTCACAGGTCAGGCCTGCCAGCTGCTCTGCAACTTCTGTTCTAGTTTCTGCCCAGGCCTGTAATTATTTACAGTTTTGCACCTGTCAAAATCTTGAAACAATGACTTCCCTTGTTTCTCAGGATTTATAGACAGCTAAATGTACTGAGTTTCAAACCTGAACACTTCAGGCACATATGTGAAAAGGTGGTCATTATCATTTAAGTTTTTAAATTTTTATTGAAACAGATGTAAAATAGAAATGAGGGGGAAAACATAAATTCAGATTTGATGGTTAATAAATGAAACATTAAAAGTAGGTATTCTCCAACTTCAATGAATAATTACCCACAAATTGTTTTTTTAAAAATGCTTAATCCAAGGCCAGATCTCCAAAATCAGAATGTAGAAAGAGACAAAGTAGATATATCTTTACCATGTGGCCTAGAAAACATGGTTTTTAAAATATTGAGTATAAATAATATAATAAACCATAATCATCATATTAAAAGTTTGATCACTCTTAACTACTGTTGAGTATACAGTTGGGGGTGGGGTTATTTGCTTAATTAGTAGGCAGGTAAAAGAAAAACACTAAGTCAAAAGAAGGAAAGGTAAATAATAACTGAAAGTGGTTCTTTCAACTAATGTGACCACTCATGAAGACACAGAAATCAATGTCCTTCTCAGTACAGCTGAGTTTGCAACTGAGGGCTGGAGCGCTCTGGCTGGCAGGGCTTGTATTCCTTCTCCTAAGTTATGCAACTCTATCCAGAAGGTGTCTACTCCTTTAAGAAATCAGCAGCACTGGGTAAACAGAGTGCATCTGGTGCACACATGTCCACGTACAGGTAAACACATGATTTCAGTAATTACTTCCAACACCATCTGTCAGGCAGGTAGTTCAAAAGCTACTCAACAGGAAAGGCGGTTTGAAGTAATTTTTAAGTAAGTACACTTCTCATCGGCCTAAATGAAAGTAAAGATCAAAATACAAACCTGGAAGCCTGTCTGCTCCATCCTGAATTTATCCAGGGCAGAAGCAGGCAGGTTCATTCTTGCCGCTAAAAAAGATGACAACCCAGCACTGGTTGGGAAATATATGAATCTGATTAATTATCCTCAAAAGAAATTTTCTTCTGATTAAAAATGGCAGTAATTTATTCATCACTAATCAATAACTAACAAGACTAGTCTCTGCAACAGATTAAAGTGTGTCATCCGTCTGCAAAACCACCTCACCATTAATTAAGGGATAAACTGCTCTGGTGTCAAATGCTTTGAAATGTTTCTCAATATCATTAACTCAGCCTGAAAAATATCAACCCTAATGCAGAAGAACACAGGGAAAGCAAAACAGAGCCGCAAAGGGAAAAAAAATACCATTAAGAATGTTTCTGACTTCAAAAAATTGATTTGAGAAACTTTTTAAACATCATTGCAGTACTACCTTGACGGGCATCATCTATTATACCAATGGCCTTTTCATTGCTCTGATTTGTATCACTCAAGCATCTAAACAAAGTAAATACTATCAACTCTCCTACATACAGCACAATGCACGACACGAGTACATAGGACTGAATTCCCCCAAATAAGTTTATGTTTTTTTTAAGCTTCAGAGTCCTTGCCTTATCCTTACCACAATTTTTAGCATGTCAAAACAGATTTAACATTTCACCTTCTTGCTCTCTCCACCTCTCCACTCTGACACTGAAATATTAAAAATTTGTTTAGTATGTACCCCTGATAAGTGGCATGTCATCTCTGATCTTCCTCTCTCAAAGCATAACCCCATTCTAAGTATGAGGAAAAATAACAAATGCAAACTTAAGGACATTCTACAGAACAGCTGACATTCTTCAAGACAGTATTCCTCAAAACTGTCAAAAACAAGGACAGTATGAGGAACTGTCACTGACCAGAGACTAAGAAGACATGACCATCAAATGCAATCCGGGATGACATCCTGGAACAGAGAAAAGGAAATTCGTGAACTCTGGATAAATCATGGTGTGGACTTAATGGTAATGTACCCAGGCGAGTTTCTCAGTTGTAACAAAAGCACTGCAGTGATGGAAGAGGTCAACAGTGAGGAACGGGTGAAAACACGACTTCACAGCAATACTGGGTGAAGGGTATACAGGAACTCTACATTATCTTTGTAACTTTTGTGTCAATCTAAAATTCTTCCAAATTTAAAACGCCGTCTGACGTTCTATTCAGCGGGCATTTTGACCGTCCATTATTCATTCAATCAAAACTCATTCAGCAGCCACTGTATGATAGCCACACACAAGGAAACGTACTGGAGAGCATACCACGAGACGGGGACCATGTGAACACACGCTGGAACACTTCAAACGTGGGACTGAAGGAAACCCCAATAGGAAAATGATTACAAGCAGGTGGATATGAAACAAGGGTCTCACTGAGAGAAAACATACCATTATCTGTTGTTACAATGTCTGTCAGCTAATTTAAATATTTGAGCATAAAGAAGGAAGTTTCTGTAGTTCAAACCTGGAGTCTAGGGACATTCAGGGTGCTCTAACCAGAATTCTAATTCCAGACACAACGAGTATAGCTATTTCTATTATCAATATCTCAAGTAACAACTTAGTGTTTGCTAAATGGTACATTAAATGTCAGAAATGAGGGTGTTTTTGTTGTGTTTTTTTTGTTGTTTTTTTTTTTTGTAAAAACAGTAGCTTGTTTCTGTGCAGAATTCTTGCCAGAAATGGGTTTCACTTACTGAAAGTAATGGGATGCAAGACACATGAACTGACTGAACAATTTAGGGATATGACACTCTAAGCTGACAGGGCAGACGAGTTAGTGAGGTTCGTAGCTCTTACCCTTAGAGAAAGCTCCCAAAGTTTCATATCCAGAAGGTCCTGTGTCCAGTCTTGGGTGTAGGAGGAAGTAACTGAATCATAAAATGTCACTGCATCTGCCTGGATGAACCTTCCAGACAAAGTGCCAGTTGAGGCACCAAAGAGAACAGAGATCTGAACCTTCAGTCAAGCCTATGGAACAAACTGCATTAACTGTTCTGAGCCTGTTTCCCTAATGACTGATTAATACATATTGTGTATTAATGTGGTGTGAGACTAGTAGAGAAGAAGTCCCCCTGCCTCAAACTTATTTGACAAAAACTAAGTGTCATGAAGGACAAACCCAACTTACGTCAATTCACTACAGTCTCTAGAGAAAGACTTGGCATCTGTGTATGTTCTAACTTCACCCCCATGAATGGCCTTCCAGAAATCCAACTGAAATTGTATGAACATTTTTCACATATTTGTGAATGTGCTTCTTTTCGATAGGGAAAGAATGTCCTTAGCTTTTACCAGATTATTAAAATGATTTGTGACTCAAAAATCCTATCACCAAATCATATCCCCTAATCAGTCACTAACAACTACTGTTTTTTTCCATTAAAATCAGCCTTCTTTTAAATTACACAGTTTACATTTTCCCCAAAATAACTAGGCCTTCTCATTTGATCTACATGATTACTCCATCCCCTCCAAAAACAGATAAAGTCTTAACTATTAGGAAATACAATTCACTTGATATCCCAAACATCTCACCCTAAGCAGAAATCAAAACTTTCGAGAAGTCATTATTTTCGATCAATGATGCATTTTGGATTTCAAATCATTTTATCCAAAGGTGTGAATGATCTGCACAGCTCAGTGGGGTTTAGTTTGGCTTGTTTTTTTGTTGTTGTTGTTGTTCATTTTAAACCAAATCAGTTTATTTCAACTATGTTTTATACCAGCTGCACCTCTCTCATCTTTTTCATCCTGAATGAACTGATACAGAAAAATAACTTTTTATGTAGTCACCAGAAACGCAGCTAAACATTAGATCATCATCTAAGCAGTCAAGTGTCTGATAAAGCAACATACAAGATTTTTTTTTTTCAATCCCCATGAGCAAATGTGGGAAAATGTTAAAATTTATTACAAATGAACACTATGAAAAGTGAGTGCCGAGTACCAAAATCACACAAATATCCTTCAGTATGTACTATTTTGGATCAAATCCTACCCGGAGAAAGCTGGAAGGAAAATGAGCAGCGGACGCGGTCATGGACTTACTTCCATAAAGTTAACGAAAGCATAAAACAGCATGGACTCAAATGCTATATAACCATCAGCTGTGATACTTCTTCCATCATAGCATATTTCAATTTCATATATTCTATATTAAAAATAACTTCAGAGATATTTGGTTAAAATACACTTTTGTCAAAATATTTACTTTATAAAATTATAAAAAATAAAAACAAATTTATCTAATCCAAGCATGAAATGAGAGCTAGAGATAAAAAGGCGTTCCAAATTTAAATGTCCATATGCTAGTGTTAGAGAGAAAAAAGCTAGCCAAAGGAAAATGTCCTTGTTGAATTGCTAGGCGAAATTCTAATTTTTGTTTTCTAGGAATGGACTTTATTTCATTCACTAATTTGAGATGCCTTTAGTTACCCAATTTCTAAAAGAATTCACAGTTTAACCTTAAAAATCTTTGGAGACTAAGTAAAGTCTGAGTAACTTGCAAGTTTTTCTGTTTTGTGGAACTACAACATCGCTGTCACTGAGGGGTACAAAAAACATGGGGAAGAACTCTTTCACTTTTAGATAACTTCTCAGGATTAGTTCGGAGAAGGCGATGGCAGCCCACTCCACTACTCTTGCCTGGAAAATCCCAAGGACGGAGGAGCCTGGTAGGCTGCAGTCCATGGGGTCACGAAGAGTCGGACACGACTGAGCGACTTCCCTTTCACTTTTCACTTTCATGCACTGGAGAAGGAAATGGCAACCGACTCCAGTGTTCTTGCCTGGAGAATCCCAGGGACGGGGAAGCCTGGTGGGCTGCCATCTCTGGGGTCGCACAGAGTCGGACACGATTGAAGCAACTTAGCAGAGGCAGCAGCAGCAGCAGGATTAGTTTTTATTAAAAGGAAGAAGGCCCATCATCTCAAGGGTCTCCCTCTCTTGCTTCTAGCTGGCCAGTCACTGCAGAATGCCTTTTGGGGACACAGGCTAAGAGAAGATGAAATGTAAACTTAACTGGTGATTTAAGCCATGCATTCAAGAAACATGGCAGTGATCTTTTCAGATCTATGTTTTACATTTCAGTGACTCCACTTATGTGAGGTACCTGGAACAAATTCATGAAGACAGAGAGTAGAATGGGGTTTACCA
Organism: Oryx dammah; assembly: GCF_014754425.2. Lineage (NCBI taxonomy): Eukaryota > Metazoa > Chordata > Mammalia > Artiodactyla > Bovidae > Oryx > Oryx dammah. The sequence goes on along the minus strand of NW_024070195.1, from coordinate 14,765,332 downwards.
GGGACTGAGGGGAAGGAAGAAAGAAGTCTTTGTTTAATGGGTAGAGTTTCAATTTGGGAAGATGAAAAAGTTCTGGAGTGGATAGTGGTAAGCATTACATAGCAATCTGAATGTACTTAGTGCCACCTGAACTGTATATTTAAGGGTTTAAAATGGTAAATTTTATGTTATGTACATTTTATCATGATAAAAAATAAAATCAGTGAAACCCAGACTGGCTGCACATAGCATCTTGCGGAATGAGTGGCAATCAAGGATATACCTGCACAGCCAGAGAATATGTGAACAAAATAATGATGGAAGTGGCAGGAACAGGTATCAGGAAGCCAGGTGGCAACTGAATTAGCGGACATGAAGACCCAAAGCTCCCTTGTGGTATAGAAATACCACTTCCTCCAAGGATAACCTGACATCTGGGCTTGGTTCTGAAAGAGAAAACTGTGTGTGTTTATGAACATCTATATAGACTTATAACCTGAACAGCCCTAGGGGATGAGTTTTACAACAAGCCCTCCATCCGAGAGATAAAGGATTATTGGACGGTGGGCCAAATGTCCTAGATATCCTTTTAGAAACAATTCTGGACAAACCTATCAGGATCAAGTTTCATCTAGAAGTATGAGAACATTGAGTTCTGAAAGTGCTAAACAACTCAATTTCTCCCAGGAAGCCAATATCCTAAAAAACAGTCCTGTATCTACTTTCAAATATACAAGCTGGCAGAGAGGCAGCTATGTATTATACAGGGACTTAAAACATTTTTACTTCTTCTCTAGAGGTGAAATGGAATGACAAAGGTCTTCAGTATGTTTTTTATGTATTTCAGTACATGAGTGATGACATGTTTCGTTACCTTCTTGGGCTATACAGGAAAAGACAGAAAGGGCTTCTTTAGCCCTGGCATCAGTGTAGCTGTGGTTCCTGTTACCTCTGCTGAGAGGATGCCTCATAACAAATTAACATGGAAAATATGGAAAGATGGGGGCAGAGAGTACTCTGCACACTTCAAAGAATGACACCCTGATGCACAGGCACAGATGTCCTTTCTTCTCCTTCTGTGGAAGGAAAGGGGTTCCTCCTGTATCAAGAGCAAAAACTGATTCCTACAAATTTAGCTTGTAGGTTCTGAACTCCAAGTTAATTAAACCAAAATTTTTCTAAGTCAAGTAACCTCAAGTTCAAGTATAACTAGGTCTTAGAAAAGCTTTTACTATTAGACTTCAATAATCCACATTAAATGGATGAGACATGACAAGAGAAGGCAGAAGTATTTCTGTGGTCTTGACCTTATGGGAAGCCACAGGCAAGAAAGTAAAGCTGCTGTTGTGTGTAGTGCTAGGCGTACATTAATAGGAAGTCTATCAAATTAAAAAAAAAAAAAAAACAACAACTGAAAACAGAATATTCATCCCTGGAAGAAACACATCTATCTGGAAAGATAGTATGGTCATCTGTCCTGTTCTTCACTCTTGGGTTTCTGGAAAACAAGAAAATGACTGTTTTTCTTCCTCTGATTAAAAAAAAAAAAGTTATACTAGCTAATAATTCTACAGGTTTTAGTTTCAAAGGAATTTCAGTGATGTGCAAGTAAGTAAGAATTCTTATCTCAATTAGGTAAATCACAAATGGTTAGTATTTCTGACTAACAAGAAAAGCCAGTAAGTATCTGCACATTTAAAACATACGTCAAGGAAATGAGAATGTAGAAAGAAAAGTGAGTCTCCCTTAGAACTGGAAGGCCCACTCCCCTCAAAAGACCAGCTGAGATCTGATCCCTTCCAAGTTCTGGCTCCTTCTTAACTTCTTGCCACTGTTGGCAGCTCCCATTTTCTCTTAACTGTGACCCCTCAAAATATGGGTTTTCCAAATTTATCCAAGTGGTTTGATTATTCTTTCTCGTTTGGGGCTGCGGAAAAACAACAACTAAAACTAAAAAATGAAGCCCTAATAAATTATTTATTCTAAGGGGAAAAAATGCAAAAACGAGAATTACTGTAAATTCTCACAGCTGATATTCCCCATCAATAAGCTTTCTACAATGGTTTCACTGTAGGTTTCATGATTTTCAAACCACAAGAATAATAAAATATCAGAGTTCCCAAAAATAACTAACCCCTCAGTGACTCAAACAGAAATTCTGTGCAATACACCAAATTAAAAGGCCAGAATGGTTTCAACATCATAAACAAACACTTAAAAGAAGTAAAGATGAAGAAAACCAGAGACAAATTACCATCATTACACCTATTTATTAGCTGTAGACAGAATTCACAAGAGCTCATGATGGTTGGGGCTCCAAACAGAAAGCTGCCTAAAACAGTTATAAAACTCCAGGTGAACTCTGAGGTTAAATAACAGAGAATACATCCACACTAGCCATCTCTTTCCTCTTTTTGACATTTTTAAATTCAGAATGTAATCCTGGCAAAGAAACAGTGAGAACTGTCCTGGACCTCATGGCCTTCACATGTACTCTATTAAGTACATATGTACTCTGATTTACTCTGAGGGGGGGGAAAAAAGGCAGAACAAAAAAACTCTTAATAGGTAGACAGTAATCTTATGTAAATGTCCCAATGATAGGGATAGAGGAGGATAATGAAATAGTTACTTTAAAAGTCCCACTAAGGGATTAAAGACAGAAAGGGAACTTTAAGGGAGCTTGGGAGACCATCCTAAGCTAATGACCACTCAAGACAAGAATCCAGTAACTCGGCAACAATCTACACTACCTTGAAGGAAGAGCAAGCACACTGGAGCCCGTGGCACACCCAAGCCACAAGTCCTGAAAGTTGAAACACAAGACGGTAGATTTGGGGTCTGGATCTTGTTACATGACGACAGGCAGTTAACAGTCCTTGAAGAGTTGCGTTTCTGCTTTTGCCCGAGACAGGAATATAGGTGAAGGGGGAAAAAACTAGGTGAAAGGGGACATTATACCGAAACCTGAGATGAATTACTGTATTATAGTATATGCTACCACTCTTTTGCTAATATGCATATGACTTAAGCAGCACCATAATAGTTCCAGCTTGGGATGGTTATATACACACTGCTATATTTAAAATGGATAACCAACAAGGACCTACTGTATAGCACAGGAAACTCTGCTCAATGTTGTGTGGCAGCCAAGATGGGACGGGAGTTTAGGGGAGAATGGGTACATGTACATTTATGGCTGAGTCCCTTCATTGTTCACTTGAAATCATTACAACATCGTTAATCAGCTATACTTCAATATAAAATAAAAAGTTTTAAAGAAACAAACAAACAAAAAAGACAGGGGGTTTGAGTCCCACTGTCAGGGATCATCAGGGATCACGGATTCAAGTCCCATCCAAGAAGGACTGTGGTTTCACCAACATCCTGGTATTAATATGTAAAAGTTACCAGACCTATACAACAAATCCCATAAGACAAAGTCCTACAAAATTTAAAAGCTGCATGCTGTGAAAATAAAGTCAAAACTAAAAGGCATCTAAGCATACCACCCCAATTTATATATGTTTATTTGTAAATTATATATTCCTCAGGTAGCACTAATGGTAAAGGACCTGCATGCCAATGCAGGAGACATAAGAGAAATGGGTTTGACTCCTGGTCGGGAAGATCCCCTGGAGGAGGGCATGGCTACCCACTCCAGTATTCTTGCCTGGAGAATCCCATGGAAAGAGGAGCCACAAAGAGTCAGACACGACTGAAGTGACTTAGCATCCACACACACAACTCACTGTGAAAACTGTTTGTGTACTTCATAAAAATATACAGAAACAGAAAATGTAAAGAATGAGATAAAAATGAAGCTTTTACTATTTTCTTCCCACCTAACTCCCAGTGCACTGTTTTATCTACCCTGTGGGTATGTGTACTCTATTTTGGAAATACCTACAAGAAAAGACAGAAACCAGACAGAGGCACGTAATGAGCTGCCTTTATACTGCCTTGGAGTCCATTCAAATTATGAGAGCACCGACGACTGAGTATCTTCTCCAACTCAAGATGCTTGCTTTCTGCCCTTTCTGAAACCTTTAGTATCACCTCCATCAGAAGATACAGGGCAAGAGACGGACAAGGAGGCAAAACAGCATGTGCAGAGGCCACTGCTTAAGAGCACTAATGAGGAAGTCTAATAAAACTCAGATTAAATTAAGTGTGCATGCTTGCCCTGCCACTGCTGACTTTCACCTAGCCTGGTACACTTGCTGCCCTTGCTTCAGACCATCATGCAGGGCAAGCAGTGTGATCAATCACCTCCAGCACCACCAGCAGAAGGCAGGCCGGCCCCCCACACCATCTGCACACGCACCTGCTCTCAGCAGCACTGGCTGCTCGGGGCCTGCTGGCCCAGAGATGCCCTGGCCCGGAGGGGCACCACTGTGAACTCACATTTTCCACAGAAACAAGTCCAAAGATGAAGGAAGAAAGCTGCAGAGAGTGAAAGACAAGAGACAGAATAATGAATGGCAGCTTACAAATGAGAGCTACGGAACCTCTTGGGAGCTGGGTCATACAGCATTTTACCCACCCACAGTTCCTAAAGATCTTTTTTAAGCAGTACTGCCCACTCCCTTGGATATTTCCTACTTTAAAAAAAAGTCTAGTAATACAGTATTTGTTGCATGAAGTATATATTTCATCTCATTTGAAAAATATATTTATCATTATATAGGAGCAAAATGGTTATTAACATATCATAATCTCTATTTCCTGTTTTTGTACACTGATGAAAGTACTCAAACACACCATGGTGGATACACGGGAAAAATAGCAAAAAATGATCTACAAAACCTTCTCCCAAGATCTGAATGTTAAATTCACTGTCTTGATTACTGTCTAAATGGGCTCCCCTGGTAGCTCAGATGGTAAAGAATCTGCCTGCAATTCAAGAGACCCACGTTCACTTCTTGGATTGGGAAGATCCCCTGGAGGAGAAAATGGCAATCCACTTCAGTATTCTTGCCTGGAGAATTCTATGGACAGAGGAACCTGATGGGCTACAGTCCATGAGATCACAAAGAGACACGACTGAGTAACTAACACTTTCACTTTCATTGTCTTTAAGAGCACAGTAAAGCAACCCTGACTTTAAAAGTTCTCCTAGAGCTGATTCTCAATATACAAAGACGCTCACATGAGCATACTTATAAAACAAAGTCTGTAATTAAAGACAAAGTAAACAGTAACTAATCCAAATACATTAAAAATAGTCGATTCCACTCATCATCAATGAAACGCATATTAAAACAAGGAACTATCATCCGAATCCCCATTAAATTAGCAAAGTCAAAAGGTGTAATTCTAAAAGAACATGAGGGAGAAATGTGTCTATTTCACTGCTGGACAGGAAGCTGATTCATACACTTTTTCCAGAAAACAATGTGACAACATGTACCTGGAGTTTTTGAAATACTGTTTTCAACCAAAATTACACCTTTGCAAATATAAGCTACATTAAAAATATATACAATAGCCAGCCAGCAATGAGCCCAAAGACGTATACCCGAGATGTTCATTTCTTCCATGTTCATAAAACATGTATTGGATGCATTGGACAAACTGGATGGAATTTAAGCATCAAAGAAATGTACATAATCTATAATATATCCATAACATGAAATATTACACAGCCATTGAAAATTAATATCTATCAAGTAATAAATTTGAGTGTTTAAGTAGGACACAAAAATAGCACCAAACAATTTCACCTGTATCAAAGAGGACCCCATGCAGATAAAGACTGGAGAGTCACAGAGCACAAAGGAACACAAGCAACTCTGAAATTGCATTTTCCAAACATTCTACAATCTGCTGCTAACCTTATTTTTTAAATAATCAGGAAGAAAAATAGTTTGAAAAGTCTATGGATCAACAACCAATGATACTGGAAGATGGTAAAGGTACGGATGGTATGGTACAGCCAGGACCAGAGCCGCCTGAGGGATGTGGCCTGCAGTGTCGTCATTGCTGGAAAGGATCTGTACTGTCCACTCCATCCTCACCAGGCCTCCAAGCACCTGGCCTGGCTCTGCAGTGAATGAGAAAGGAAGGAGGCCTAGAATCCAGAGAAGTGCTTTCCTCCTCCTACAGCCCTGCAATTTCCCACCAGTGCCCTCTACTGACTGCAGCAGCTAACACGAGAACTATTTTTACCAGGTCCGGTTCCAGTTCCACAAAGCAAGACAGAGAAGGCTGGACTAGGGGCTAAGAAACAGTAAACTGAGAGCTGGCACACTGTCTCTCCTATCAAATAAAGACTGGGCTCTCCCTTATTCATTTTTGGGTCCCTGGCCCCTAAAACAATGCCTGGTGTAACGTAGGAATTTAAGACATGGAAAGAAAACAGAATTTAGACCCAGGCAAATACTTGGTTCAAGCCTGTCCAGTCAAAGGCCAGGGACAACGCACAGCTTAGCAGCAGGAAAGCACTGATTTCCCCGATTCCAGGGAGCACAGGACTGTGGGTGCCTAGAAACATTTCTGACTCCAGGTCACACTTAGGAGTTACTGTAACAATTTCCTATGTTCCTTATAGGGATTCATCTACAAAGGAGAGGCCATCCTGCAAAAGAACTGTAAATGCATTCAGGACAACACTGAACAACTGAGGCAAAGCGGGCCAACAGGAACAAGGCTTAACCTAAAGATCCCCACCTAAAGTGACGCAACAAACAAAACTGAAGTCATGGATCTTTCCCAACCTTTCTTCTCATTTTTCATTGTTCATCTCAGACATTAAAAACTTTGGATATCATTGATATCCAAAACTGTTACATTTTCATGTTAAAATCACATCCTGATATCAGAAAACTTAGATGATAAAACAAAATACCTCTTTACAAGCTAGCAAATAAGAAATATGGGTTTAAGTTTTGCCCTATTATCAAAAACCTCACCTTGCTGAACAGAACCATCATTAAGTTATCTTTTTCAAGGTTTTTTTCAAGGCTCAAGATTTGATCCAAAAGTGCCCTGTCCAGCCGGATTTCTACATAAAGCTACGCAAGTGTGTGCTCGGTTTCTCTGTCATGTTCGACTCTTTGTAACCCCAGGGACTGCAGTCTGCCAGGCTCTTTTGTCCATGGGATTTTCCAGGCAAGAATACTGAAGTGGGTAGCCATTTCCTCCTCCAGAGGATCTTCGCAACCCAAGGACCTAACCTGACTCTTCTGCATCTCCTGCATTAGCAGGTGGAACTAAACACTGAGCCACCTGGAAGCCCCACAGAAAGCAACATGCAGAAAGGAAACATTTTCTTTCAATCAGAATAAAGAAAATCGCAGATGTAGACAGTGACAGACAACATTCAGTCTTAATGAAGTCTTGCTTACTGAGAGAACAATTTGAGGCAAGTGACAACTTGTCTAGTCTTAACCATCTTATATAAAAAAAAAAAGACTAGTCCTAGAATAGTAGTGCTTTGAGCAATAAAGATAAAAAAAAATCAAACATTGCTAACAGGACTGTCAGGAAATTCACTCTTAGTTTTCCTTAATTTGGCACATATTTATAACAAAACTAACTTCAAATATAATGTTATTGCTTTAAAAACTACTAACACAAGGGAGTCTACAATCATTACAAAATAAAGTTTTTCTTAAAATAGCAACAAAATTGATAATGTCCTTGTATCCTAAGATGTTCTTCCAATAAATTTCAGAAGGAACATCCATTCATCTTTCAGAAACCATACAATTATGCCAGAACCTCCCTCTAAAACCGTTCAACACAAAACAGAGCTAGACTCAAAGCTCTCCCCTAAAGATGCTTATCTATAGCTGAGGACAGGGTCCCTGCTCCAGTTTCCAGAACACTGTCCAATGTGTAAGACATAAGGGATGATATTTGCTGGAGATGGAGAAGGCAATGGCACCCCACTCCAGTACTCTGGCCTGGAAAATCCCATGCATGGAGGAGCCTGGTAGGCTGCTGTCCATGGGGTCGCTAAGGGTCGGGACACAACTGAGCGACTTCACTGCTAAAAGGGTCTCTCCAAATAGACGTCTAACACACAAGGTGGCCCAGGTTGTGGATAACAATGCCACTCATTTTATCTCATAGTCACTATTACTAATTGAAAAATAATTCAATTTATTCTTATTCACTGCTACTGGTCATAATGAACCCTTTGTCAGCTGGTTCCAAGCAGAACAAAATACTATCCACATATAATTTCCATTCCTAGTAATAATCTAGGTCTCGCCTAAGGAGGGCTGGAAATGGAATGGGAGAAATAGGAATGGCAATGGCAATTTAACACACAGGTTTTTTTTTTTTAAGTGTTTTTCTGCTATGTTTGAAATATTTTTCTCTTACTATGAATAAATATTCTAGAATTCATTTGAGATCTAGATTAAAAGTTACTCTTTCAAAAGCCTTCCCAACTAGTTCACCCCAAAATGATCCCACCTAACTATAAAGAACCATTCTAAACCTAATAAAAATGCAATAGGGAATAATTAAGAAATGCAATAAATCAATTAAAACCCCCCAAAAAATGAGATAAAGAAGCTAAAAAAAAAAAAAGCAATTCGAGGAGAAAGTGGTGGAATTAGAGTACAGGAAATGCGAATAACATTCATAAAACTGGATTCCGAAAGATTTATTTAAAAAAAAAAAAAAAGGATAGAGCCAATATTTAAAATTAGAACCCAAGAAAACTTTCCAGAAATAAACGAAGATCTGAGTCTACATACTGAAATTCTTCCAATATCTAGGAGTTAACGTGGAAGAATCCCCTGGATAAACCTTAGTAAACTCTTAGGCTTTAAAATAAAGATACTCAAGGCCCACAGGCAAAAAAAAAAAACAGTGAACAAAGGCAAGCAAATCTGACACATCAGAGTTTCTAAAACATGATGCACGGCAACAGTAGAGCAGCTTTTTGTTTTTGTTTTTATAGAAATTCAATGAAAGAAAGTATGAATAATGGATTTTACATCCAGTCAAGCTGTCCTTCAAATATCAACGCTATATAAAAAGTCTTAAATGTAATAGGAATTCATAATCCTTTCTTGAAGAATCTACTACAAAATAAGCTTATTTATGCAACCAACCAATGACTAGGGAAATTTCAGAGAAACAGAGTGGTAAGTCCATTCATACACATAACTGTAAATCTGAGACTAAAATAAAAGTGAGAACATTAATCTTTGAAAGCTGAAGATTAATGTACAAACGTTGTACATTGTAACAAAGTACAAATGGTGCAAAAAAAAATCTGAAAAGGGAGAGGAAGTGACTAAGTAAACTAAGTCCACTGGTTGGGAAAATGCCAGAAGTTAAACTCTAGCACTGAATAGATGGTAAATGATTAAATAGGTAAAAGAGGAATACAATCATTCAAACAGGACAAAGACAAACGTAACAACTAAAATAAAACTACAAATGTTCCTAATTACCATTTAGATAATCTAAGGAAAAAAGTATATCTCATAGAGAAATATAACAAATATAAAACTATATATATATATAAAGAGAATCACAAAATATCACCATGGAGATGAGACACAAATATATCAGTCATATCAACAAATACAAAGGAGCTTGGCTTTCTTTATTAAAAGAAAAAGATTTCAAATTTGGCTTATAAATGTTCTATACACAAGAGACAAAGTGAAGCAAAGTAGTTCAGAATGGTTAAATTAAAGGGATAGACAAAGGTATAAAAAGTGTACAAAAAAAGAGCAAAGTAGAATTCAAGCCACAAGGGTTAAATAGGAACAGAACACTTTAATTCTAAAGCCACCACTGACAACAGAATTACAAGACTTAGAAATATTCATGGACCAAATAGCGCTGGAACCACACATAGAATAAAGAGGCTGAGTCTGAAAGGTTTTAATCTCAGGGGAACTAGAGGATATGAAATGGAGAATCTCACAAGTGTGCCATCAGAAGAAAGAACCTTAAAAACAAAGAGACAGTCTTTTTTTTTTTTTTTGGAGAGTACTTTGGTAACTAACATCTATGTATGCACTTACCTTTCAACCTAGCCATGTCTACTTGAGAAATTAATCCTGAAGATACACTTCCAATAATACAAAAATATATATGCAAAAGTTTAGTCACTACAGCACTATTTGGAGCTACAAAATGTTAGAAACAACGTAAATGTGCACATCTCTGAAAGTGGCTGAAAATAAAGCCACTCGAAGTGCTACTCAGCCATAAGAAAGGATGATCTCTATCAACTCAAGCAGAGTTTCCAGCCTCTATTACCAAAAAAGGGCAAAGAATAAAGAAATCTCTAGAATATGCTATCATTTAAATTAGAGGGAGATTTCTAAAACTTACATGGACTCTGCATACAGAATTCTGTATATTTATTCTGTGGAATAATGACCCACAGAGTAAATAACCGTGAGTCAAAACTGATATAAATAAATGATTAAATAGAACTGTTATCCTCATAGTAAAAGTCCAATTAATAAATGTAAAAGACATGATGGAAATAGAAAAATCAAGATTTGACTTGTTTGACTTGCGCTTATATGTACCAAAAAAAAGAAGAAACCAGAAGCTAATGGAGACAGGTGGGAACAGGATGGAAAGAAGAGAAGAATCGGGATGATAACCAGCGTAAGTTGCAAGTGATACTTCTGAGTAAACCTTATACTTTTTAACACGTATACAGATACTGGATATAGAAAAAGCAGAAGAATCAGAGATCAAATTGCCAACACCCACTGGATCATCAAAAAAGCAAGAGAGTTCCAGAAAAACATCTATTTCTGCTTTACTGACTATGCCAAAGCATTTGATTGTGTGGATCACAACAAACTGTGGACAATTCTGAAAGAGATGGGAATATCAGACCACCTGACCTGCCTCTTGAGAAATCTGTATGCAGGTCAGGAAGCAACAGTTAGAACTGGACATGGAACAACAGACTGGTTCCAAATCGGGAAAGGAGTATGTCAAGGCTGTACACTGTCACCCTGCTTATTTAACTTATATGCAGAGCACATCATGAGAAATGCTGGGCTCTATGAAGCACAAGCTGGAAACAACACTGCTGGGAGAAATATCAATAACCTCAGATATGCAGATGACACCACCCTTATGGCAGAAAAAGAAGAAGAACTATAAGAGCCTCTTGATGAAAGTGAAAGAGGAGAGTGAAAAAGTAGACTTAAAACTCAACAGTCAGAAAACTAAGATCATGGCATCTGGTCCCATCACTTCATGGCAAATAGATGGGGAAACAGTGGAAACAGTGGCAGACTTTATTTTGAGGGGCTCCAAAATCACTTCAGATGGTGACTGCAGCCATGAAATTAAAAGATGCTTACTCCTTGGAAGGAAAGTTATGACTGAGCTAGATAGCATATTTAAAAGCAGAGACATTACTTTGCCAACAAAGGTCCATCCAGTAAAAGCTATGGTTTCTCCAGTAGTCATGTATGGATGTGAGAGTTGGACTATAAAGAAAGTTGAGTGCCAAAGAATTGATGCTTTTGAACTGTGGTGTTGCGAAGACTCTTGAGAGTTTCCTTAGACTGCAAGGAGATCAAACCAGTCCATCCTAAAGGAGATCAGACCTGAATATTCATTAGAAGGACTGATGCTGACGCTGAAAACTCCAACAATTTGGCCACCTGATGTGAAGAACTAACTCATTTGAAAAAATCCCAGTGGTGGGAAAGACTGAAGGCAGGAGGATAAGGGGATGACAGAGGATGAGAGCTGCAGTCCATGGAGTCTCAAAGAGTCAGACACAACTGAGCAACTAAACTGAACTGACATATACACAGATATAAATATGTGTGTACAAATATACATTTCCTAGGCCTGTCCACAATTAACAGCCACCTCATGTGAAGAGTTGACCAATTGGAAAAGACTCTGATGCTGGGAGGGGTTGGTGGCAGAAGGAGAAGGAGACGACAGAGGATGAGATGGCTGGATGGCATCACTGACTCGATGGACGTGAGTCTGAGTGAACTCCAGGAGCTGGTGATGGACAGGGAGGCCTGGCATGCTGTGATTCATAGGATCGCCAAGAGTCAGACACGACTGAGCAACTGAACTGAACTGAATTGCAATGATATCCCAGTAACAAGGAGCGTACCTATTTCTCAGACGTTTCTTTATATCCTTCACCAATGAAAGAAACCAGAGCTCCTTGGAGAAATGGCTCAAATCAAGACCAAAGCAAGAAAAGCACAAGAGAAGCCTGGACTCTCATGGCATTGGGAAGTAGCCAACTTAGAGGAGTGTCCATTGGCCAAATCCAGACAATTTGAGCAGCAAAATAATGATAGCAAGGAATTATGTCTAAGATTAAAATAAATAACCTTGACTCTGTGTGTGTGCTCAATCATGTCCAGCTCTTTGTGACCCATGGACTGTAGCCCACCAGGCTCCTCTGTCCACGAGACCTTTCCAGGCTAGAATACTGCAGTGGGTTGCCATTCCCTCCTCCAAAGGATCTTCTTGATCCAGGGACTGAACATGGATCTCCTGTGTCTCGTGCATTGCAGGTAGATTCTTTACTGCTTGAGCCATCGATAGACAGATGGAAGAAGGAGTCAGCTGTTTCTTATAGCAAGATTCCAATTAATTACCAAAGAATGCACGATGGCAACAGAAAAATCATCACTTGAAAAGTAACACCGTATTAATTGTTATATGCAAAAATAATCAATGAGGGCAAAAATTAATGGTGAAAACATGAAACAGGATACATGCATAATACCAAAGTATCACAAAATACTCATTCATTCCAAAGGCAAAGATAGGAACTAGTGCAGAAAGCTGAAAGCCACCACCTTAAGCAGATACATTTAATATCCAGCTAGTATATGTCAAAGTTAACAACAACAAAAAGATTTAACAATACCCTGAATCTTCTTAGTATGACACACTGAGAAGGACACATACCTATCACTTTCTATATTCTCGATAAAATGCGTAACATCTGAATCCAATCATGAGGAAATACTAGAAAAGCTCAAATTCGGCAATATTCCACAACAAAGGTCACCAGTACTCTTCAAAAGTATCAATGTCATAAAAGACAGACTGAGGAACTGTCCTATATCAGACAATGTAGGATCTTAAACTGAATCCTGAACCTGAAAAGCACAAAATTTTGAATGAAGTCTGAACAACAATACCATGAACTTATTTATGGTTTTTATTTATAATAATAAATTTATTATAATTTATTGTCAATTATCAATAAATTAATAATTAATCAACATTAATTTCCTGGTTTGATCACTGCATTATGGTAATATAAGATATTTAAACATTACAGGAAGCTGAGTGAAAGGTCCATAGAAAATCTCTGCCCTGTTATGCAAGTTTTCAGTATTACATTATTTCAAGATGCAAATTAATACAAAAGTTTAATACTCTATAAAATTCCAATCAAAGCATGTTTATAAACAATATTTATAATAGCCAGTTATTAGGGAAAAGCCTAAATGTCCATCAATAGATGAGTAAATAATATTTCATATATATAAAAGAGAACATTTACGAATCCATAAATGAACGAGAGCACAAAGAAGTAGTCTATGAATCTCTGCAGGGACACAAAGACGCTGTTGCAGAATGTTCAAGTCACAATCTGGAATGGGAATTGGATATTCAACTTTCCTCTAATAATATCCAATGGCACCTACAGAAATCCAAGTATTATAGAACTGAACTCTGTCGTTAGATTTTCACTGGTTGTATCTAATTCTCCATTTTCAAACTAAATGCAAAACACTAAACTGTGTTGTTCTCAGATGAAACAAACTTTTCAGAATTACATAAAAATACTGTTTTCAAGCAATTAATTATATAATGGATTTAAATCTCAACCTGTCTTCCAATTGTTTAAGACCTTCTGTGATAAATTTTAAACTCTGTTTTTGTTTTCCGTCTAAACTGTTCTAAAACTTTTCTAAACCAGGTTTACTTGTTATCACAAAACGAAGCATCAGAAACAACGAGATAAATACTTTCCTTATAAATTCCATGTCAAATATGGTCACTGCAATTCTTAAGAAATTATGTGAAAATTCCCATTTTGCTATTGTTATTATTTCTGAAATAGAACAGGGTAACCAAAAAGAAGAAAAGTTCTCAAACATCAACTATGTTGTTTCTTAAATATTCTGAATAAAGTAAACAGGAGCGAGAGGGTCCATTGGTTCACAAATGTGCTAAGAATGTCACCCAATATTCCAGATGAGATAAATGAGAAAGATAAAACATGTATCTTGCCTCAAAGACTACAATCTGTGGCAGAGGTATCAAGGCACGGTAAGTATTCTCCCTTTCTTCAGTACTAACAGAACCCCAATTCTGCTGGGAGCAAAAACAAGACTGAAATGTAGTAAAAGTTTTAGCCACATAGTTGTGTCCGACGCTTGGCAACCCCATAGACTGTAGTCCGCCAGGCTCCTCTGTCCATGGAATCTTCCAGGCAAGAACTAGTCTAAATCAAATGAAAATACACTGCATTTCCTAGCCTCCCTTACAAATAGCGGTGGTCATGTGATATGGCTCCAGCCAACAGGTGCAAACACAAGGTTTTGTGTGAGACTTGCTATGAAGCTTCTTTAAAAAAGGGACAAACTCAGCTGGCATTGTCCCTTTTCGTAGTTCCTCCTCTTTGTAAAGTACATATAATGCCTGAAGAGTAGCAACCATTTTACATCATAATGGAAAGATCAAGAGAACTTTAGAGACTCAGATCTCAACATCCTTGAGTTGGTAAACTAAAGCCAGCAACTTCCTAACTATGGACTTTGTATTACATAAAGAAAAATAAACCCCCAATCTTACTTAAGCTTCTATTTTTAGGGTCTTCTATGACATGCACCTGAACTTAATTTCTAAGTAATGCAATCTAATAGGAAAGAGATACAGAAAAAGTTCTATGAAAAGCTACAAAGGAAGACATTTGTTCTGACAGAGGCAGGGAGTGGAGCAGGTCAGGAGAAAAAGGGAAAAAAAAAAAGCCAACACACCAAGAAAGCAAACACGTGGGTTGATTCATTCATTTGTTCAGCTATTATAGTCAACCAGTGTATGAGGTGCTGGGATACAGATAAAAGACACAGTGGCTGTCCTTAAGGAACTTCAAAATGGGTTACAGACAAAGATATGATCACAACTCAGGGTTATTTATAGGGGGCAGCCACACACAGCTGTGTCAGATTGTGTCTACAAAAACTGGTCTTTTCCTAATACCCTCAGTGGTACCATCCACTCAAAGTCTGTGCTCAAAGGTGCACCTTAAGGACTGCCCTCAGTCCCTGGGCTATAAAAACAGTAATAGAGAAGCTAAACATAGGGTACTTTGGATAGAATGTGCATCCACAGATAAGACCACTCTCTAAAGGCAGAGCTGCACTTTACCTGACGACTTTATGTATCCTTCACTGCACCCCATCCAGTTTCCCATGGTCACCGACAACCAAGTCTTAATGTAGTCGAAAATTCAAAGTAACTATTCTAATATGACCCAGAGGACACCTAAACCTCATTGTAACCACAAGTAAGGGACAGAAACAGTTAATATTTAATATTTTAGTATCTTGTCCTATGGGTTTAAAAGTCATACTTTTCATTTATTATCAACTAATAACACTACTGAATGACCAAAACTTCAGAAAGATTATGTTTTTCACACTTAGAGCATACAAGAAGGGGAAGAAAAAAAACACAAGCATCTTTTTTTCTCTCCTGTTGCATAAACACACACACACCAAGAATAAGTAGAATGTCTTTCAAACCAAAACAATAGGAAATCACTCTTGGCTGAAAGCACAGGCTTAGATCATGTTGATTTCATCTTTAATCCTGCTGAAGCAAGTTTCTGCATGCTTTCTGGGCCTCCACCTACAGAGATGTTAGGACAACAGCCAACACATATATTTAATTACGTAAGTATTCAATGCTATCAGCCAGCTGTTGCCAGTACATAATACACTGACCTCTTTCACTTACTCTCCTGTTTAAAACGGCAAACACAAAGCAACTGTTGCTGTAACAGTAATCATGAAATATGCAAAATACTATTCTCCAAAAACATGTTAGGTAGCTATGAAACTCAGCTTTGCATTTTAAAATGATTTACTACATCTAAACTGCTTTTTCTGTTCCTGATTTGCAAATTAAGTAACTAATCTTTCAACTGTAACCTTAACTATTCCTTTTTTGTTTGTTTGAAGTTAACCAGGACTTCAATCCTAAAATATACTTTCTCCTTTATGCCTCATCAAATTTCTCACTGGGATTTGTCACATACCAATCTCCCTGTACTCCCATTCATCTCCATGCTTTTCCATGGATAGGGGACATGCAACTAAAGCCTGTAACAGGAAATGGGTCAAAATCTGCCCTGAATTATTTAAGTCTCACCCTTCACTTTAGGAATCAACAGAGCGCTCTTCATTTATGTTTCCAGAAAGCATGTTCATCCAATACCATCATTAACCCCAGACTAGCTGACGGGGGAGAAAAACAATACAAAGTCCTAGCAACAACAGAAAGTAGACTAAACAGTCCCATGACTTAAGACTTGAATAATATGAATTCACATATGGCACACAGTAAGAAGATCTAACACAGAAACAGCAACTCATCCAGAGTAATTTGGCCTGCATCAAACCAGCTTTCAATTCGACAAAAAACTCAGTGCCAAATACTTACCAGGCACCATTCTAGAAACTAAAGATCCCTCAGTAAACAAGACAACATCCCTGTCCACATAGATCTTACTGTTCCGCTCCTCTCACAAAGATCCTGTACGAAGTCAACCTCCCCAAAACATCTACTTCTTCACCCACAACAGTCATGTTGATTTTTTTTCCCCACCTTGGGGTTTTTAATATTTTGTTCATTCATTGAAACTGGACAACTTGATACTCAAATATAAAGTTATAGAATTAATAATATACTTAACATAACACAGTATAATAGCAATGACTTGTTGATGCCCTGACAGCAGAATGATGCCAAGCACTCTTCCCCCAAAAGGAAGAATCAATCGATTTAACCCAATTGTACAAATACATGTTGAGTACAACTATGTGTCTACAACAAGGTCAAATACTATCTGTTTTTTATCTACCCTTTCCCACCCTCTGACTTGAGATGAGAAGCTTCAATTAAACCAATGGCCAAGATCCCAAAGCAGGCCCAGCTTGCTTCATGTGGCACAAAGAACAGGGTCCTGCCACTTACAGCTGAGCTTCTGCCAACATGACCAAGCGAAACTTCAAGAAGGAAGAATCCTCACTCCTTTCACTACCTCCCTCTGGGAAGAATTGTGGACTCAGTGTGACAAGCATGTTTCTTATCTCATTTAGGACAACAAGGGAGCAGGTTTCTTCCTAGTTTATAAGCAAAACATAAAAAGCAAAATGCCACGATTCCTTAAAAAGAGAGCCCTTTCGTACAGTCTTGCAACTCAGAAAGTTCTTTCCCCTTGTAGCAAATCAAAGCCTGTGTCTGCAAGGGAGTCACAGTGGTCTTGGGAGTCTCCGAACAGCTGACAAGCAAGTCTTACTCTATTGATGGTATCTGTTTCCCAAGAAAAAGAAAATCATTATATGGTGGAGTCAGAGGGTCAAAGACTTCATAAAAAAGGATTTTCCTGAGGTCAATAACCTGACTTAAAGACCACAATCTAGTAGAGAGCCAAATATGTAAACAAATAATAAAATGTAATATGCAACAATAGATGTTTGTCTGGGATAAAGCAGCAGCACAGAGGAGAAGGCAATTGCCTCTGTGGACGCTAGCGGTGAAGGGTGGGTGGTAGCAGGAAGATTACCTTGCATCGAATTACCTCTGATAGGAGCCACAAGATGCCTGGGTTGCCAAGTAGGATTGCGTGGGGTGCATAAGAGAGATAAGAGAAGAGAGAGTATTCACATGCATGCATTTGTGGGGGAAGAAGAGCACACTCCAAGGAAGAGGAAAAACATAGGCAAACAGATTATGTGTCTGGAAAATCATACAAGTCTGGCAGAAAGTAAAATTCTATGGAGGAGCAGAGAGAAAAGAGGCAATGGAGGCAGGCGAGGAACAGATTTTTTCTTTTTGGAGGCTAATTACTTTACAATGTTGTATTGGTTTTGCCATACATTGACATGAAACCGCCACGGCTGTACATGTGTTCTGCATCCTGAGACCCCCTCCCACCTCCCTCCCCGTACCATCCCTCTGGGTCATCCCAGTGCACCAGCCCTGAGCACCCTGTATCATGCATTGAACCTGGACTGGCGATTCATTTCACATATGATAATATACATGTTTCAATGCCATTCTCCCAAATCATCCCACCCTCGCCCTCTTCCACAGAGTCCAAAAGACTGTTCTACACATCTGTGTCTCTTTTGCTGTCTCGCATACAGGGTTATCATTACCATCTTTCTAAATTCCATATATATGTGTTAGTATACTGTATTGGTGTTTTTCTTTCTTTACTTCACTCTGTATAATCGGCTCCAGTTTCACCCACCTCATTAGAACTGACTCAAATGTATTCTTTTCAATGGCTGAGTAATACTCCATTGTGTATATGTACCACAGCTTTCTTATCCATTCATCTGTTGATGGACATCTAGGTTGTTTCCATGTCCTGGCTATTATAAACAGTGCTGTGATGAACATTGGGGTACATGTGCCTCTTTCAATTCTGGTTTCCTCAGGGTGTATGCCCAGCATTGGGATCGCTGGGTCATATAGCAGTTCTATTTCCAGTTTTTTAAGGAATCTCCATACTATTCTCCATAGTGGCTCTACTAGTTTGCATTCCCACCAACAGTGTAAGAGGGTTCCCTTTTCTCCACACAGATTAGTTTTAAATACCTTGTTAAACTAAGAAATTCTATCTTCATTCTGTATCTGAGAAGGAACCATTACAGAGTGTGAAGGACAGGAAAGCATGAGCTGGAACAGAAAAGAAGCTGAGGACAGGCTCAACTTCTGCTGTAATATTAAGTGCAAGAAACACAGAGGACCATTACTAAGACATTAGCAACAGGGATGGAGAGAAAAGATTAAATTTAACGTGTCCAGTTCGTGGCAATTTGATGAAACATGAGAACATACTGGTTCACTGCAAATTCCAAGAAGCAAGAAACACTAATAGCACTGGGCAAAAGCAAAGAGAGGAAAGAAGTTTAAGGGAGGAAGAAAAGCACATTTCAGAAGGATAATCAATATTCTAAAGGACAGGGGAAATTGGCAAGGGAAAGAGGGAGACAAAGAAAACTCTCAGACTCTCTGGTTAGTGACTTGTAACCCAACAAAGACAGGTTATAGGAACGTCGCTGGAGAAAAGGTGAGGCAGATAATGGAGAGGTTCTGACACAATAATTTAAAGTGTCAATGGGGCATCTAAATTACGAAGTCTAGAAAGGAGCCAGATGTACAAGCTTGGTTCTTGGAAGGGGAGACCAGGGTCAGGAACAGAAATTTGGGAATAATCAGCACACAGATAGTATCTCAACAGTAGAAATAGATGAGAAATGGTAGCAGGAAGTGTAACCTCATGTTAAAAATAGCACTGCTTTGAGAAAAACAGTCACATTAGACAAAACTTGAGCAACAATACATATTAGGTCAAACAGTACAATATTTTGAACTAACACTCCATGTTGAGGGAAACCTTTAAGGTGGGAAAGGAGAGCTGGAACCATGAGACTGTGACTGGTACAAGCAAACAATGATTCACTTTCTGTGGCTGACGCTTGAAACAATAACATAAAACTGATACTGAACTAAAGTCACTTCATACAATCAGAAAAAACAAAATTAAAATATCTCAGTGTAAAGAAAAAATCCACAGCCTACAGTATTAAAAAAAAAAAAAAGTAAGTTTAACAAAACAGTGTTATCTAACCTGTTTCTTGCGAACAGCCAAATTAAAAGCTAGTATTTTCATCTCCCAATGCCAATTTTTTTAATTAAAAAAAGACTGCCTGATTACTAACAAATCTAGTTAAAATAGAACCAGTTGAGTTTTTTTTTTTCTTTCTTTAAAAGGGTGTAAGTACTAACTGAAAATGAAAACATTTCTGTTCTTAATAAGTCAGTTTTTTGAGGGCAATTTATTTTACAAATTCAAGTTGAAATAATATTCTGATGTGTCCCCCAGCTTTAACTTATGATGAGGAAGTTCACTAAATCCACATAAAGCCAAAAATATTTTCATAATAGGAATGAAGTCCCAATAATTTGTTTGATCAACAAGATGCTGTTTCTAAAAAGAGCTCTCCTTTAAACTGAAGATATCATACAAAGCACGTTACCCTCTGTCTCAACACACACTTTCATCTTGGTCCATTTCTCCTTATATTTCCATGGTTCTTTCCAGTAATTTCACTTAGACATCTAAACCATCCCTTTAACATGATCATTTATTTCTTCAGGCAAAGGTGGTTCAAAGAACTCGTGACTTGTCTATCTACTATCAGTATGGCTAAACCACAGTGCCCATTTGGGTTAATAATGCACAAGGTCAAACAGAGGTTGACAGTCCATGATCAAAGCAAGCTGGCTATTCTTTCTGTCATTTATATAGAACACACAAGACGTGTTTATTTTCACCAGCCTCTGAATGACCTCCTTTAGGTGGCATGGAAAAGATCCCACATTTCTATAAAGCAGGAACCAAAGGAGTTTTCTTATTTGATACTCTCATTAAGAGGAAATTCTATTTTTTTTTTTAACTTTTGATCTTTTTCGTTTACTCAAGAGCCCCTCAAGTTAAAGGCCATATTGTCTAAATCAAATTGGTATACTGGATAAAAACAAGGACAGGGCAACTGGCAAGGGCTCAAGAGGAGAGTATGCATGCAACAGCCTGCCATCACAAAACGTGGGACTCATTAGCAATTTTTTCAAAATTAGTAAAGGCAATAATAGCATTTAAGATTTCAGAGTTCAAAAGGCAGACAAAAAAATCATTCTTAACTCCTTTTTTACTACTTAAAACTTCTACTCTTTTATCAATCTGAGTATCAATAATATAAACACTGCAAAACCTTAGTGATTAGATCAACTAGTAGAAAGTATTGAGCAGCAGAGCCTACAGATGAACAGACATGCATTTTCATCCCAACTATGTTATTTTGACTAGGTTAAGAAATTACTTAAGGACACAATGATTTATTATCAGCGCCAGTGTATACAATGAAAATTTCCAAATCATTTTATACCAATATGCTCTGCAACAAAGGTTCAACAATACTCCCAATATTTTTTATACTGTGATGCTGCAAACCTAACACTTTTGACCCCCACCACCAAAAGAAAAGAAAAAGGCCATGGCTGCCTTGTCACATATTTACAGTTCTGAGATCTTAATCAAGGCTGCATTAATCACATGAAAGATAATAAAGCTCTCACAGTTTTCTTTCTTTTCTCCTGTGAATACAGGAGGGTCTACTGCCGGGTAGCTCAAGAGATAAAATGATTTGATAACAGACAAACTACTCTTAAATATCAAGATTACACTGGGAGAGAAACAAAAGCAGATGATCAGAAATGATGACAAACACCCAGACATAAGTGGCAAAGTGAAGCAATCATCATTCGTAGGGCTTTCAGACTAGAGAAGTATAGCCCCCAGCCCATTCAATCAAGGGTGAGTTCGAGCGTAAGGGATTAGGTGCTGCTGAACAAAGAGAAATGCCACATCCTACCAGGCGCCGTGCTGCATTGAGTCGCTCAGTAGTGACCGACTCTTTGCAACCCCATGGACTGTGGCCCACCAGGCTCCTCTCTCCATGGGCATCTCCAGGCAAGAGTACTGGAGTGGGTAACCATTCCCTCTCCCAGGGGATCTTCCTCACCCAGGGATAAAACTCAGGTCTCCCACATTGCAGGTGGATTTTTTACCGTCTGAGCCACCAGGGAAGCCCCGATAGTGCTCTCCTTGCATTTAAATGTTGCCTCGCTATGATGAGAAGAAAAAGAATGCATCTAGTGAGCAGGCTGAAGGGAAAGGATGGAGCCAGAAGTAGAGAGAAGACAAACATGTTGCACGACTGAAGGTATAATAAAGTTTATGAACTATTCATCTTTGTTTTGCTTTGTTAGGAGACAGTGATGAAAGAGGGGAAAACATTTAAATAAAGTGAAATGCTTGACAAGAGTAGGTAATCTTTCACTGAAAGTCTTTACATATATAAATGTCACTTGAATTGAATGTTTTCTCAATGTTAATTGTTAATGTGCCTTCTACAGGATTATATTTATTCTGGAAACAAATCCGTTAGCTTAGGTGTTAACATTAACAAGAGCTAGTTATGATTATCAAAAGCCTTCAAAGCCATTTAAAACAGAAATACTTAATCACCTATAGTACTGTTTTTAAATTTTCTCTCAATCAAGCAGAACAGCGCATTAAAGGAACCTACGCTCGCTACCACTAGCTTTGTAGTAGTAAAAATGACAAACACATCCTAAGTGATTACCTCACTTAATCAAACAACGTATCATTATTTTAAACCACTTTCACAACAGTTTATATAAGAAAACCCACTGACACAAGTTATATTTGACTTTTTAAGTAAACTTGTAGAAACAGTCTAGAAGTGTATCCATTAATTACATTATAACATTGATAATCACAGAAACTAAGTTCTCTGGGTTTTGAGTTTAGAGGCTATCAGTAGCACTAAAATATCTTTGTATCTTACGCCTTTCCAGTGTGGAAAAAAGTAGATAATGTGGAACATGACAGACGTCTCACAAAATAAAAAGCATTCTTTGAAAATAAGCAGCACCTGGCAAACTTCATGCTCTGCTCTTGTTCTAACTCTCCCTTCTTCTGGTCCTAACCACAGCCCTAACTCCCTAGTTCCTTCCTACATCACTGCCACCCTCCTAAGCCTCCCACCATCGTTCAGGTAGCAAGTCTTCTCTGCTCCTTCCATAGTTACTGAGTTGAGAATACCATCATATTCAAAGGTCACTTCTATGGAAATACAAAAGCTGTATCTCAAGTGTTGTCTGATAATCTGCCCCAAATCTACAACTGCTTACCTGACATCTTTACCTGGAAAGCATAGTATTAAATTTAACAACACACAGACTGTAGTGAGACTGCCTATGTTAACATCCCACCTCCACCATTTATGAACGCAAGGGCTTTAGAGAACTTCATCTGCAAAACAGATGCTTTTTCCTCTGTAAAACAGAAATAAAAGTGAAAACTATAATTCATTGGAAGACTGCAAGAATTAAATTAGATAATATCCAATTGATGTAAAGCACCTTGAACAGTGCCTGCCATACAGAAGACACTTGATAAAGATCAAATATTACCCATTACTTTATTATAATATTTAGCTGAAACTTTGCATTTTCAAAACTAAAATATGTCTTCCTTCAAACTGAAGAACAAAAAGGCACTAGCGCTATCAAACGTTTGGGCCTAATATAAATCTATACTAATTATGACTATGTAGAATTAAGCACCAAAACAAAGAAACAGATCCATGAAACTGAACACTGTGCCAAGGGACAGACCCAAATATCTATGGACAATGAGCCTATGACAAAGCGGGTAATAAATAAATAAAAGGAGAATGGGCAGGCTTTTAAAAAAAAAATTATAAATGATACTGGAAAAGTTGGTGTTTATGCAAAAAAATAAATAAAATGGGACCCCCTTCCTGGTACCACACCAAGAGAAAAAAAAAATCAATTCCAGATGAATTATAAATATGAATGTAAGAATTAAAAACCACAAAATTTTTAGAAGAAAATACACAGAATATCTTTAGAGTAAGGAAAGACATCTTAAAGAATACAAGCACAGACCCAAAGGCAAAGACTGAAAATTTTAAGCCCGAATTTCTCTTCAGCCTGAGATACCGTTAGAGAAAGTGAAAGTTAAGCCACAGCTGATAGCTGCAGCAAATGTAATATGCAAGGGTTAGTACACAGAATGCATTGAATGTACCCCCACAAATAAAAAGGCAAGTATCAGAAAAAATACTTTAAAAGCATTTCATACACACACACACACACAATTCAAACGGCAAACATACAAAAAGATCCTCAACGTCACTAGTAATCATAGAAACAAATTAAGACCACACTGAAATACCATCTCCACCACCAGATTGGCAGAAATTTACAACCCTGACTGTATCAAGTATTGGCTAGAATGGAGAACAACCACACACATCCATTACTGGTGGGAATGAGGTTCAGTATATCCGTCAGGGAAAAAGTTCAGCATCACCTAAAAGTCTGAATATGCACACACCTGTGACCCAATAATTCAACTCCCAGGTACCTATCCTAAAATAACTTGCACGGCTGCACTGGAAAATGTTCAAAATATTCAGAGCACCAATGCTCATAAAAGCAAAACATAGGGAAAACTCAAAACTCTTTCAATGATAAAATGAATAAATTATGACAAATTCATTCAGTAAGATACTACAAATGGCCAGAGTTATTTTACATCCATCAACGTGGATAAATCTAAAAGCAAAATGGTAAAGAAGCAAATTCAGAACATAAACAGTGTAAGTCCAATAAATAAAGCTTAAAACAGGGCAAAACTAATTAAATACATTGTTTACAGATATATTTAGCAGATGATAAATAAAAGGAAGGGAATGACTCACACAAGTCAGGATAAAGATTACATCTTGAGGATATGACTGAAAGAGGAACACTGGGCAGTCACCTAAGTAAGGTCTTGGTTAAAGCCTTATTTCCTATGCTGGATGGTGGATGCATAAGTGTTACATTTGTTATCCTTATTTAAATTTTACATGTTTCATAAACTCATTTATGTATGACATATTTCACAATAAAACCAATGTGGTGGGGATAGAATTTGAGAGTGAAGTCAGGAAATGAAGACTCTTAACAAGTTTCTCAGGAAAGGCAAGAAGAAAAATAGGATGATAGCTAAAAGAGGTGCATTGGGGCTGAGTAGACCTGAGTGCATTTATAGGTCAATGAAAAGGCAGCAATGAGGTTGGAGAGGTTGAAAATAGAGGTGAATGACAATATAAATTTATAGAATGAAGGTTCTAAGAAGGTGGGTGGAATAAGATTCAGAGATGTGAAAGAAGAATACTTCTTTCAATGTAAGTTGAAGAACAATTCAATAACCATGGATTGCATGCCCACTCCCCCAATAAACTGCAATTTCCTTGATGGCCAGGCATTATTAGCCCCTAGAACAGCACTAACAGGCAGGGAAGAGAGAAGAGGTAAGGACTGCTTTTGGCAGTTTCAAAAACTAGGGACTGGATTCCCTGAGAAAACTATGTTATTAATACTTAACAGATAGTCAAAACACCTATTAGCCACCTTTATAAATACTCAAACATCTATTAGAAAAGTCTACATTCAAGTTTTGCTCTTTATCAGATAAAGTCAAAACAGTATAATTATAAAACTCCAACTCATACTTTTATTGATAACATCCTGAGTATTTGTAATGTTAAGAATCTTTTAAAAGCCATTTTCCCAAAATTCTTACAACACTTAGAAAAGATGAAGAAAGAAAAAAAAATCAGCTTTCACTTACTTAATTGAGTTTCTAAAGTGGTCTTCAGCCGGATTTTTTACAGTACAACTATTCAGGAGCCATAAGTCTGCCTCTGATGCATTTTCTATTAAAAACAGAAATATGAAACAGGAAAGTAAGTATCACATTTAATCAGCCAAAAACATCCAAGTGCTTACTCAAATGGCATTGGGACTGTGGCGGGGTTGGGGGTTAGGGGGAAGAGCTAGAGGATGACTTAAGTCAATGGGCCATTACAATACAATATGCAGCTGCTTCAATATGGAAACATTGGTGAGAAATAAATACTAAAAATATATAACCTGTGCTCTTATTTTCTCATTTAAAATATAAAGAGGATAAGCATTTTCTTCCTACGTTGTCAATACCTGCAAGTATTTAATAACATCCAGAAGATAAAGTGAAACTGGCCTAATCTTACCTCTGAATATGAAATTAATTGCCTCTCTGGGGACTGTGTGTTAACATTATTCAAGCACATGTATTATACACTGAATATTCTTCAGCTTGAGATGTTACTAAAAATATGGTTTGTCCTCTTTGAAAAAGTTAATGATTTACATCAAAGTGAGCCTTTTATTCCTCTCGCTAATTCGATTAGATACTGTTATATACAATAATAAACTCACTAGCTATGCAACAAATCACCTAAACTCATGTTTACTGAAATGAATTTATAAATGCCTGAAGTGCTTGATGCTATTCCAACAACCTTACTGCCTAAAAGGACTTAAACAGTAAAATAGGATTACCACGATGAAAGGAAAACCAAAATTGAAAACTGCAGCACCTTCACTGGTATTTCATTAAGAACAGAAGCAAAGGTCAAAAGACATGAAGAACCAAGGACACTTGATGTCTGTGTGCACATTCTCTGCCTGGGAACAGAACTTCCAGTGAGAACATAACATGAAAAGGGAGGGTGAGCATGTCCAAGCTTCCAGTAAAACTTAGCAAAACCTTCTTCCCAGCATCTTTTATAAAAATGGTAAATTTCTTTTTACAAAGAGGCAAGATACACAACTATCTGAAAAGAAAAGCTCCTCATTACTATACATCAGCTGAATACTAAGATTCCCTCTAACTTGTCTTACTCCTTCCATTCACACGCCTCACCCGCACCCCAGAGTCTATCTTCCCACCCAGAACCCAGAGGGGCTGTCCGTAAAACATCCACCTGGCTGCCTGCTCAAACTCAGAGATGACAAGTATTCACCTACCTTTTCTAGTTCCTCCCAAATTATCCCCAGAGACGCTACCTAAAAGACAATCTTCTTGTAGCAATCTGATCAGATTACCTTTTCAATCTTCCAGGGAATTCCAGTTGGTATTCAAAAATCTTTACCTCCTTAACTTCAATATTCATTTCTCCCTATATTCTTTATCCTTCCAGCCACACCAAAGCAAATTCCTCAAGTTTGCACTAGTCCATCTGAGGAGCACACTTGATTTGCTTCACAGAAACAGCTCATGCTCCTTTCATCTGCCTACCCACTTGGCTAACTCCTATTCGCCCTTCAGTTCCCCCTTGATGTTGGTTTGACGCCTCCTCTCCGCACTCCCATAGTAGACTGTGTTGAGACTATCCTTGTACTTTACAATTCTGCATTAGACTAATACATTTCCCAGTCTGTCTATATTATTATTAAACAGATATTGAAGACAACATTTTTTTCTGCTGTTATCTGAAAGTCCAGGGCCTAACACAGTGATGGGTACAGAACAGACATTCAAATAACCATGGAAAACAAAACAGGGCACAAGCAGGAACAAGAAAAAAGATGCTAGAGAGATAATATGTGGGACCACATGCGTATGGCTTGTTAGATGCCTTCTACCAATTTCCTAAAGCTCTGAAGGCCACACCAATCCTCCGAAATAAGCTTCAAGAAGCTCACCAATTTATTTAACAAATATTTAGGACCGAGATTTTACCTTATTCACAGCCAGATCCCCAGCACTTATTACAATGCCTCGTACATAGGTACTCAGTCACTATCTACTATTTACTGAAAGAATGTTGAATCTTGAAAGACAAAGCAATACTATGAGCTATGTATTATGCACATAGGAAAAAGTCACGGGTGTCTGTTAGCTAATGATGAAGAATGTAGAGACTATGGGCTTACTTCAAACAAACAAAAGTCAGAAGACAGAACCATATGTGGCAGAAGATAACTCTATATCCTGGCACATTCTTTTCTTCAGTCACCTTCAAATTGTCAGACCACTTTCCCCATACTTCAACAAAAGCCTTCTCAAGGAGAACTCCATTAATAAATAAGGCACATTATTCTACTTTGTCTGGAATTTTGCAAATGTTGAAATGTATTGCCTTTCAAAATAAAGTGAATACTATGCTTGGTGACCCAGTACTCATGATCAACAGGAATCCTGTGAATATACCAATATGCCCACAATGTTATCTAACTTTTTTGGTGTGTGTGTGTTAGTTACTCAGTTGTGTCCAACTCTTTGTGACTCCATGGACTGTAGCCCACCAGGCTCCTCTGTTCCTGGAATTCTCCAGGCAAGAATACTGGAGTGGGTTGCCATGCCCTTCTCCAGGGGTTCTTCCCGACCCAGGGACAGAACCTGGATCTCCTACATTGCAGGCAGATTTTTTACCATCTGAGCCACCAGAGGACAAACTTTTTGGTAACCACCTCCAAAAAGACCATGTCCTTTCTCCAATGAACACATGAGTTTCTTATCCAGTTATCTTTGAACTTAGTTTTGAGCTAATATATTTAATATTGTCAAAAAGATCATTCTACTTAGAAGTCAAAAAGATTGTTCTACTCAGAAGTGTAAATCAACCAGCAATCAAAATGCAATGAGGCTGTACTATGTGTCAGGCTCTGTCCTAAGGGCTGGGGATGTGGCGTAAAAAGAGATTCCAACCTCAAGAGTTTACAATCTTAAAGAGGAAATCTGATCAAAACAAAAGAACAGAAACAAGCACAGTAATTTCAGGCACTAGTCAATGATATTAAGATGATTAAAGAGGGTAATGAACAGAGAATAACTGTGGGGTTGCTGGTCAAAGTAAGTGTCCCTCAGAAGTTTAAATCTGAGTTGAGACTGACACAATGGGAAGGAATCCGCCAAGCAAAGATCAGAAGAGAGAGCACTCCAAGAGGAAAATACCACAAGTGCAAAGGCCATGAAAAAGGCCCAGGCTTGTCATGTTCCAGTAACAGAGATGATCAGTGTGACTGAACACAGGGAGAGAAAGGTCTGAGAAGCAGGTAGGAATCAGATGATGTTGGCAAGTTAAGAGCTTTCAGTTCAGTTCAGTTGAGTTGCTCTGTCGTGTCCGATGACTCTTTGTGACCACAAAGACCAGCACACCAGGCTTCCCTGTCCATCACCAACTCCCAGAGCTTGCTCAAATTTATGTCTATTGAGTCAGTGACGCCATCCAACCATCTCGTCCTCTGTCATCCCCTTCTCCTCCTGCCTTCAATCTTTCCCAGCATCAGGGTCTTTTCAAATGAGTCAATTCTTCACATCAGGTGGTCAAAGTACTGGTGTTTCAGCTTCAGCATCAGTCCTGCCAATGAATATTCAGGACTGATTTCCCTTAGGATGGACTGGTTGGATCTCCTTGCAGTCCAAGGGACTCGGGAGAATCTTCTCCAACATCACAGTTCAAGAGCACAAATTCTTCAGCACTCAGCTTTCTTTATAGCGCAACTCTCACATCCATACATGACTACTGGAAAAAACATAGCTTTGACTAGACAGACCTTTGTCAGCAAAGTAATGCCTCTGTTTTTTTAATATGTAAGAGCTTTACATTTATTCTAAGAGTAAGGGGAAGTCACCACTGGATTTCAAACATATAAACTAATTTCTACCTCAGTAATCCCATTCTGCAATCCTTGTGAAGAAAAGTCTGTAGATAGGGTAAAAGTAAAAACAAGTGGGAGAAAAAAGTAAAGGCAAGAAAACCAGTTGGAAGCTGATGCAATGCAATGGTCTAAGAGTAAGAGAAAGGTGATGAAACCTGGACTGGGGTCAGAGCAATGACATGAATCAGAGAAGTGAAGAGAGGCATGTTTCGGAAGGAGAATCAAAAAAACCTGATAGAGTAGGTATATGTTGTGCAAGAAGGAATCAAATAGGATCCCTAGGCACATGGCAAAGATTCTGGCCTGAGTATCAGTTGCCTGTGGTGCCATTTACCGAGATGAAGGTTTAGAAAGCCATGATTCGGGGAACAGAGAATCCAAAGTTTTGTTGTGGCCATGTTATATTCGAGATCCCGATTAAACATTTAACTAGAAATACTGATCAGTCATTTGATCTCAGGAGTCTTCCAGGCTGGAGACACAAACGGGAGACTCTGAAACCCAAAAATATAACTGAATTCACAGGAATGGATGCACTGACCTAAGGAGAGCATGTAGAGGGGAAAGGAGAGAGAAAAGCGGAAGACAGATCACTGGTGCTCCAGGGTCTCATAGAAGCGGAGATGAGAAAGGCCATGTCCTTTCTCCAATGAACACATGAAAAGAAATAGCTGGGAAGATGAGAAGATAGAAACGAGGGCCCGTGGCATCACAGAAATCCACGAAGAGAGTATTTTTAAAAGGAGTAATCCACTGTACTAAATGCTAAGAGTTCAAAGAAAGATATCTGTATAGTTACTAAAAAATTAAGGTGATTCTCCACCCTTTATCATTTTCCTTTCTCAGTTTTGAGTATTTGCTTGCTCTGTGCCAACCCACACACACACTCAGCAAAGGCTTTTTGCTAAGGTTTTTAAATAACACAGAAAAATTCATTACAAAAGGGTAGTGAGGAGAAAAAATTTTATATGGCTATTTGCCATTAAGAAATGTTGATTCCACATGTTTGTCCCCTTATGAACCCATTTCTGGGTTTTAAGATGCCATCAACCATAAGAAACACAGTCAACTTTGTAATAGCTCTTCAAGAGCTATTACAATGAACACTATATTCAGTTCTTTTAAGTTTTAAGATACATCCCAACTTCAAACACTACTATAGGAGGCTGGGTGACATGCATTTAAAATGGAAGAAATAAGCTAGTATTTGGTACATCTACCTTAGAGTGGCACCATCTAGAACAATCAGGAAATATCAGAACACCTGCAGTGTCTAGAACCTCATCACGCAAAACAAATGTTCAAACATCCTACTGCTAGTAGGTAACTTGGTTATTGGATTAATGTCTTAGTTAGACCTGGAGCTCAACCTCTTGACACCAATGACTTTTAAGTTATTATCTCCTAGTGTCATTTACAGAGAAGGCAATGGCATCCCACTCCAGTATTCTTGCCTGGAAAATCCTATGGATGGAGAAGCCTGGTAGGCTCCAGTCCATGGGGTCGCTAAGAATCGGGCACGACTGAGCGAATTCCTTTTCACTTTTCACTTTCATGCACTGGAGAAGGAAATGGCAACCCACTCCAGTGTTCTTGCCTGGAGAATCCCAGGGACAGAGGAGCCTAGTGGGCCGCCGTCTATGGGGTCGCAGAGTCGGACACGACTGAAGTGACTTAGCAGCAGCAGCAGCAGCGTCATTTATATTTGTCCTGCCTTTCCATTCTTTTTATTATCATCCTAATGGGGCTTCCCTGGTAGCTCAGACGGTAGGGCGTCTGCCCACAATGCAGGGGACCCAGGTTCGGTCCCTGGGTGGGAAGAGCCCCTGGAGAAGGAAATGGCAACGCACTCCAGTATTCTTGCCTGGGGAATCCTATGGACCACGGAGCCTAGTGGGCTACAGTCCATGGTGTCGCAGAGTTGGACACGACTGAGTGACTTCACTTCACTTCAAGAGAAGGTTAACACCTCATGGTCTTGCCTTAATCCATGGCAGATTCTCCAGTCCCAAAAGAAGCAGAATTAGAGCAAGAACGGACCTAGAAAGGGAAAGGCAGGGAGAAGGCACCAAGACGGGAGGCACACTTTGAGAAGCCAAAGGACTGAATTCTACCTACCCTCAAGTTGTTCTCTAACACTTGTTAACCCCTGATCTGCAGCTGAAAATCATCTGTACATAAGCCAAATATTGCCAATGCCAGAGCTGGGATATCAGGATGGGTGTGAAAAGCTACCTGCTTGAGGCTGGCCAGATGGAATCTGGAGCCCAAGATTTGATTATTCACAGCCCTTCATTATTACAAATGGTGTTGTAACAAATAGCACCGTGCATGTATCATTTTGTATTTTTCCCATATTACCTTTGGAATGAAGTCCAAGAAACTGGAGCTGTTCAGTCAAAGGATAAATTCCCGTCTGTAAGGGGTACAACAGCTTCACATTCCCATGAGCAATGCATGACATTACCAACTTATCCACAGCATCGCCCATGGAGTGTGCTATCAAACCTCTGTACTTTTGCCAATGCAATGAGAAATAGGAAGCCAGTAGGATTTGAATATGTGCGCTTCTCTTATGAAGAATGAGTTGAGCATCATTTCACGTGTTTAAGGATCAGTTGCAGAGTCATTCCCCACCCCCACCCCCATTTTCTGTCTGTTCAGATCTTTTGCCCTTTTTTTACTAGGCTAAATAGTCATTTTAATCTCACGTTTTAATTTACTCATACATACAAATACACACACATAGAGGATGTTAATCTTTTGTCTGTGATAGAAGTTACAATATTTTCTCCTGGCTTGTTATTTTACTTTTTATAGTTTCCTCATGCTTTTTAATTTTCAGGATATCAAATTTATCAAACTCTTCTTTTAATTTTATTGAAGTATAGTTGATTTACAGTGTTAATTTCTACTATAAAGCAAAATGACTCAGTTATGCATATATATATTGTTTTTCATATTTTTATTACGGTTTATCACAGGATATTAAATACAGTTCCCTGAGCTACACAGTAGGACTTTGTTGTTTATCTATCCTACATATAACAGCTTGCGTTGGCTAATCTATCAAATATTTCTTATTGCTTCCAGATTTTGAGTCATAATTAGAAACTTCCTCTATTCCCAAATTACTAAGGAATTCACTCATATTTTAATACACTCAGGGTTTTACGTTTATATTTTGGCTCTGTTAAAACTGTATCCCAATGTACATTGTTCTCACTGAATTTTTTTCATTCAAAACAAAATAAGATCCTTTGTTCTCATACCAAATTGAAAAATATTAAAAAGCATGGAACTACCTAGTGATAGCAAAGGAATGAGGAAGTGTCAAGCTCTACTCTATCGATGGAGCCTCTACTGATGAAGCTCTTCGGAATACAACGTGGGAATAGCTATCAGATAGTTAAACTTGCCCTAGAATCTCTCCTACACATGCTTGTAGGATACTTGCAGCATACACATATTTATATACATACACACACATATATATGTATGTGTATATATGTACACACAAAAAAACTTTAGTTCACATGGAAGATTGAAAAAAACAAAGAACTCAGAAAGCTTACATTTTTGTTATAAGGAGACATTAAATAAACAATGGGACTACAGCTACAAAACCATTTAGCTGTTAAAAAAGCAAGACATATCTCTAAGTGCTTGTTTATAACAATCTTTGTTATATCAATGAAAGCAAGGTAAAGAGTAGGTCTTATACTTCCCCTGTGTTTTAAAAAAGGAAAAGGAGAAAAGAGGAAATTCTAAGTAAAAAACAAAATTTCTTGAAGCATAAATATGAAAGTGTTTGAGGTGTTTACCCTTGGAAATAAGATGAAGGCTCAGCTGACCTCCAATATGGTCTAATGTGAACCTTTTATAGTCTCTCCCTCTCTTCTTTGTTTAAACTTGCATGGATATTACTTTTATAATTTTATGAAGTTTAACCCTGAGAAGGGACACGTTGATATTTAATTTATATCCATCTGCATTGTTTGAATTTCTAAAAGCATTTAAACTAAAAATACCAATCAAGCCTTTAAAAAAATCATTTTTAATTTCCTTTTTTTGTAGAGCTCAGAATCAGTAGCATTCTTTCATTTTTAAGGTAGAACATAAACTGTGCTCCTGCTGTGATCCATCATGGAAAAAGTGACCTGATAAACGTTTTCTGGGACTTTTCTCCCCACTGCTAAAAGCTTTTGTACTTGCTGAACCAAGAAAATGATGGCCATTGACACACCACCCACTCTGAGTATGAAGACAGAGAAACAAACTATTATTTATTTTAATAGAAATGCATTTAGTTTCCAAACTATTTCTTTATGTACACAAGATAAATCGCTTCCAAATATAAAGTAATAAAAATCTGATTAGCAATTATGATAAGAGCTAAGATTACTGAGTACATATTATGCACCCAGCAATGAGCCAAGCATGTCATATTCCTTTTCTTTTTATCCATCTAATCCTCCAAATTGAGGTGGGTTTACCTTTTACTCTGGTTTTACAGAGCAGGATGCTAAAGGATAGAAAGGAAAAGTAACTTGCCTAAAATCAGAATAAGACAGTGGGGGCAGGATTAGAAATCCAGGCAAACTGACTCCAAAACTGTAAACCTAAGGAAATCAGAATGCCTCATTAGTGGCTCTTTGCCTCCTGATCAAAAATAACACAGCCAATACCTAAAAACAAAATAAAGCAGTATTCCATGACTGTGAGATTGCCTCATGATACTGTTTCTAAGAAGGCAAATAACCAGACTTCAAAAGGAGCTGTTAGGCTATTTCCAAAATTTCCAAGACCATGAACACGTCAGCTCTTGGCCTTCCATAATCAGTGGGAAACTGGCAAGTGAAGAAAAGCTTACTACTGAGTACAGGAGCACCACTGGAAAGCACAGGCTGACTCTCAAAGCAGCCCATCTTCCCATCCCTTCGCAGCCTTCTGCATAAAGGTGACGTTACAGAAGAGACGGGCGTGGCTCACATCAGCTACTCACAGTGAGACACGCGCCTTAGAGAACTGCTCCACTCTCAACTGCGCACAGGGGCCTTAAAAGACATAGATGTAGGCAAGGAAGTTAGCAATCTGATACAAATAGAAATCCATTAAGAACAAAATGAAGGGGGACAAATGGTCTTGACTGTTTTAGACCCAGCAGCATCTGGGGGCAATTTCTTTACCACAGAACTCTGGAAGACAAATCATGTCCCAACAGTTTCAATATCCATTACGTTTAATCCAGCTGGGGAAATTTCTTTATGTAAGACAAACCACTGGATGCCTACGAAAAACTCGGAGAATGGAGCATGCTTTAATAAGAAAATTTTAAAGCACCTTTAAGGAACATATTGAAAAATAATATCTTCAAACCAATGAAAGGCAAAAAATAAAAATTCTTGTCAATGCATTCATATTTTCCTTCCACATTTTATTGTTCTTTATAGGGAATGTATAAATGCACAAAAGCATAAAATAACCATGCTTTCAAGATCTATATTATAAAAGCAAAGTGATCCTGACAAAGTACATTTCCTTTAACCAGCTGGGCTTGGAGGGCTGGGAGGCTGGGGAGAAGACAAGAGAGAAAAAGGAGTAGCAAAGATGAAGAGAAGAAATAACGGGGAGAAAGAGGGACAGACTGATGGGACGTACCTCCAGCTCCCAGGCTGAAACACTTGGAGCCAGAACTGACCCTCCCTCACTGGACAGCACTGGTGACTGTTTGGCATGTTTCTGAGTGAATCAGAATACAGCATCTCCCGGGGAAGCACTTATGCTTGGAGATTACATGCATACTGAGTTTGTTCTTTTAAAATACTCCTGCTGGGAAAGGACGAAGATGGCAGAGGAATAGGACCGGGAGACCACTTTTCCCTCACAAATTCATCAAAAGAACATTTCAACGCTGAGTAAATTCCACAAAACAACTTCTGAATGCTGGCAGAAGACATCAGGCACCCAGAAAAGCAGATCATTGTCTTCAAAAACAGGTAGGAAGAAATATAAAAGATGAAAAAAGAGACAAAGGAGGTAGGGAGGGAGCTCTGTCCCAGGAAGGAAGTCCTGTTCCGGGAAGGGAATCTTAAGAAGAGAGGTTTCCAAACACCAGGAAACACTTTCGCTGCCGAGTCTGTGGCGAGCCTTGGAAGCACAGAGGGCAACATAACAGGAAGGAAAAATAAATAAATAATTAAAACCAACAGATTACGAGCCCAACAGTAACTCCCCCAGCAGAGAAGCAGCGCACACGCCTGCATCCGCCACTAGCAAGTGGGGGCTGGGCAGGGAGGAGCGGGCTGCAGTGCTTTTAAGAATCGGGCCGGAACACCCCGCGCGAAACCAGAGCGAACTAACTTGGGCTAGCAAACCAGACTGTGGGATAGCTACCACGCAAAAAGCTCGAACATAAGACACCGCCAGGACCGCACAGAGAACAAAGGACGGAACAGAAATATCCGGCTGTAGATCATCCCCCTCCGGTGACAGGCAGCCAGAGCCGTAAGGGCTGGAAGGAGGCAACCGCAGCCTGAGAGAGACATTACCTACCAAAATGCAAGCAGACTTCTTTGCTAACTAAGACTTCTGGGGGTTCTGGACAGTCATCATCCGCCTGAGAAGGGATGCCAGCGGTACACCCAGAAAACTGAGCAGCAGAGACGGGAAAGGCGATAAGTCGCAGGGACCGCTCTCGCCAAACACCTGAGCTACTCGGACCTGGGAGACTCAACCAATTCTGCACCTCTGAGGG
This sequence comes from Oryx dammah, assembly GCF_014754425.2. Taxonomy (NCBI): domain Eukaryota; kingdom Metazoa; phylum Chordata; class Mammalia; order Artiodactyla; family Bovidae; genus Oryx; species Oryx dammah. Next base: position 14,729,196 of record NW_024070195.1, on the reverse strand, counting down.
CTACCTGAGCACCGAGCCTGAGCAGCTTAGACCGGGGAGGTGCATGCATCCTAGGGTTGGCCTCAGACGGTTCCGGCGGAGCAACGTAGAGCCTGAGCGGTGTCAGGGGCAGGCCCAGCAGGGCTGAGACACTGCGAGCACACGCCAGTGTTATTTGTTTGCAGCATCCCTCCCTCCCCACAGCGCGACCAAACAAATGAGCCTAAAAAAAAAAAAGTGTCCACCACCGCCTGCCCTGTGTCAGGGCGGAAATCAGACACTGAAGAGACCAGCAAACAAAAGTTAAACAGAAGGAACCACCTTGGAAGTGACCCCACACTGCCCACAACACCAGAGAAAGGGCCAGATATATCTTTATTATTTTTACGATCATTCCTTTTTGTTGTTGTTGTTGTGTGATTGTTTTTTCTTCTTTTCTTTTTCTTTTTAACTTTAAAAAATTTTTAAGTCCTCTATTTCTCCTTTAAATTTTATTTTTATTTTTATAACCTACTATTACTTTTCGGAAAAAAAAAAGACCCTATTTTTAAAGCAAACGCTGTATATAGTCTTTTTGTGGTTGTTGTTGTTTAATAATTCTTTTGGCTTTTTTTTATTATTCTTTTCTTCAATATTGTGTTTTTGAAAATCCAACCTCTACTCTAGATTTTTAATCTTTGCTTTTTGGTATTTGTTGTCAATTTTGTACATTTAAAAACCCAATCTTCAGTACCCAATTTTACCTGAGAGCGAGATTACTGGCTTGACCACTCTCTCCTCCTTTGGACTCTCCTTTTTCTCCACCAGGTGGCCTCTGTCTCTTCCCTCCCCCTTCTCTTCTCTACCCAACTCTGGGAATCTCTGTGTGTTCCAGACGGTGGAGAACACTTAGGGAACTGGTTACTGGCTGGATCTGTCTCTCTCCTTTTCCTTTCCCTCTTTTATCCTCCTGGCCACCTTGTCTACTTCCTCCCTCTCTTCTTCCCTGTATAACTCCGTGAATACCTCTGAGCGGTCCAGACTGTGGAGTGCATATAAGGAAGTGATTACTGGCTAGCTTGCTCTCTTCTCTTTTGATCCCACCTCATCTCATTCCAGTCACCTCTAACTACCCCCTCTCTCTTCTCTTCTCCATGTAACTCAGTGAACCTCTCTGGGTGTCCCTCAATGTGGAGAAACTTTTCATCTTTAACCTAGATGTTTTATCACTGGTGCTGTATAGATGGAGAAGTCTTGAGGCTACAGTAAAAATAAAACTGAAAACCAGAAGCAGGAGGCTTAAGTCCAAATCCTGAGAACATCAGAGAACTCCTGAATCCAGGGAACATTAATCGATAGGAGCTCATCAAACGCCTCCATACCTACACTAAAACCAAGCATCACCCAAGGGCCAACAAGTTCCAGAGCAAGACATACCACACAAATTCTCCAGCAACATAGGAACACACCCCTGAGCTTCAATATACAGGCAGCTCAAAGTTACTCCAAAACCATTGATGTCTCATAACCCATTACTGGTCACTTCATTGCACTCCAGAGAGAAGAAATCCAGCTCCACCCACCAGAACTCCAACACAAGCCTCCCTAACCAAGAAACCTTGACAAGCTGATACAACCCCACCCACAGTGAGGAAACTCCATAATAAAGAGAACTCCACAAATTCCCAGAATATAGAAAGGCCACCCCAAATGCAGCAATATAACCAAGATGAAGAGACAGAGGAATACCCAGCAGGTAAAGGAACAGGAGAAATGCCCACCAAACCAAACCAAAGAGGAAGAGATAACGAATCTACCTGAGAAACAATTCCAAATATTGATAGTGAAAATGATCCAAAATCTTGAAATCAAAATGGAATCACAGATAAATAGCCTGGAGATAAGGATTGAGAAGATGCAAGACAGGTTTAACAAGGACCTATAAAAAATTAAAAAAGAGTCAATATATAATAAATAATGCAATAAATGAGATCAGAAACACTCTGAAGGCAACAAATAGTAGAATAACGGAGGCAGAAGATAGGATTAGTGAAATAGAAGATAGAATGGTAGAAATAAATGAGTCAGAGAGGAAAAAAGAAAAATGAATTAAAAGAAATGAGGACAATCTCAGAGACCTCCAGGACAATATGAAACGCTCCAACATTCGAATTATAGGAGTCCCACAAGAAGACGACAAAAAGAAAGACCATGAGAAAATACTTGAGGAGATAGTAGTTGAAAACTTCCCTAAAACGGGGAAGGAAATAATCACCCAAGTCCAAGAAACCCAGAGAGTTCCAAATAGGATAAACCCAAGGTGAAACACCCCAAGACACATATTAATCAAATTAACAAAGATCAAACACAAAGAACAAATATTAAAAGCAGCAAGGGAAAAACAACAAATAACACACAAGGGGATTCCCATAAGGATAACTGCAGACCTTTCAATAGAAACTCTTCAGGCCAGGAGGGAACGGCAAGACATACTTAAAGTGATGAAAGAAAATAACCTACAGCCCAGATTACTGTACCCAGCAAGGATCTCATTCAAATATGAAGGAGAAATCAAAAGCTTTACAGAGAAGCAAAAGTTGAGAGAATTCAGCACTACCAAACCAGCTCTCCAACAAATGCTAAAGGATATTCTCTAGACAGGAAACACAAAAAGGGTGTATAAACCCGAACCCAAAACAATAAAGAAAATGGCAACAGGATCATACTTATCAATAATTACCTTAAACGTAAATGGGTTGAATGCCCCAACCAAAAGGCAAAGACTGGCTGAATGGATACAAAAACAAGACCCCTCTATATGTTGCCTACAAGAGACCCACTTCAAAACAAGGGATACATACAGACTGAAAGTGAAGGGCTGGAAAAAGATATTCCATGCAAATAGAGACCAAAAGAAAGCAGGAGTAGCAATGCTCATATCTGATAAAATAGACTTTAAAACAAAGGCTGTGAAAAGAGACAAAGAAGGCCACTACATAATGATCAAAAGATCAATCCAAGAAGAAGATACAACAATTATAAATATATATGCACCCAATATAGGAGCACCGCAATATGTAGGACAAACGCTAACAAGTATGAAAGGGGAAATTAACAATAACACAATAATAGTGGGAGACTTTAATAGCCCACTCACACCTATGGACAGATCAACTAAACAGAAAATTAACAAAGAAATACAAACTTTAAATGATAAAACAGAACAGTTAGACCTAATGGATATCTATAGAACATTTCACCCCAAAACAATGAATTTCACCTTTTTCTCAAGTGCTCACAGAACCTTCTCCAGGATAGATCACATCCTGGGCCATAAATCTAACCCTGATAAACTCAAAAAAATTGAAATCATTCCAAGCACTTTTTCTGACCATAATGCATTAAGATTAGATCTCAATTACAGGAGAAAAACTATTAAAAATTCCAACATATGGAGGCTGAACAACATGCTTCTGAATAACAAACAAATCACAGAAGAAATCAAAAAACAAATCAATATATGCATAGAAACAAATGAAAATGAAAACACAACAACCCAAAACCTGTGGGACACTACAAAAGCAGTGCTAAGAGGAAAGTTCATAGCAATACAGGCATACCTCAAGAAATAAGAAAAAAGTCAAATAAGTAACCTAACTCTACACCTAAAACAACTAGAAAAGGAAGAAATGGAGAACCCCAGAGTTAGTAGAAGGAAAGAAATCTTAAAAATTAGGGCAGAAATAAATGCAAAAGAAACAAAAGAGACCATAGCAAAAATCAACAAAGCCAAACGCTGGTTCTTTGAAAGGATAAATAAAATTGACAAACCATTAGCCAGACTCATCAAGAAACAAAGAGAGAAAAATCAAATCAATAAAATTAGAAATGAAAATGGAGAGGTCACAACAGACAACACAGAAATACAAAGGATCATAAGAGACTACTATCAGCAATTATATGCCAATAAAATGGAAAACGTGGAAGAAATGGACAAATTCTTAGAAAAGTACAACTTGCCAAAACTGAACCAGGAAGAAAAAGAAAATCTTAACAGACCCCTCACAAGCATGGAAATTGAAACTGTAATCAGAAATCTTCCAGCAAACAAAAGCCCAGGTCCAGACGGCTTCACAGCTGAATCCTACCAAAAATTTCTAGAAGAGCTAACGCCTATCCTACTCAAACTCTTCCAGAAAATTGCAGAGGAAGGTAAACTTCCAAACTCATTCTGTGAGGCCACCATCACCCTAATACCAAAACCTGACAAAGATGCCACAAAAAAAGAAAACTACAGGCCAATATCACTGATGAACATAGATGCAAAAATCCTTAACAAAATTCTAGCAATCAGAATCCAACAACACATTAAAAAGATCATATACCATGACCAAGTGGGCTTTATCCCAGGGATGCAAGGATTCTCCAATATCCGCAAATCAATCAATGTAATTCACCACATTAACAAATTGAAAAATAAAAGCCATATGATTATCTCAATAGATGCAGAGAAGGCCTTTGACAAAATTCAACATCCATTTATGATAAAAACTCTCCAGAAAGCAGGAATAGAAAGAACATACCTCAACATAATAAAAGCTATATATGACAAACCCACAGCAAACATTATCCTCAATGGTGAAAAATTGAAAGCATTTCCCCTAAAGTCAGGAACAAGACAGGGGTGCCCATTTTCACCGCTACTATTATCATTGTTCTGGAAGTTTTGGCCACAGCAATCAAGCAGAAAAAGAAAAAAAGAATCCAAATTGGAAAAGAAGAAGTAAAACTCTCACTGTTTGCAGATGACATGATCCTCTACATAGAAAACCCTAAAGACTCCACCAGAAAATAACTAGAGCTAATCAATGAATATAGTAAAGTTGCAGGATATAAAATCAGCACACAGAAATTCCTTGCATGCCTATATACTAATAATGAGAAAGTAGAAAAAGAAATTAAGGAAACAATTCCATTCACCATTGCAACGAAAAGAATAAAATACTTAGGAGTATACCTACCTAAAGAAACTAAAGACCTATATATAGAAAATTATAAAACACTGATGAAAGAAATCAAAGAGGACACTAATAGATGGAGAAATATACCATGTTCATGGATCAGAAGTATCAATATAGTGAAAATGACTATACTACCCAAAGCAATCTACAGATTCAGTGCAGTCCCTATCAAGCTACCAGCGGTATTTTTCACAGAACTAGAACAAATAATTTCAAGATTTGTATGGAAATACAAAAAACCTCGAATAGCCAAAGCAATCTTGAGAAAGAAGAATGGAACTGGAGGAATCAACTTGCCTGACTTCAGGCTCTACTACAAAGCCACAGTCATCAAGACAGTATGGTACTGGCACAAAGACAGAAATATAGATCAATGGAACAAAATAGAAAGCCCAGAGATAAATCCACACACCTATGGATACCTTATCTTTGACAAAGGAGGCAAGAATATACAATGGAGAAAAGACAATCTCTTTAACAAGTGGTGCTGGGAAAACTGGTCAACCACTTGTAAAAGAATGAAACTAGATCACTTTCTAACACTACACACAAAAATAAACTCAAAATGGATTAAAGATCTAAATGTAAGACCAGAAACTATAAAACTCCTAGAGGAGAACATAGGCAAAACACTCTCCGACATAAATCACAGCAGGATCCTCTATGATCCACCTCCTAGAATACTGGAAATAAAAGCAAAAATAAACAAATGGGATCTAATTAAAATTAAAAGCTTCTGCACAACAAAGGAAACTATAAGCAAGGTGAAAAGACAGTCTTCTGAATTGGAGAAAATAATAGCAAATGAAGCAACTGACAAACAACTAATCTCAAAAATATACAAGCAATTTATGCAGCTCAATTCCAGAAAAATAAACAACCCAATCAAAAAATAGGCCAAAGAACTAAATAGACATTTCTCCAAAGAAGACATACGAATGGCTAACAAACACATGAAAAGATGCTCAACATCACTCATTATCAGAGAAATGCAAATCAAGACCACAATGAGGTACCATCTCACACCAGTCAGAATGGCTGCGATCCAAAAGTCTGCAAGCAATAAATGCTGGAGAGGGTGTGGAGAAAAGGGAACCCTCTTTACACTGTTGGTGGGAATGCAAACTAGTACAGCCACTATGGAGAACAGTGTGGAGATTTCTTAAAAAATTGCAAATAGAACTGCCTTATGAACCCAGCAATCCCACTGCTGGGCATACACACCGAGGAAACCAGAACTGAAAGAGACACATGTACCCCAATGTTCATTGCAGCACTGTTTATAATAGCCAGGACATGGAAACAACCTAGATGTCCATCAGCAGATGAATGGATAAGAAAGCTGTGGTACATATACACAATGGAGTATTACTCAGCCATTATAAAGAATACATTTGAATCAGTTCTAATGAGATGGATGAAACTGGAGCCAATTATACAGAGTGAAGTAAGCCAGAAAGAAAAACACCAATACAGTATACTAACACATATATATGGAATTTAGAAAGATAGTAATGATAACCCTTGTATGCAAGACAGCAAAAGAGACACAGATGTATAGAACAGACTTTTGGACTCTGTGGGAGAGGGAGAGGGTGGGATGATTTGGAAAATGGCATTGAAACATGTATACTATCATGTAAGAAACGAATCGCCAGTCTATGTTCGATACAGGATACAGGATGCTTGGGACTGGTGCATGGGGATGATCCAGAGATGATATGGGGTGGAAGGTGGGAGGGGGATTCAGGATTGGAAACTCATGTACACCTGTGGCAGATTCATGCCAATGTATGGCAAAACCAATACAGTAAAGTAAAATAAAGTAAAAATAAAAATTTAAAAATAAAATAAAATACTCCTGCTGAGCATTTTGCAGAAATAAGATGAGGAAGCCAAGGGTCAGCTTGAACCCTGTTTACTGTATGAAGGGAAAAGAACATTTTTTTTTCTCTTCTAAATGAGAAATAAGAGTTGGCAAAACTCTACCGATAACCATTGAAAATTAATTATATAGGTAAATAGACCTGTATGAATCAGAACGCTAGACAGTCCTTTTACAGAACACTGTTAATATTCCTCCATCCTCTTTCCAGGTTAAACTGTTCTGCTGATCCTAACACACAATTACTTCAGAAGTAACTGTGTCCAAAGAATCCCTATTTCAAAGCCTATTTTAAACAGGCTTCTTAACTAAGCAGCAATATACATACCAAATGGACTTTACGGAGCACTGCATGATTGGGTTCCAATCCCTCTGTCCAAAGCCCACCTTATATGCTATGTTCCTGCCACTGAGCTTTTAGGCCCTCAGGCCTAGTATGTAAAATTCAAATCTGAGACAACCAAAATCTAATTGGATAAAAAAAGGGCATAGAATACGAACAGAGTTTATGAAAGAAGAAACACATAAGGCTCTTCAACAAAGATGTTCAATCTCATTTTTAATCAATGAAAAGTAAAACTGCACCAAAAACAAAACAAAACTATACCTGTACCATTTTTCTTCACTTCCTATATTGTCAAAAGCCCCAAAGCTTGATAAAACACTGAGCTGGTGTAACTATGAGGAGACAGGAACTCTCATGCATAGTAGAGGTTACAAACTAGACCATCATCCATAGAGGCAACTTGACATTATCTCTGAAAATAGCAAATGCATATCCTGGGACTGAGAAGTTCCATGAATTTAGCCTATGACAAACATATTTGCACAGGTGTAAAGTCATTCCTTGCAGCATTATTTGTAACAGCAAAAGATGACCAGCTAAAGGGGTATTAGTATATGCAGAATTGAAACTACTATAAAGATGCTTTAAAATAGGAGGAAAAAAGAATAATCTCAAAGTCCTAAAGTAAAAAGATGTACAGAACATATGGTTCAAAGAAAATAAGAAACTAAATAATAAAGATACTATGCCACCACTGGAAATCAACAATATATATTTACACTTGCTTGTATTTGCATCAGAAATTTGGGGGCATGTGTATAAAAAATGAATAGCAATGGCTGGGACTGGAACGGGATTGATGGGAGACAAGAGGAAGATATTTTCCTTGTATAACTTTTTAAAATTTTTGAACTTATTCAAAACTTCAGTATTTTCAAAGGAAAAAAAAAAGAGCAATTTTACAAAATGTAGTTTGTCTTAATCATCCCACTATCTTCCCGTTTCTTACACTCCTTTCCACAGTCAAATACCTGGAAAGAACTGTCTCTGTGCACCAGCTATACTGTTACCTCCCAGTCACTCTTCCACCACTCAGCCACTCTCAATTTCCTGCAAACTTCTTTCATCAAGGAAACGGATAACCAAACACAACAAGACCGCACACCATGCCGTCAAACACTCTCTTCCATTGTCAAGAGCATCCCTCTCCTGTTTTCCTCTTACCTCCTCAGCTACTTTACTTTATCCCTCCCCATCTGTCCTCCACGAAGTAGACTTAAAGCCTAGATTTTGGTTCCCTTGTCATCTGCTCACTGGATGTTTCCAACTGTATTTCTCACAGTGTTAAACACTGCCAGCACACTGAGAGTGGCATCCACACTTACATTCCCAGTTGAAACATCCATCTGAACTCATCATCCAACTTATCTAGCAACATCTCCACTGGAACGTACCGGAAAAATATTAAATTCAACACCGACCATTTCCGAAATTGAACTCACAAATTTTCACCCTTGTATTCTTAAGGTTCTAGTTAGGAAAACAAAAACCACTCTAGGCATTAAGATAAAGAATAATTAATACAGAAGTGTGGTTACATAGGCAATGAAGAAGCCAAGTCACCAAATGGGGAAGGTGAAGTAACCAGGAGCTGAGTAACATTAGGAAACTGTTACCAGCCCAGGGGCGAGAGGGACCCACTGGAAGAGCCCAGAAGCTGCATCTCACCACTGGCAGCAGCAAGAGCAACAACAGGAGCTGCCCATCGGAAACTAGGACCGCAAGCAAAGGAAGAGCCCTCTGATAGGGACTGAAGCCACAGGAATGAAACCACCTACTTCCTGGGACCCGACCCAGAGTGAAAAGAGAGGGAGGAACAACCCTACCTCATCCCTACTCCCATCTGCTAGGCGTCCATCAGTGCCCATTACATGCCAAATCTAACCACAAACACCAAAAGGCAAGGAGACTGTGAAATGCTGCTGCTGCTACTAAGTCGCTTCAGTCGTGTCCGACTCTGGGCGACCCCACAGACAGGCAGCCCCACAGACAGACTCCCCCGTCCCTGGGATTCTCCAGGCAAGAACACTGGAGTGGGTTGCCATTGCCTTCTCCAATGCATGAAAGTGAAAAGTGAAAGTGAAGTCACTCAATTGTGTCCGACTCTTAGCGACCCCATGGACTGCAGCCTACCAGGCTCCTCCATCCATGGGATTTTCCAGACAAAGAGTACTAGAGTGGGTTGCCATTGCAGTTCCCCGCAATACAGAGGACAGAAGTCAGGAAACTGAATCTTAGAGCAAACAGGCAAACGACTGACTCTACCCTCTTCCAGAATTCCCCATCTCTATAAATGACACTTGTTGTTGTTCAGCCGCTAAGTTATATCCAACCATCTGCAATCCCATGGACTGCAGCAGGCCAGGCTTCCCTGCCCTTCACTGTCTCTCGGAGTTTGCTCAAACTCATGTCCACTGAGTCGGTGATGCCATCCAACCATCTCATTCTCTGTCGACCCCTTCTCCTCCTGCCTTCAGTCTTTGTCAGCATCAGGGTCTTTTCCAACAAGTTAGCTCTTTGCGTTAGACAGCCAAAGTATCAGAGCTTCAGCTTCAGCATCAGTCCTTCCAATGAATATTCAGGGTTGATTTCCTTTCAGATTGACTAACTTGATCTCCTTGGAGTCCAAGGGACTCTCAAGAGTCCTCTCCAGCATCACAGTTTGAAAGCATCAGTTCTTCAGTGCTCAGCCTTCTTTATAGTCCAACTCTCGCATTCATACATGACTACCAGAAAAACCATAACTTTGACTATACAGACCTTTGTCAGAAAAGTGATGTTTCTGCTTTTTAATATGCTGTCTAGGTTGGTCATAGCTTTTCTTCCAAGGAGCAAGAGTCTTTCAATTTCATGGCTTATGTAGCCAGATGCTGAAACCAGAAACCTGGGAATCATCACTGATGCTTCTTTCACCTCATCTTCTCCCACAGCAAATCCAACAACTTCCAAAGGATTTTACCTCCAAAACAATGTGAATTTGTCTGCTCTTTATCTCCACAGCCAACACTCTTGTTTAAGTCACCTGGACCACGGCACAGGCTTGTCCCTCCCTATGGCTGCCATTAAGGTAACTATGAAAACTAGCAACGAACCAAAGGGAAGCAAGAGCTGTTTTTGTCTTCACTAGATTATCATGGATAATCTATGTATGTGGACAGTGAAAACTTGGTAAACAAGATACATACTATTGGCAGCTATTTGCAACTATATTTTGGTAAGGAGAAAATAAGTCATTATTGAAAATTTGCTGCAAACCAGAAAATAGAGTTGTTAAAAAATATATACAACTGTATCTTTTTTTAAAAAATGACTCAGTAAAATACAATTCCAGTTTATTTTTGAACAACGTTTCACACAAACAGGCAAAAAAATAAACAACTTCATAGACAAAAAAAATCACCTCATAAAACTACTTAGAGTACAGTTACATATATACACAGAAAAGTTTACCAGCATCCTGGGAATAAGAATGCTTTTGTTGTTTTTTTGTGGGGTTTTTTTAAACCAAGTTTTTTTTTCTCCTTTGAAATTAGAAGGAATTGGTCACTCAACAAGTCAAGTCAGAAATAGGAAGGAGAACACTCCAAAGGTTGGTTTGGTCACCCACAATCATTAAAAATGGCTAAACTCTAACAGTATGTTTAAAGATAAAAATCCAAATTAAAAATACAAACAAGTGCTTCCTTTCAAAAGCACTTTTTTTAAATTGGCGTAGAGCTGATTTACAACACTGTGTTAGTTTCAGGTATACATCAAAGTGACTCAGTTATACAAATATATATATTGTTGTTCATTTCTAAGTCTTGTCTGACTCTTTTGAGATCCCATGAAGTACAGCATGCTAGGCTTCCCTATCCTTCACTATCTCCTGGAGTTTGCTCAAAATCATGTCTATTGAGTCGGTGATGCCATCCAACCATCTCATCCTCCGTCACTTCCTTCTCCTCCTGCCCTCAGTCTTTCCCAGCATCAGGGTCTTTTCCAATGAGTTGGCTCTTCACATCAGGTGGCCAAGCTATTGGAACTTCACTTCAGTCCTTCCAATGAATATTCAGGGTTGAAATAAATATAAACGTACTCTTTTTCAGATTCTTTTCCATTATAGGTTACTACAAGATGCTGAATATAGCTCCTTGTGCTATACAGTAGGCACTTGTTGATTATCTATTGTGCATATAACAGTGTGTATACATTAATCTCCAGTTCCTGATTTACCCCTCCCACCCTGGTTTTCCTCCTTGGTAACTATAAGCTTGTCTTCTATGCCACTTTTAAGAAGCAGGACATGCCTGGAAAATGGGGGTTTTTTCCTTCTCTTATTGCAGATTTGTGTTGTGGGTTTGTTGGATGGTGGAGAGAGCATGCATCACCTTCGGGTGGCTCTGCCCACGAGGCGACAGCCTCGCCCCCCGCCCCCCCCCCCGCCAACGTAATCATGTTGCTGAGATTCTAAGAAAGGAAGTGGAAAATGAATGGCTCAGGGTGGCCTTTTTTATTTTTTCCTTTTTTGTTGTCTCGTTATCCTCATCTGTCTTCTTGTGTCAATATCGTCATCCCACTTCCCTTCAGCTGCCCTTTTGCCTGCAGCTGCCTCAGTTTCCTCATCTTCATTTCACCGTCTTCCTCACCAACACTTCCTTCCTCTAGGCCTTGCTCTACCTCACTGGCAGCCTCTTGCCCCCTACTTTCCTCACGAGCCTTCCCATTGTGGGTACACCTCTCCCACTTTTCATCTCCCCCACAACCTCCTCCTTCTCCTTTAAGTCCTTGGCGGTGACCTCAGAGCTGGTGTCCACAGCGGCGTCTGACATGGTGGGGCACACTGGATATCCGGTGCACCAGACTAAAGAGAAAGCCCAGTTCACGGACTCCGGCAGCACAGTCACCTGAGTCCACATCTGATGAGGAGGTGTACCAACCTACAGCTGCGGTGTGCAGGGAGCTAGGCGCAGGGACAATGAAAAGATGGCTTTTTGGAGCAGCCAACTAGTCCGATTATATCTTTACAGTCATGTATTCCATGAAAATTTTTCTTCCTGATTCAAATATTTTTTAAATGGTATACTTCAAAGAGTTCTATTCAGCTGAGGAATAAATCTTCATGGCCTAGAGAAACCACTCATGAGCAAATTCGCAAAACATTTGGTTTCCACTCAAATTATATACAATCCTCAACTGGTCAGCAATTGATAACTCTGCTTGGAATAGTACACTTCCATGACCAATTTTAGAATGCAGAAGTATATCCTTGAACGGAAGTTTACGATATCTGCTGAATATTATTATTTCTAATACAAGAGTTACCTCCAATTTTAACACCCAGCAAACATACTGGGCCAAAACAGTTATCAATTTGTCAGTCAAAAGAAAAATACATGAAACTACCAAAGGAGGAAAGATCCAGATCAAAAAGAAAAAAAGAAAAAAAAAAAGCTATGGACTAGGCATAGGTTTGCTAGATTTCAAAACACAAAGAAGAAGAATATAAAGGATCTATGGCTGAAATAATGAAACTGTGAGTGAAGTACTTTAGAGTCAGTCTCCATTCTGATTTGCTAAGGCCCACACCACACCAATGTTAGATATTTTGAGTATGACCCCTGAAGAAAAACAGTGAGTCAACCATATACCTAAGCAGGCATCCAATAATTGCTGTTCAACTGACTGACAGATATGCATAAATAATATCCCCAAATCACAGTATCACTTTCTGAAGTTACAAATGTGTTTGACCAATTTGAGATAAAGAGAAGAAAAACAATGGCCTTAAGGGACTATTTGGGCAAGAACTATTAGAAAATGTTGCCCATTTGTCACAGCAGCTGGGGACTTTCTGAGAGGAGTCTTTAATTCTCTGACACCAGTGCACATCAGTGGGGCTTCCCAGGTGGTGCAGTACTAAAGAAGTCAATGCAGGAGGATGCAGGTTCAACCCCTGGGTCAGGAAGATCCCCCAGAGGAGGGCATGGCAACCCACTCCAGTATTCTTGCCTGGAGAATCCCATGGACAGGGGAGCCTAACGGGGTTCAGTCCATGGAGCTGCAAAGAGTCAGACACGACTGAGCAGCTGAGCTGGCAAGGCAGTACACATAAATAGGCAGAAGCAGCTTGATAAAAATAATATGACCACTTAATAGCATTCGACTTGTGGAACCTATGAATGTTATTTTTGGAAATTAGTATTGATACCCATCTCCCAATCTATTTTTCAGATTTAAATTCTTTCTTTTTAGGTGGTTCAAAATTTTGACTGAGTCATTTTCTACTTAAAAGTCAAAAGCAAAGTGGTATTAGTTTTGCTTCAAAACACTAGAGACAATAAAATATCACTATAATTCAATGATAAAAAGGCAAATAATCTGATTTTAAAATAGGCAAAAGCTCTCAATAAGACATTTATCCAAAGATATAAAAATAACTCATCACATGAAAAGATGCTCTACATCAACAGTCATCAGGAAAATGCAAATCAAAATTACGAGGAGTTACTTCTCATCTACTAGGATGACTATAATAAAAATAAGTACAAGCCTTGATGAGGATGTAGAGAAATTAGAACCATGATATACTGCTGATCAGAATGGAAAACTATACAGCTAATTTGAAAACAGTCTGGAAATTCCTCAAATTGTTAAGTATTGAGTTATTATATGATCCAGAAATTCCTTTCTTGGGTGTAGATCTCAGAGAAATAAAAATATATGTCCACACAAAAACATGTACATCAATGTCCACAGCAGCATTATCTATAATAGACAAAAAGTAGGAAAAACCCAAATATCCACCAGGTGATACCTTTCACAGTTCGGGTACAAGTCACCACCCCAGGAAGCCTTCTCTACCTTCTTCAGAAAGAGCAAGGCATTGCCCTCCATGTGCACCCAAATGAGCTTGGGACACAACCTGGCAGAGTCATAAGCATCTGTCTCCCTTAGAAGAAGTCCCTCAATTGTCTATTTATCTTTAAATCCCCAGAGCCAAGCTCGGGACTTAGAAGAGAACATGCTCTTACTGTGGATGGATGGAAAGAAGGGAGGAGGGGAAGGGAGTGGTAGAGGAAGGAGGGAGTGAGAGGCAAAGAGGCGAAGGTGGGGCTGGGAGAGAGAGAGAAAATAGGAGGGGAAAGGGGAGGCATGTGGATGAACAAATAAAATAAGCAAAGCAGCAAAGATCAAGATAGTTAATGAATTTGCATCAAGACCAAACTTTGGAGGCAAAGAGAGTGGTTTTTGTCAGCAATACTAGAGAAATACTGCTTTCAACAGAAGCTGGGGTCAGGCTCTGACAGACAATCCAGTATTTCTTCCAGGGATCTTCTTGTTCTAACAGGAAGAAAGATAGCAGCAACTTTTCATTCTGTGGAACACTATGCACCAATCATTTTTTTCAGTTGCACTTGTAAAAATACCATGGGAAATGTTTTCCATTTAATAGACATTATGCAATTTATACATACAATTATAGAAAAAGTAAAAAAAAAAACTATGCATTAAAAATAAATTGGAAGGAAACATGCCAAAGTGTTAACTGGAGCTACATTTAGATAATGACACTATGTTCTAAAGATAAGGTCTTCCTAAATTCTAGAGGCTTTCAGATAGGAGTCTGAGCCTGACAAGGCAGAGCTTCTTCCCCAAGCCTGATCTCAACTAAGGTCTCTGGAGACGTGTTCTATACCATCCTACTGACTCATCTGCAAGGGCTGGCCCCTCTGAGACTTGGCTTTGGCCCTGAGGTTCCTTTTCATCCAGTTATTCAACAGAGGCCCAGGCTGGGACCTGGCATGTCAAGGTTCAGACACTGGCCTTGAAGAAGGCTATTTTGATAACTCAGAGATTAGGTAATAAGGGCCAGAGATAGGCTGTTAATTACAGGAAAAGGAAGGCTCAAGTGAGAAAGAGGTTTCTGCAAAAACAAAAGAACTTAGTGAATGATGATGTGATAGGAGGTAGATGGGTGCCACCAGAGTAAAGCAACTGGAGGTTCGTTCCCTGTGGATCTGAAAATGGGAGGACAACTAAGGGAGGAGGCTGGGTCCTGCCCAGATGGGAGACAAGAGACCACATATTCCTCATCCTTGAAGTCAAGAGACCTCCCTGACCACACAAGTACAGAAAGGGTCCTTGGAGGTCAAAACGGGAGTGATGCTGATGTTCTACCCATAAGCCTCTTTGGTATGGAATCGATCTTGGCTAAGAGATGCATGTACACTCATGGGAGGTATCTTAAGACATCAAATGTGGACTCTGAACCAGGCAAATCAAAATGACTGGCCATAGGAAACCTGGAAGAAATGCCCCATAAAAGTAAATCAAACTACCACAATGGTGCAGCTCAGCAACTCTGAGTCTGCTTGTGTTTCTATCCACACTTACTGTACTCTTTTTCCTCCTGATAAATACTTTACTTGTTTCACTACTTTCCATCTTTCAGGGAGTTATTTTTCTGCAAAGCTGAAGGGCCGAGGCCTTGTCACTGAACACTGGTCTAGTGGCTAGGATTTGGTGCTCTCAATCTCCAGCAGGAAACCAAAGCCCTGCTTCAAGCCACTGGAGGCCCAGGCCACCCGAGATCAATTAGATAGTAGCAAATGACAGAGGGTTTAAGGTTTCTAACATAGAAGGAGCATGCAGAGCATGACACTAGTAACATAAATGGAAGCTGTAGGGAGGAGCAGGTCATAGGAAAAGCGTGTGACTGCAGCATTAGATACATTCACTTAGAGATACTCTCCAGTGGTCTGTGAGAACACAACTGCACCACAAACTCCTATGAGGCCAAACGCAGAACTCATGTAAGGTCGATGATGCAGGGGTCACCACGGGTGACAGACAGCAGGCACTGTGGTGAAGAGGACTACTGTACACCAGGGGTAAAAAATCATCAAGGAGGTGGAAATGTGTCACAGAGGCAGAATGGGTGGGCAGGACTTCAAAAGAGGAGTGTTTGCCAGATGACTGAGTAATGCTGACAGAACAATAGATTTAAAGTGGTAGCGAAAAGCAAAATCTATGCTGATCTCTTCCCTGCCTTATGAATCAGAGGGAATTTGCCTAGAAATCACAAGTGCAATTTAAATGCTTGACTTAATTTCCTGTAGATTCCCATTTGACTGCAGTAAATTAGAACTGAAGAACCACATCTGCATGGCATTTTACCCTCTGCACAGCACTTTCAAGCACATTATCTCATCTGAGCTCCAAGAGCTCAGGTAAGTATTTATGATCCCCAGGTTGTGGATGAGGAAACAGGGATAGAAAGATGTCATGACTTGCAGACTGGCGTCCTAAGCTGGAAGCCAGGAGGCAGGGCCAGGATGGATGTGTGTCTAACAGGTGAACTGAAGCACTTGTGATCGGAACTATCGCTTTTCCTTTTGAGGGAAATGGTGATGTTGCCTTAATGCCCATGTAGGGAGATTGTTTCTTTCATGATACTTAAAACAGCTAAGATTTGCACACTGAATCACAGATTATAGTCATCTATTTTTCTCCAAAGAAAGTAAATTGAGCACTTTGAATGTTATAAATTATCTCTAACTACTCCTCATAAAAAAGAGCTATGAAGTAGAGAGAGGAGATGAGGAAGCAACAACGATACTGGATAAGAGGGTAACAAGAGAAAACCTGAGCACCCCTCACCCTCCCTGCCCTTCCATACAATTTCCTACAGGGCGATGAGGGGCACTGAACAAAGGGGGCGCTGGGGAAGGTGGGCGGTGGCCATGAAGCGGTATCAGAGCCCAGCGAGCAGGCAGGGGTCGGGAGGCAGGGAGTGTCAGAGCACAAGCAGGAAGATGAGAGTGACTGGCATGGGGTATCAATGGCCAAGAAATGAAGGAGCGTGGCCTGACACCAAGTGGCAGAGTCTGAGCAAAGTGGTAACACCCACTAAGGCAGACAGCCCAGCCCAGGGTCCCAGGGCCCAGGAAGAAGGGCATTGTGGGGTGGGGGGTGGGGGCAGCCCAGCGGGGTGCCAGAGCTGGAGCACAGTAAGAGGGCCACGTGCACAGAGGGCAGCCTGGTCTGCGGTGCCCAAGCCCATGGGAGGTGAGGAGGGTGCCACACGAGGCAGGTGTCTGCTGTCAGAGCATAAACAGTGTGAGGTGACCGCACAAGAGGACAGCCTTGTGAGCTGTTAGGAGGGTGTGCTCACAGGGTGTGCACCAGGCTACAAGAGGGCTGAGGAGGCCGGCCCTGTAGGATGCAGCAAGGTGCAGAGTACTGGAGTTAGAGAGAGGGGAAAAGTGTGAAGAAGAAATTTACATAGCTCAAAGAACCTTCTCACAAAATACATTATTAACCATAACAGGAAAAAAATAGCCCTCCATCACCTTAACAAACTGATCAAAGTAAGGTCATCCATCCTTGATAATGAGACAAATCCAAGGCAGGTGTCACCTGACAGGGTACACTAAGAGGGTCGATTCTAAAGACAGTCCTTCCAAAGACGCCGAATGTGGACCTACTCACGAGCACCATCAGACAAACACAAATGTACTCCTCAAAAATGACAAAAGTAAAAGGGCAAGGAAAGAGAAACTGGTCCAGATTAAGAGACTTAAGGAGATGTGACCCCTCAACACAAAATGTGATTCCACTTTTCCCAGCACCACTTACTGAAAAGGCCAACTTTTCTGTGCTATGTTCTTGCCTCTTTTGGCAAAGGTAAGGTGCCCATAGATGCATGGGTTTATCCCTGGGCTTTCTATCTGGTCCTATTGATCTAGATTTCTGTTTCTGTGCCAGTACCATAGAGTCTTGGTTATTGTAGCTTTGTAGTACAGTCTCAAGTCAGGAAGGTTGATGCCTCCAGCTCCATTATTCTTAAGATTGCTTTGGCTATTTGCGATCTTTTGTGTTTCCATACAAACTGTGAAACTGTTCTAATTCTATGAAAAATGTCATTAGTCATTTTTCCCCATTAGTCATAGTGATTGCACCAAATCTGCAGATTGCTTTGGGTAGTATAGTTTCTTCCAAACTAGCAGCATGGAATATCTCTCCATCTGTTTGTATCTTTGGTTTCTTTCATCAATGTTTTCTGTAAACAGGTCTTTTCTCTCCTTAGGTTTATTCCCAGGTATTTTATTATTCTTTCTGCAATGGTGAATGGGATTAGTTCCTTAATTTCTCTTTCTGATTTTTCACTGTTAGTATATAGGAATACAACTGGACAGCTACATGTAAAAGAACAAAATTAGAACACTTCCTAACAACATACACAAACTCAAAATGGATTAAAGATCTAAATGTAAGGCTAGAAACTATAAAACTCTTACAGGAAAACATAGGCAAACACTCTTTGACATAAATCACAGCAATATCCTCTTTGACCCACCTCTTAAGAGTAGTGGAAACAAAATTAAATAAGTGGGACCTAATTAAACTTAAAAGCTTTTGCACAGCAAATGAAACTATAAACAAGATGAAAAGACAACCTTGAGAATGGCAGAAAATGATTCAAATGAAACCGACAAAGGATTAATATCCAAAATATACAAGCAGCTCATGGAGCTCAATACCAAGAGGAAGAAAAAAAATCAAAAAGTGGGCAGAAGACTTACACAGACATTTCTCCAAAGAAGACATACAGATGGCCAACACACACATGAAAACATGCTCAGTATTGCTCATTATTAGAGAAACGCAAATCAAAACTATAATGCGATATCACCTCATACTGCTCAGAACGGCCATCGTCAAAAACTCCTCAAATAATATATGCTGGAAAGGGTGGAGAGAAAAGGGAGCTCTCTTGTGCTGTTGGTGGGAATGTAAATTGATACAACCACTAAGGAGAACAGTTTGGAAATTCCTTAAAAAACTAGGACTAAAATCACTGTTTGACCCAGCAATCCCACTACTGGGCATATGCGGAGAGAAAATCATAATTGAAAGAGACACACGTACCCCGATGATCACACAAGTACTGCTTACAACAGCTAGGACAAGGAAGCAATCCAGATGTCCACAGACAGATGAATGGACAAAGAAGCTGTGATACATACAAACAACAGACTATAACTCAGCCATAGAAAGGAATGAATTTGAGTCAGTTCCAATGAAGTGAATAAACCTAAAGCCTGTTATAGAGAGTGAAGTAAGTCAGAAACACAAAAACAAACATATTAACAGATGTACATATGGAATCCAGAAAAACAGTACTGATGAACCTAACTGCAGGGCGGGAACAGAGACACAGACAGAGAACAGACTCTGGACAGAGTGGGGGAAGGAGAGGGTGAGATGAACTGAGAGAGAAGTGCTGAAACATCTGCCTCGCTATATGTAAAACAGCCAATGAGAAGTTGCTGTGTAACACACAGGGAGTTCAACGGGGTGCTCTGAGACAACCTAGAAGGGTGGGATGGGGTGGGGCGGGGGAGCCTCAAGAAGGAGGGGACATATGTATACTTACGACTGATTCACGTTGTTGTATGGCAGAAGCCGACACAATATTGTAGAGCAATTATCCTCCACTTAATAGTAGATTTTTAAAAAATAAAACAAACAAGCAAACAGAATTTCAAAGCAGATCCTCCTGCTATAAGGACATTATGGGGATAACCCGTGTGAGGGCCAAGGAGGAGATGTCGAGGAAGCCTAACAGCAAATTCCCTGTTTTTGATCGCAGTGTTCTGGCTTTTGTTGGACAATAACTTTACAGGAAACAGACACTAAGTATTTGGGGGTGACAAGACATCAAGTGAATGGCTTACTATCAAATAGCTTAGAAAAAGAAAAGGATTTTCTATAGTGCTCCTACAACTTTTCTACAAACATTATTTTTTATTTTTGAAATGAAGTAACTAGAGAAAACAGGCTGTTCCACAACATGAGAACACAAGACTGCCACAAAAAAAAATTGCAACAGAATGAAAGGCACTAAAAACCATGGAACATGACTATCCAAAAGAAGCATTTTTTCTCTGACAGGAAAATACGCATCATTTTTATGGGAACAATGTCTGGCAGGACCAACGAATATAATGACAAAGTAGGTTTTTTGTAAATCTCTTTATTAAGGGAATATCTAGTTTAAAAGCTAAAGAGAAAAATATTCACATGTAATTATATTCATAAATCTTTCCGTAAATATGGAGAAATAAGTGAAGTTGATTCAGAGCCAGATGCTTATGTCTTTGGTGTGTTAAGTACCACATGTATTAGCTAAGAGACTTTATCATTCTGCTATTCATGCACTAACATATTTCCAAGTAAAAAATAATTCAGTTTCCCCTCACAGCATTTTTAAGTATCTACAAGTCATCCATACCCTTTCCTGATAAAGACACTCAGAAAACTAGAAAGAAAAAGTATTTTCCTCAAATAGATAATGAATATCTACCAAAACTCCTACAGCTCACATCACTTAATGGTGCAAGACAGTTCTGTCCCCCTAAGATCAAAAATCCAGGCAACTGCCCCATCTCACTTCTCAAATCCAACAAAGCACAAGGTGGTCCAGATAGCACAATGAAGAAAAAAAAGTGAAATGCAAACAAATCAGAAAGAAAGCCTTCTCTTTTTGCAGATAATATGATTATCTATATAGAATAGACCAAGAAATTTACAAAAGAAACTGCTAATAATCGAGTTTTGTAAGGTCACAGAATATAAAATCAACAAACAAAAAGCAAGCGCACATGTATATTCTAGCAACTAACAAGTAAAAAAAAAATCAACAAAAAAATAACACTTATAAGTGCTTCAACAAAAATGAAATAGGTATAAATCTAAGAAAAGAGAAATATGTACCAGATCTGTATGCTGAAAATTACAAAATTTTGTTGAAATAAATTAAAATAGACCAAATCATTGGAGAGACTTACCATGTTCATGGATTAGAAGATTCAACATAGTAAAGATGTCAAACTCCCCAAATTGATCTATACGCTTAATGCAATTCCCATCAAATCCCAGTAAAATTTTTGGTAGAAATAGATAAACTTACTCCAAAATTTAAATGAAAAAAGAAAGTCCCTAAAATAGCACAAACAATTTTGCAAAGGAAGAGGAGAGTGGGAGGAGTCAGTCTTCCTGATAGCTATAGGAAACAAGACCTTTATGACTGAGGAGATCCTCCCAGGAAACATAAAATGGGGCAGCAGATAGATTAATTCAGGAAGTTAAATTCACTGCCAGAACAGAACCCTTTGATATTCATATCCTCCAGAGTATGCTGTGTTTGTGGACCAGTGAGTTTCTAATTCCCCACTTTCCTAAATGGGAGAATTTATCTTGTTCCTTAACCCACTGTAGTATACTAGGATGCAGATTTTCTCTTTTAGCTTTAAGTCATCGGCTACAACCAGAGCCGATGAAGAAAACTACATGTCAAGCAGACATCCTGATCTATAACGTAGATGTATGTCATCTCCCCAGAGAGGAGGTAACTGCAGTCATAAGAAGGCTGCGTTTTGATTCTAGCTAACCAAAGTGATATACTTTGCAAATACTATGGATGAAGAACAAGCTGGACTCAAGACTGCCGGGAGAAATATCAATAACCTCAGACACACAGATGACACCACCCTTATGGCAGAAACCGAAGCACTAAAGAGCCTCTTGAAAATGAAAGAGGACACCAAAAAAGTTGGTTTAAAACTCAACATTCAGAAAACTAAGATCATGGTATCTGGTCCTATCACTTCATGGCAAATAGATGGGGACACAATAGAAACAGTGACAGAGTTTATTTTGGCGGGGGGGCTCCAAAATCACTGCAGATGGTGATTGCAGCCATGAAAATAAAAGACGCTTGCTCCTTGGAAGAAAAGCTATGACCAACCTAGACAGCATATTAAAATGCAGAGACATTACTTTGTCAACAAAGGTCCGACTAGTCAAGGCTATGGTTTTTCCAATGGTCATGTACGGATGTGAGAGTTGGACTATAAAGAAAGCTGAGCGCCGAAGAACTGATGCTTTTGAACTGTGGTGTTGGAGAAGACTCTTGAGAATCCCTTGGACTGCAAGGAGACCCAACCAGTCCATCCTAAAGGAGATCAGTCCTGAATATTCATTGGAAGGACTGATGCTGAAGCTGAAACTCTAGTACTTTGGCCACCTGATGCAAAGAACTGACTCATTGGAAAAGACCCTGATGCTGGGAAAGACTAAAGGCAGGAGGAGAAGGGGATGAGACGGTTGGACAGTATCACCAATTCGATGGGCATGAGTTTGAGCAAGCTCCGGGAGTTGGTGATGGACAGAGAAGCCTGGCATGCTGTAGTCCATGGGGTCACAAAGAGTTGGACACGACTGAGCGACTGAAGTGAACTGATGGTTAATAAGGGGCTTCCTGGTGGCTCAGTGGTAAAGAATCTGCCTGCCAATGCAGGAGATGTGGGTTCAGTCCCTGGGTTGGGAAGATCCCCTGGAGAAGGAAATGATAACCCACACCAGTATTCTTGCCAGGGAAATCCCATGGACAGAGGAGCCTGGAAGGCTACAGTCCAAAGAATCACGGAAGAGTCAGACATGACTTAGGGACTAAGCAAAAACAACAGTTACCAAACTCAATACCTATTTCCAAACTTTCTCCCTTCCTCCCTCTTTACCAAAGGCTGGGAAAGCTTTTTCAGGCTTCCTTTCCGTTAGCAGAGACCACTTGAAACAGTTTGGCCATAACACTTAGGGCAAAGTCAGCTGTGCAACAAGGTTTCCCGACAGCTTCTGGTTTCCTGGTGAAATGAAGAGAGATGTCTCACAAAGGCTTTTGGCTTCCTGACAGATACTTCTGTCAATCCATACCCTTTTCTTGGCACCCCACACAGAAAGGTGATATTAGAGCAGGAGAAACCATCTTGCAACCATGAAGGAAAGGCCAAGAAAATTACAGAACAGACCTGACATTGTTGAGCAGCTCAGCCAACGTCAGCAACATACCTGCCTCCAAACTTCTCCTCATGTAAGAAAAATAAATCCTCATTAGTTTACGCCACTGCTGATTCGGTGTTTTGTTATATACAATATAAAGCAGCCCTACCTAGAAACAACGTATGTTATCTAATAATAGATTCTTTTAAAATATGAATAATGATTTACTACTGCATCACACATAGTAACTCATCTTTCTAAAGCCTTCTGGAGCACTTTTATAAAGGATATTAATTTGATAGTATGTGTTATAATATACACTCTCCACATATATTCACTTAGCCTCTCTGGGATCTCATTTCCTATCTTTCATTCAACAGGTATCCTGAGGAGTCTGCTGCTGCTGCTAAGTCGTTTCAGTCGTGTCCAACTCTGTGCGACCGCATAGATGGCAGCCCACCAGGCTCCCCCGTCCCTGGGATTCTCCAGGCAAGAATGCTGGAGTGGGTTGCCATTCCCTTCTCCAATGCATGAAAGTGAAAAGTGAAAGTGAAGTCGCTCAGTCGTGTCTGACTTAGTGACCTCCTGGACTGCAGCCCACCAGGCTCCTCCATCCATGGGATATTCCAGGCAAGAGTACTGGAGGTGAAGGTGAAAGTGAAGTCGCTCAGTCGTGTCCGACTCTTTGCGACCCCATGGACTGTAGCCTACCAGGCTCCTCCGTCTAGGGGATTCTCCAGGCAAGAATACTGGAGTGGGTTGCCATTTCCTTCTCCAGGGAATCTTCCCAACCCAGGGATCAAACCCAGGTCTCCCGCATTGGAGGCAGACGCTTTAACCTCTGAGCCACCAGGGAAGCCGGGGGTGCCATTTCCTTCTCCCTTGAGGAGCCTACTATGTGTTAAGTACTCTACCAGGTGCTGGGAAAACAAAGTGATCAAGATTTTGTCTAAGCCTGTTTCTAGCCAGCTTACATTCTAGCAGGATTGATTTGTAAAATGAGACAAATGGAAAATGGTATCTCCCAAAACCCACAGTTACAAAGCAACGAAGCTAGGTTCAGCATATAATACAGGCATCAGGAAGAAAACAATAAAGGGAGGCTTCTGAAAGAGACTACTCCAACTCGGTGAGTCTAGGAGGAGAAAAAAGGTAGTAACTATGAAGTTAGAAGTTAAATAATTACAAAATAAAAGAAACAGGAAAAAAAAAAAGCACTCAATCCACATTCTCAACCCCACCTCTGCGCAAAGCAACTGCAGTAAAGAAAACAGATCCTAAATTGGTCTGTAACAGTTGGGTAATAGGAAACGCAATTAATATAGGTCTGGGAGACAGTGCTATGGCTTTAAGCCTAAACCAAAAAATAAAAGAAAGCAGGATTTGTCAAACGAGGGTAGAGTCTCCCGATTTCGATTTTATAAAATCTCACTTTTTTTTTTTTAACTTACCAGTCAACATTTTCTTCTATGATGATATTTTATAATCTTC
Organism: Oryx dammah; assembly: GCF_014754425.2. Lineage (NCBI taxonomy): Eukaryota > Metazoa > Chordata > Mammalia > Artiodactyla > Bovidae > Oryx > Oryx dammah. The sequence goes on along the minus strand of NW_024070195.1, from coordinate 14,704,670 downwards.
ACTACAGCCAAATCTGTTTGTTCTGTTCTACCCAGAAGCAATTCATTGATTGTTAAATGCCTTACTTCTACTTTATCTCATGGGGCAAATAGATCTAAATATTACAAATCACTTAAGAGAGTTAAAATACACAGAGTGCATTTAAGTCAAATGTGTGTAAACACTTATTAAAATGGACCTTACAGCAATATATTGACATCTTACACACTACCTATATAACTTGACTCATTAGAAAGCCCCAATTTTCAGCAATTTGTCATGAGTCACAAAGACATTAAAAACTTTTCATTAATTGAGTGAAATTCACACATATCCCTGGTGAGAAACTGTGGGTAACATTCTAGACTAATACAGACACCCTGGAATTCTTGTCTAACTAACCAATGCCGAGAAAGTAAAATGAATGCATACTGACTACACACTAAATTAATTAACCAATAAAATTTTCTCTAACAGCCATTCTTACATTTGATAGATAAGAGAACTTATGTAAATAAAAGTTTTACAACATATTTAAGAGAAGTTTGCCAAAGTGGAATAGAATATGGAACTATTTCTAGATTACAGTTATTAAAACAGATACCAATCATATCTATGACTTTATTCTTAGAAAAAGCTTTAAAAGAAAATAATTTTTTCTAGGAATTAACTGTCCATAATATCTTTATCCAGAATGCGTCAGTGTTTTATGTCACTGCAACCACAGCAAAGACAAATATTGTCTTTTTGAATTAAGTGTGCTAAGTATTCTGGGAAATCATGCTACTACTCAGGAAACAGATGAAGAAGAAGGTGAGAATATTTTTACAAACCATAATAGTAGGATCTATGCAAAAAGTATATAAGCATTAGAGACAGAATTTTGTTTCAATAAAATCATTGTTACAAAGAAACTTTCTGTTCTACAGCCTACTCTAATACCAGTTGTTGGTATGAATAAAACAAAGTCAATTAAAAACAAACAAAAATTGGCTTCCATCAACTATGCAAAAATATTACACTACACAGCATTTTAAACATAGAACTTTATGTACATATTTTAGTACTAAGTCATCTTATAATTTGAAATACTTTTCAGATTTTCGTGTCTCTTTTTTCCCCCTACTATTCCCTTCATTTGTGGAAATAGATGCTTTTAAATTAAGTCTGGCCCTCGGTTCTCATCTGAAATGATAGCCCAGTTTCATGTGAGTTTGGGGAGCTTAGGGTGGTGGTGAACTGTTGAGACAGAATAAAGATGGAAAGAAGTAGGGATCCAAGTATATCAGAGGCAGGACCTATTACCTGCCCAGAAGCTGGACACACTATTACCTCCCTAGCCTACTCCTGAGTCAGAGGATAACAACTAGCATCTTCAAAAGAGAAGGAAAGTCTTACAAAAACAGACAAAATACTATGAGTTTTTCCTAATGAGTCCTCTTCACTGACTGAAGAGAAGAGACCATCTCCATGGGTCTCACCTCTTAACTACTACTACTCCATTCCTAAACCAAGAGCTGACCAGCCCCTCACCCTAGCAGTCACCCCAAATCACCAAATGCTTTCTCATAAACTTTGAAAACAAACCCCTTGAATTAGGTAGTAAACTCTCCGAAACTTCACAGGAACTAGTTTCAAGAAAAGAATTCCACAATAAGCTGCAAATAAAAGACTCTCCAATCTCCCAAAGAAAGCACATGAATAAACCAATATGCCTTTTTAAAATGAGATGTAAAAAAAAATAACAAATCATAACTATTACTTATTCAGCACATTCTTGTGCCAGATTCTCAGAGTTCTACATGCATAAATTCATTCAATCCTTACAATTCCACAAGACAGGAACATGGTTTTTCCACTTTACAGATGACGAACCTGGGCGTAAGTAACTCGGCCAAGGTTACACATTGCCAAATGATAAAACAAGGATTTGAATTGAGCAATCTGGCTCCAAACTCTCAACGTTAATCACCACTTATACACTCCTGCTGTCAAATGTATGTAAAAGCACTTCAAAATATATCAGGAATAAAATAAGGGTCTATTCAGTTCAGTTCAGTGTTTCAGTCGTGTCTGACTCTTTGCGACCCCATGAATCGCAGCACGCCAGGCCTCCCTGTCCATCACCATCTCCCGGAGTTCACTCAGACTCACGTCCATCGAGTCCGTGATGCTATCCAGCCATCTCATCCTCTGTTGTCCCCTTCTCCTCCTGCCCCCAATCCCTCCCAGCATCAGAGTCTTTTCCAATGAGTCAACTCTTCACATCAGGTGGCCAAAGTACTGGAGTTTCAGCTTTCGCATCATTACACAGCACTATTTTTCTTTATGTCAGGCACTATGACTTAGAAATCAGCAAAATCTCCCTATTAATTACTAACCTCCACCCTGATTTAAATTGTAAAAACACATACAGTAAGCAGCTTGCACTTGATAAAAAAATTTCTGAATCAGTTTACCTCTCTTTTTCTGAATCAGTATACCTCTCTTTCTGTAAATTACAGTAATAAGACTTCATTTTAACAAGATCCGAACACAACATAGCAATTTCCCTTTTGGGAAAGTATATTGTAAAAGATCCCAATTTAAAACCTTTAATACAGTAAATAACTTAAGTGTTACAAAATAAGTGAGTTGGCAGGCTGTTATAATATTGTATCATCTCCCCACTGTCCACAGTCCAAATGGATCACTACATAAACTTCTTTGCTTTCTTGGCTTATAAAGTTAGCTTATATACTAATTATCTTCAGATCTTTCCAAACTTATTCCACTAAAGTCAGGGTACATACTTCACTGGAATGTTAAAATTCTTTGTTACTAAAAAATGAATGGGATTTTAGCAACAACAAAACTTGTCTATAACTGTTTATTTGAAGAGAAGTTAGCTTTGCTCTGGAAATATAAGATTGATTTATATTTCACTGCTCACTAACCAACAAAGCAACTTTAATACACATTTTTCTTCACCAAAAAGCCATATAAAAACAATACAATTAATCCCCACAAAGATGTTTAGGAACAAAAACATTTTATTGAAAAAGCCTGGCAAATCCAAGTGGTCTCCTTTCTGTTTCATATTAGTATAAAAAAATCAATGTCAGTTTCTCATGAAAATGACAGCTGATTAAGTTCTTAAAAAATTGAGAGTTGTACTAGATAACAGCTAAGATTAATAATTAGATGGCACAATAATACTGAAATGAAAATAGTAAATTTGAGGAAGCAGCAAACCAGAGAAGGAAGGCTTTCAAGAAAAAATGTGCTGGTCAAGGAAAAAGATGGCAGATTAACACAGAATCACTGAACCTTTTTCAAACCCCGAATGAACTAAACAGAAAAAATAAAATTAACAAAGAAAAAAAAAAATACCACTGGCATTCTAATCTGAGAAGGGCCAAACTTAATCTATAAAAAAATTTTTAAATGTCATCTGGAAGCAGAGTAAACATATAAAACTGAAAACAAAATATTTTAATCATCATCTCAGAGTTATCCTTCACTCTTTTGCCCCCATTATCTATTCAAAATCAGAAACTATGAGGGAATTCCCTGATGGTTCAATGGTTGTAAGACTCTACGCTTCCACTCCAAGAGGTGTGGATTCGACCCCTAGTCAGGAAACTAAGATCTCTCATGTCTCATGGCCAATAAATAAATAAATAAATGTAGAAATAAAAGAAATATTATGAAGATGAAAGGTGAATGGATAAAATTTTCAAATATCTCACTGATAGAACTGAATTTTTATTTAAAATACAATTTCAAACATATGAGTAAGAGCTTAGGAAATATAGCTATCCATAAACACTGGGGAAGGAGGAGGCAGCAACTTGAGTTTAAAAAAGCTATACAGTCCATAGAAGAATGAAAATGACACAGGAATGGAGAAGTCCTTACAGGAAACAACTGGGAGTGAACAATGAATCCACCTAATATAGCTAAACAAACAAAGCTGAAGACCAGAAGAGGGTATCTATTATGGGACAGGATAAAATTGCCATGAATTTGTAAAAGAAAAAAAAAATTTAATTACTTAAAAAATTAGAGTTATACTGAATTAGAGTTGGAGACATAAGAACTCATGTTTAACATAGATACAGATAGAAATATTTATACATATGTATAGACACATGGGTTAGAGTACCTATATATATTTCCTTGATCTGCCATCAGAGATGGTCTAAAGAAAATGACAAGCACTGGCAACCAGTATACCCAGCACCCCAACCTTGGTTTCAAACACCTCTCTCCAGTAAAAGGAACCAGGGCTCCCTAGAGAAATGGATGCTTCTGGGGATGAACAAAGAAGAACAAGGGGTGTTGTGAAGTGGGAAGCCACTGCAGCTGCTGACTGACAGTGCACCCTAGAGCAATTCAGGATGAAAAAGAAAAAAAGAGGATAAGGCACTCTCTGTTTTGGATGAACTAGCTCCATAGATAGTTAGAAGCCTACCTCAGGAAGAATTTCATTGACTCCAGATTCCTGCATCTACCCATACACAGAAAAAGACTAAAATCATTAACTTGAGATAAAGAAAGCTGAGTGCCGAAGAACTGATGCTTTCGAACTGTGGTGTTGGAGAAGACTCTTGAGAGTCCCTTGGACTGCAAGAAGATCCAACCAGTCCATCCTAAAGGAAATCAGTCCTGAATATTCATTGGAAGGACTGATGCCGAAGCTGAAACTCGAATACTTTGGCCACCTAATGCAAAGAACTGACTCATTTGAAAATACCCTGATGCTGGGAAAGATTGAAAGCAGGAGAAGGGGACAACAGAGGATGAGATGATTGGATGGCATCACCGACTCAATGGACATGAGTTTGAGTAAACTCTGGGAGTTGGTGATGGACAGGGAGGCCTGGTGTGCTACACTCCATGGGGTCTCAAAGAGTCAGACGTGACTGAGTGACTGAACTGAGATATTCATTTTTTGTGGCTAGCAGTAATCTCTTACCAACATAAATGTTGACTGCATATACTTCCTAGCCAAAAATCAGATATAGACTGGTTTCTGTTCTATCTCTTCAGAGGAGTTTCCTCAGAGATGAGCGGCGGCCTCTTGGTCTAAAGAGGAGGAGCCTGGCAACCTACATCTGGATTTAGTAAAAAAAAAAAAAAATGCTTCAGTATTGGCCGTCTAATTGTAATAAATATACCATATTAATATGTTAATAACAGGTAATGTATGGGGGAGTGGCGGCATATATATGAACGCTGTACCATATGTTTAACCTTTAAGTCTAAAACTGTCCACCAAAAAAGCCTATTAAGAAAAAATATTCACTATTTCAAAGTTTAAAGTTCTCCAATCTACCCCTTAGATAGACAGGGAATAAAAGTACAATAAATGTCAGAGTGTTACCGAATTTTGTCATCTTCACGAATTCGATAGAAACCATCAAATGTAGAAAAGTTAAGAACTTTGCATTCAGAACTGTAGCTCTGAATCTTCACTGCTTCATATACTAGTAGTGTGAATGGCAATGACAACCTCTAGAGCTTCAGTTTCTTCATCTAATGGGGATAATGTTCAGTTTGTGGATTTGTTGTCGAAATTAAAGACAATATACGCAAAGTTGTTACGAGGACAAGATACAGCAAACTGTGAAGCAAACTGTTGAAGCTTAAGAGATGGCACAAACATTTAATTTCTTTAAGGATCTGGACTAATAATTATTTTCAATAATTCTGAATTTAGTAGTTCTGAAAGAAGGTTAGTATTTATAAAAACTGAAAAGCTATCTTGTTAAATACACAGTGCCTAGATACCACTTTGAGATTTTTACCATTTCCCTCAAACAGATTGAGGATTTGTGTTTGTTTTTTCTTCAAATACAAAGTATGGTTTTTTTATATGTAGAAAAGTAAGGTTTTCAGCCCATATTCTGTTTTATTTAGCCAGCACGTATGTAATAAGAAACAAAAACCTACCAGAAGAAAACAAGAAATTCTGTCTAACATGGAAAAACAGAGTACATCTGCCATAGATAATTTGCCATAGGGTAAAAAGAAGATTTCAGACAGTTTATTCAAGTCAAATAAGAGAGGTGGTAATTAGACTTCCAGTAAATTATTCATTAAGAGATTGTGCTATAACCTTTCCAAGTCAGCTGAACACATACAGAAGTTAAGGGGATATTTAAAAGCTTAAGAATATGCAGAGTTTATTTTCATTCAATCAAATGACTAGAGAGTAAAAATCAATGACCTAAATGAAAAAGTGCCTCCTCAGATCATTTCCGGGAGTTGTAGGGCTCTGGAAGACCTCACTAGTCAAATATCTATGAGGCTCACTAGACAGTAACAGATTTTAACAAGGCATATAAAACACAGTGAAACTAAAGAAAATCAAGAAATGGTAAAAATCTTAAAAAAAAAAAAAAGGAAGAATTCCTAGTCAAATTGGATATATGAAATGTGTAAATGCTAACTAAATTCCAAACTCATTTTATATCACAGTAAGATATTTGGTGAATCATATTGAATATCAGGGCTATTTGATAAAAATGGCTTATCATTTCCAAAAGTTTTATACTGTGAGGTAATGTTTTAAGTTTCTGAAGCTGCTTTTGGAAGTAAATCTGAGGATATAATTGAATTATTAAGAACAAGCTCTATGAAGCTAGTTCAGTTTTAAGATTAAACTGAAAGGGAACATTCTAGCCATGATATCTGACAAATATAAGGTAAACTGAAATTTATAGTTATGTAAAACATCTGTACCCATCTGGCACTGGGGACGTGTACTTTCTCATATGAAACTGACACACCCGAAGCAGCACTAACGCTAGTGATAGGACTCTAGAGTCAAATGGGCCACACAATCTGAAGCCCTGATTCTCAAGTTCCATTTCAGGCAGCAGCAGCATACAGTGTCAGAAAACAGATTAAGATGTAGCTTAACTGCTTATGTATCACTCCCTTGCTCTCATCCATACATTTGGCTATATTTAACTGCCATTTACAATTTTATTATTCACATACCCTACACACAGACTGGTCATTATGCAGCCCACTAGTGAAATCATCGGAACACCTCTACACTAATAAAAATATCTCAATACCCATGGTACACAGATCCAGGCTCTTCAAAAAAAAAAAAAACAGTCCAGGATGAGAACTTCATGATGATTCAACACTAAACAACCAAAGGGCTAATATGACATCACCCTCTGAAGCAACGGATGACTAAGAAAAGCACAGAGACAGCAAATATTAGCCTCAAATGCTTTTTCTCTTGAATTTGAAATTAAAAAGTCAAATATTTAACTTATTTTTAAAAATATGTGTATTTTTAGAGTTGTGGGCAAAAGTTATATAAAAGAGTCAAATAATGTATTTGGGACTGCTTTAAAATTCCTCAGCAGAAACAAATACTGAAAGAAAGATAAATCTTAATTACTGAACCTGTTGATAGCTGTAGAGGGCTCACTCAACTATCCCCTCTACTTGGGTGGATGTTTGCACTTTCACAATAAACAAACGTAACTCTTAAATATGGGAAAAAATACAAATGCATATACAAAATTAATGTATGGTAAAGGCAGCATTTCAAATTAAAGGAGAAAAGATAAATGACTCAGTTAATAGTGTCAGGAGAACTGGTTAGTCATCTGGGACGAGGGGGAGGGTTCGAGCCACATGTCACACATAAATCAAAACGAATTCCAAGCAGCTCGAAGATTTAAATGTAGGAAAGTGAAACCATGAAAGCCACAGCAGAAGCCATGAGAGAATTATGATCATCATCTTGGTATAAAAGAAAACACTGATCAGGTCAACTGGATAAAAAACAATTGCTTTCTTTATGGCAAAAGCAAACATGAACAACAAGCACAGTAAAGAGGGGACAATCTGGAAATAACATCACAAAGGGACACTTTCCCAAACCGCGATGGCCTACCAATTAGTAAGTATCACCCAATGGAAAAAGGATAAAGGGATACGGACAGGTCACAAGAGATAAAAATAGCTCTTCTGAGAAATGCAAATTAAAAGACATGGAAATACCATGTTTCATTCATCATATTAGCAAAAAAAGCAATTTGGCAGCAACCGAAATTATAAATGCATACACTGTTTGACCCAATAATAACACTTCCAGATATTTACTCAAACAGATATACGGGCAAAATAACACACAAACACAAAGATGTGCGTATCCCTGCAGTGCTCTTGGTAACAGTAACAGACAACAGAAGCAGTGTGAATGTCTAGAATAAACAGCCTAGTTTAAAAAAAAAAAATGATCCTACATTTATAAAAGGTAAAAGGAAGCAAAAAAAATTTTTTGTTTATACATGTGAGTGTGATTATGTATGCACATTTATCCTTATAATTCCAAGTCCTTCTTTATAGAGAAAGAAATTTTAAAACCAGATTTCTTCAGGAAAATTTAGTAACTAAAGCAGATGGAGACATGACTGTACACCCTTTCATTCCTTTTGAATTTTGTGCCGTGTGAATAAATTATTCATTCAAAAACTTGTTTTTTTTTTAAATATTCTCCATCTGATTCCAAAGCATGATGGTAACAGTAAACACCAGAGTCTTGGTTACATACACTATTAATGTAAAACTGAAGGACATAACTGGAGAAACAGTGGAAACAGTGGCTGACTTTATTTTTCTGGGCTCCAAAATCATTGCAGATGGTGATTGCAGCCATGAAATTAAAAGACGCTTACTCCTTGGAAGGAAAGTTATGACCAACCTAGACAGCATATTAAAAAGCAGAGACATTACTTTGTCAACAAAGTTCAGTCTAGTCAAGGCTATGGTTTTTCCAATGGTCATGTATGGATGTGAGAGGTGGACTATAAAGAAAGCTGAGTGCCAAAGAACTGATGCTTTTGAACTGTGGTGTTGGAGAAGACTCTTGAGAGTCCCTTGGACTGCAAGGAGACCCAACCAGTCCATCCTAAAGGAGATCAGTCCTGGGTGTTCATTCGAAGGACTGATGTTGAAGCTGAAACTCCAATACTTTGGCCACCTGATGAGAAGAGCTGACTCATTGGAAAAGACCCTGATGCTGGGAAAGATTGAGGGCAGGAGGAGAAGGAGACGACAGAGGATGAGATAGTTGGATGGCATCACCGACTCAATGGACATGGGTTTGGGTGGACTCTGGGAGTTGGTGATGGACAGGGAGGTCTGGTGTGCCGTGGTTCATGGGGTCGCAAAGAGTCAGACATGACTGAGCTGAACTGAACTGAAAGATGTAACAAATGCTTTGGTCCTGAGTCACAAAAAGTCTTCCCTACTCAAAATATGCTGATAAAAAAGTCAAGACGCCTGACAATGATACTATTACTTAAAAATAATCTCTAATTTGTTCTCAATCAGACTATTAGAATTCCTCCTAGATCCACAGAAGTAGCAGGCACAACCAACTGCTTGTTATAATTACTACTCTATCATCAAGGCACAATGTCTGGTTTGCCTGCCATTTGTCTCTACACTAAAGAAGTAAGATGATAAAATGGTCACAACTAGAAGAAAATTATTCTGGGGTGGGTAGATGGGCACTGGCACACCTTCTCAGGCTAGGAAAGAGGCAGCAAAAGCAAAAGATGGTTAAGTAGTGAAAAGAAAGTAACCTACAGCACAGAACTCAGAGAAGATTCCAGAGAGGCATGAAAGATGAGCCCAGAAGTCACTGTTGATAAAGAGGTGGTCATCCTAGCACATAAAATTAACACCCGATATGTACATATAAATTTGAGAAAATATTAACAATCTGCATGCAAATGTGGAACATGGAAAACATTTCTTTAGATATAGTTAATGCACATATGAATTTTTAAATATGTACTAAAGTTAACTGCTACCACGTATTTTTTAGTGTACCGCGGTAAAGGAAATTCCAGAAAGTACCGCCAAAAGACAAACAGAAAATAAGTTAAAAGGCAAAGAAGTTCAGTCCACGACAAATATAATAAGACAAAGGAAATAAAGGTATGGAAATAAAGAATGAAATTGAAAACTTCCTAGAGATAAGATATTGGAACCTTCTGACTGATAATAGAGTGCTAAGCATGGTAACGGAAAGATCATCCACACCTGGAAATACCCTTTTGCTATTTCAGACTGAGGCTTTCTGAAAATGAAGTCCTAAATGGTTTCTAAAAAGGAAAGATAAGAAAAGATAAGATACCTACAGAGAGAAAGCCAGATTGTCATTAGATTTCCGATCTATTAGACTGAATTCTAAAAGGAAAGAATGCCTCAAAGATCTGAGGGAAAATCATTTTTGGTCTAGAAAACTATGTCCATTCCAACAAGTATGAATCATGTTTGGTCAAAGAGGAGCAGACAGTGTACTACCGCAGACCTCTTCAGACACAATGACTCAGGACAGATTCTAAGTCAAGGGTGAATTTTGTTGCCATATCTCCCTACCTTTTATATTTGTTAATTTTTGGTTTTATCACCTGGATAAGATTTACTCATGGAAGGGAGAAAGGAGGAAAGGAGGGGGAGAGAGAGGGAAGGAAAATCCTAACCTGATATTGGTTATTGGTCCTTTAAAGACTTTGGGCAGGAAGGGTGAGTCAAGAGGACACCAGACAGAAGCACAACCGTAAGTAATTTCAAAGTCAAAACTATTAAAAAAACAATAAAACTGTCCCAAGAGCCCAGATGGAGAGGTGAAAAGACTGACAGCACGCATGTTTACTACCGTCACAGCACAACCACAGAGGGCTGTAAGGAACCCCAACAATGTGTATACTCCTACCCTCCAACAAGGCCTCTGTGCTATTGCCCCATACAGGCAAGGCAAAACTTTATTTCATAACAGAGTCAAAGCCATGAAAAGGAGCAAACTGTAAACGTCTAATAATTAAGTGCTGCACTCAGTAAGCCAGCAAATTTGGACAACTCAGCAGTGGCCACAGGACTGCAAAAGGTCAGTCTTCATTCCAATCCCAAAGAAAGGCAATGCCAAAGAATGCTCAAACTACCGCACAATTGCACTCATCTCACACGCTAGTAAAGTAATGCTCAAAATTCTCCAAGCCAGGCTTCAGCAATATGTGAACTGTGAACTTCCAGATGTTCAAGCTGAGTTTAGAAAAGGCAGAGGAACAAGAGATCAAATTGCCAACATCTGCTGGATGATCAAAAAAGCAAGGGAGTTCCAGAAAAACATTTATTTCTGCTTTATTGACTACGCCAAAGCCTTTGACTGTGTGGATCACAATAAACTGTGGAAAATTCTCAAAGAGATGGGAATACCAGACCATCTGACCTGCCTCTTGAGAAACCTATATGCGGGTCAGGAAGCAACAGTTAGAACTGGACATGGAACAACAGACTGGTTCCAAATAGGAAAAGGAGTACATCAAGGCTGTATATTGTCACCCTGCTTATTTAACTTATATGCAGAGTACATCATGAGAAACACTGGGCTGGAAGAAGCACAAGCTGGAATCAAGATTGCCAGGAGAAATATCAATAATCTCAGATATGCAGATGATACCACCGTTATGGCAGAAAGTGAAGAAGAACTAAAAACCCTCTTGATGAAAGTGAAAGAAGAGAGTGAAAAAGTTGGCTTAAAGCTCAACATTCATAAAACGAAGATCATGGCATCTGGTCCCATCACTTCATGGGAAATAGATGGGGAAACAGTGGAAACGGTGTCAGACTTTATTATTTTGAGCTCCAAAATCACTGCAGATGATGACTGCAGCCATGAAATTAAAAAATGCTTACTCCTTGGAAGGAAAGTTATGACTAACCTAGATAGCATATTCAAAATCAGAGACATTACTTTGTCAACAGAGGTCCATCTAGTCAAGGCTATGGTTTTTCCAGTGGTCATGTATGGATGTGAGGGTTGGACTGTGAAGAAAGCTGAGCGCCGAAGAATTGCTGCTTTTGAACTGTGGTGTTGGAGAAGAGTCTTGAGAATCCCTTGGACTGCAAGGAGATCCAACCAGTCCATTCTAAAGGAGATCAGTCCTGGGTGTTCATTGGAAGGACTCATGCTGAAGCGGAGACTCCAATACTTCGGCCACTTCATGCGAAGAGTTGACTCATTCGAAAAGACTCTGATGCTGGGAGGGATTGGGGGCAGGAGGAGAAGGGGACAACAGAGGATGAGATGGCTGGATGGCATCACCGACTCGACAGACATGAGTTTGAGTAAACTCTGGAAGCTGGTGATAGACAGGGAAGCCTGGCGTGTTCAATTCATAGAATTGCAAAGAGTCAGACACCACTGAGCAACTGAACTGAACAATTTCCTTAAGATTTATTTTACTGTATAAACTTGTCCTAAATCCAGTCTATAAAAATCATTCTTGTAAAAGTTTCTGCCTCATTATCTGAATACCTTTTTGAACCCTCAGCATGTTAGCTGCAATCACAAACCACAAACATCTGTATTTCGAGAGTATTAAAAACAAGGAAGTGAAGTCGCTCTGTCATGTCCGACTCTTTGCGACCCCATGGACTGTACCCTACCACGCTCCTCCGTCCACGGGATTTTCCAGGCAAGAGTACTGGAGTGGGGTGCCATTTCCTTCTCCAGAGGATCTTCCCGAGCCAGGGATAGAACCAGCGTCTCCCGCATTGTAGGCAGACGCTTTACCATCTGATTCACCAAGGAAGTTCCTTTAAAAACAAGGCATATCATGCAAATCTTTTAAAATAACTTAAGTGTTATTTACTTTTTATAACACATTACCCTTTTGCTAAGAGTCAATAAAGATGCTAAATCATGTTCTTTCCTCATCTGGTTTCCCAAGGTAGCACTAGCACCAAATGTTTTGACTAAACCCATTGTAAAGTATTTGACTGCAGGCAACTTCATACATACTCTCGTTTACTCCATGCTTACAAACTAAATAAATAATTGGCTTCCTCTCTACTGGTATCAGTCATAGTTTTAACAGATGGTGCCATTAAATGAGGAAGGTATGGTACTGAATACAACTAATGACTAACCATATGCCAGCAACAAAATAGTGTTCTTGTCAAGGATATAAAATTGAATTTTATTTACTTTTTGGTTTTGGCTAAAGTAAAACATAGTACAATGCAGTTATAAAAACTGATACCAATTTGGAACCAGGAACCTAAAAAGTACTAAAAAAGATCTTCAATTTCTTAAATTTTTCAAATCCTCAAATATCAAGTGTATGGGCTTCCAGGGTGGTGTAGAGGTAAAGAATCCGCCTGTCAGTGCATGAGACGCAAGAGACATTGGTTCGATCCCTGGGTCCCAACCCAGTAGAAAGTAGCAACCCACTCCACTATTCTTGCCTGGAAAACTCCATAGATAGACGAGCCTGGTCAGCTACAGTCCTATGGGGTTGCAAAGAGTCAGACATAACAGAGCATACACACACATACACAGTATACCAAAGAAAACAAAAGCACATAAAGTGCCAATCTCACTGTCACAATCACACAATGAGAATTATTTTTATTAGTTCAAGAATCTTCTCAACTTTGGCCATAGGCTTTACACATTACCAAAAGCAGTAATATCTTTTATATGATGAGCACTAAACTGCTTTCCTCAGTAAACTTCCATCTGTCCACATAGTGGTATCTCAGAATCTACTACTCATATGTTATTTTAGGAACTACAGAACATACTCAGACTTAAAGCAATACGAGCTATCTAAGTATACCGCTGTTTAACATTCTTAATAATGCAACAGGCTCTAACAAAAGAATACATGCTGGCACTGAATGTGTTCAACTCTATTCTTACACTGCCTTCAAGAAAAAGGTACAGCCACCAGCCCCCAGTCATAACAACTCTGCTTTTATAGCATTATTTAATTGTGCTTTGGGATCAGATGATTTTATTTGGGAAATAGACTCTGAATCTTCTTGAGATACTATAATTATGACTCCAAGTGCTATCTGATACAAAAACTTACTTTAACCCTCGGATCATTTAGAAGAATGCACGATTAGCTAGTTTTAAAAAGGCATTTAAAAATATGTAACTATTTTATTTAGAAAGATATATGGCCATTTCAACACAGTGAGTGTGGGCATTTCGACAAAATGCACGTTAAGTCAGAACAGGGAAAACACAAAACTTGGGTTTTAGATAGGCTACTCAGTCTATACTTCCCTTTTCCTGTTAATTTGGTGACCAGAATAAACTGAGATAATCTAAGAACTACTTTCAGTTCTTCAGTTTTTGCTCTTTACCCACAGAAAGAAATCTTTATCTATTACCTTCAGAAGGAAGGTATAAACACACAACCCATGTATATGATGAAGTATAAAAAATACTTGTCTATGAGTCAAAACCCCAGCACAATCCTTGCTCACTAATCAGCAGTGACCTTAAATAAACTACCTAAAACCCTTATAAGCCTCAAAAATCTCTATTTTAAAAATGAGATTAACACCAAATACTTCACAGGATTTGTCAAGGAAAAAAAACAAAAAAGATGAAATAATATATGTAAAGCACTTGGCATGAAATGAAAAAGTTAGTTGTTCAGTTACGCCCAACTCTTGGTGACTCCATGGACTATGGCCCACCAGGCTCCTCTGTACGTGGAATTCTCCAGGCAAGAGCACTGGAGTGGGTAGCCATTCCCTTCTCCAGGGAAAGCACCTGACATAGAGTAAGGCAAAAAGAAGTTAAAGAAATAAAAACCTCACTTCATAAAGACTCAAACCAACAACCAGAATAGCCTTCAAAACCGCAGTGGGAGCCACAAGGTTTTGCCATTTTCTCCCTTAATTGAGATCAACTCTATGAAAAGTTGCAAAGTTAGCTCTTTGCTCTCCCATTTCTTATCCAACTTTTCTGCAGCATGTCTGGACCAACTCCTTCAGCCTGATAAATTCTCCAACGTATGCAAAGCAAATCTCAAATCAATAAACAACAAACACAGAAACATATACTGAAGACAAGACCTTAGGAATACTGAGCATTAAAAGCTTCTCTCTTGATTCTTCATTTTCATCCCACATTTATTTACAAATGATTCTTTGGTGCTCAGATAAACTCTCCTCTCGACTCTCTATCACCTTGAAATTCTACACATTCAGCTGCTCTGCAAACACAAACCTACAGAGGCAATCAGGTCAATCTTATCTGCATCCTCTTCTTCTCTGTGTTCAACTGATAGAATTCATGAAGAAAAACTCTGGAGACACACAAATCTTCAATAAAAATACATCTCGCCATGATTAAGAAGTGGATATAAATGGCTAAAAACAGGTTCCCATGATGCAGAAAGGTTTTCTTTTGACTTTTGAAATAATCAATATGTTTTGTTCTGTTTAATCTTAGCCTATTAAATGTTACATGAATATGTGGCCTCAAACACTACACTAAAAGCTCCCACCTGAAACAACCAAAAAAAGACATGCAAAATATATAAAACAACAGTTTAAGATACTGAACCTCACTCTGTGAAGGACAATGAGCCCTGTAAGATGGGATACAAAGGAGGTGGGCTCTCAACTGCCCCAGCTTACTGCCTTCACAGTTTCCAGTCTAGATGTATTTGACCAAGACAGTCTAGAGGAATCGAAATTGAGAAGAGTTTAAGGGTCTGGGGAAAGCAAGGTTTCCTACGGTTTGCAAGACAGAGTACGGGAAACAAGAGAACTCCAGAGATCTGTAGAAGAGACTCTTCAAATATTCAGCTGAGCATTAATCAGTGCAAACATGTGAGGAAACAAGCCAAAGTCAGAAAAAGAATGACCTCAAAAGAATGGAGGTGACAGTGCCCAAAGCTCACTTGAGGTTGGGAATAATGCCTGTTCTCTCCAGCCAGATGGAAACACCTTATGATTCATGGGACACTGTGTAGAGTACACAGAAAGGTCTTGTCTCAGTAGCAGCCCTTGATCAAGCATGGCTCTGGTCATGCTCCAGAGCACCAAACTGCTTCCAAGTAACTTAGCTGGATCCCAGAATGAAGCTTAAGAATATTTACAAGAATATAAAAATACAAATCCAGCAAGGTAAAGTCTGCAATGTCTAGCATCTAATCAAAAATGCAATGCAAAAATGAAGGGAAATAAAATCCCATAATGAGGAGAAAAGTCAGTAAATCAAAACTGAGCCAGAATTAACACAGACATTAGAACTTGCCAACAAAAACATTAAAAAATTATAACTATCTACATATGTTCAAGAAATTAAGCATAGACCCGAAAGACTGAAAAAAGAAAAAAAAAATTGAATCTCTAGAGATTAAACTATCTCAGCTGCTCTGGGTTCCTCATCTGGCAGAGTGAACCCAAACCTTCATTTTTAAAAGACGAGTCATTAATTACTGTCCTTTTTTGACTGATACAGTTTTCCAGTGACCTTTATTACTATGAATAAAACTACTAAGTGGAATGCCCCAAAACCCTTTGGGTTCCAGATGTTGTCTCCTTGACTCCATAAAATAACAGTAACCCAAATTCCCCTTAGTAATCAACATCAATCACTCAGGTGCATAAGTTAGCCTCATTTTTCACCATGTGTTGGTTCAATGGCACAACATCTCTAAAATAGCCAGATGGTATCTTCATCTTCCAATTCAGCAGAGCCACCGTCATTCCCCCTAGTGGAAACATTCTCCCCTGGAGACTAAGATCTCCAAAACTGCAGAGCTTGGTATTCCCAAGACAGGTAGCAAAAGTTCTACAAGTGGATTATTAGGTATAACAGTGAGAAACGCCACTCTCACTTCAATCCTTAATTCCCAGAGCCATGAATTCTAACTGTGGAAGAGAGAGGAAACATATAATTCAAAGTCTAGACTGCATCCTATAATGCAGAACTCCATCCTTTCACGGTACTGAACGGATGCTACTGTAATGGAGTATTCAGTAAGCCACTCCACTTTTCAGTTAGGCAGGCCACTTTCGGTAACAGGGTACGTGGCAAGACCAGCTAATTCCAAGGACAGGAGCCTATTTTACACCTTTGCTGCTGTGAAATGAATGCCCTGACCAGAAGCAAGACAATACAGACTGCCATGCTGTTGTCGTCTAGCTGCTAAGTCGTGTTCAACTCTGCAACACAATGGACTGTAGGCCACCAGGCTCCTTTGTCCATGGGACTGCCCAGGCAAGAATACTGGAGTGGGTTGCCATTTCCCGTCTCCAGGGTATCTTTCTGACCCAGGGATCAAACCTGCATCTCCTGCACTGGCAGGCAGGTTCTCCACAGGGAAGCCCACAGGATGCCACAACAGTGGGTGAAATATTCTGTAAACCCAGATGATGCTGTTGGCAGAAGCATTAGAGGCGAGAATGCAAATTCATATGCAGAGTATGTAAGTATTCCAGTGAAGATTTAAACCTCTGTTCGCTCCAATATAGTCAACTACTGGCAGGCAGATGACTGGCTCCCTGAGTAAACGGAGTCCCATCAGGGACTCAGTGTTGAACCTGCTGCTGGCAGATGAGGACTCAGCAACGGCGTAAGTCTGGTCAGTCTTGTCAAACAAAGTCCACACTGTTGAACCATGAGCACCCCTCCAGCGCTGCCAACACGGTCACTATTCCATAAGCCAACTGAGCAAGAACCAGGGAAGCTGGAGCAAGAAGCTAACTGACATCCACAGAGTACATGGTTTTGTCTGACTCATTTGCAGTAATGCCCTTTGGTGGGCGTTCACAAGGGAAACAATCTTCACAGCCTGAATATTCAGAGTGGTCCATCCATACATCTCTTCCCTAGCCTTCCTTGTCACCGATTTTCCGACTGTGTTCCTTCTACACAAAACATCTGCACCTGCCCATTAATCAGTCTAGGTCTTTCTCTCTGGTCATCTCCCACGCCAAGGATAGCAGGCAACAAAATGCACTGCTCAGCGTTTGCCCACTGTAGGGGTTCTCCTTCACCACTGCCACGTACGGTTGGTCTTGAGCAGGGTTTTAGTGCTACAGCGTCTGTGCTTTTAAGTGACAACCAACATATCATGCAGACTCATCAGTAACCAGGCTCAAGTCATCTTCTTTGCTCAGCTGATCATAAGGAACTCCAAAGAGGCCAGAGACACAGACTGAAAAAGAAGAAGCAATGCAAGTGAAGTTGGCATTGAAGGCGTTGGACCCCCTACTCGTACAACCGACTTACACATTCCACACCTGCCCGAATTTGATCTCATATACCATTCCCATCTGATAACAGATGGTGCTCTTCACTCCCAATGCTCAGGGAGCTCAGGTCACATGGTCACCTGGTATCTCATGATTGCATATTCAGTCTCCAGTAAGGCCCAATATAGGCCAGCAGCTACTTCTCGAAAGAATCATTACCTGTAGAAGAGTCCATAGATTTGCCTCTAAATCCTTGATATCTGCACTGCGATTCTTACTGGTGTTTGCCAGAGGCAAATAATCACAAGAAAAAGGAAAAAGTAGGCGGGGGAGAAAATCACAGAATACAACTTTTGCGCCCAAAAGGGAACAAGTGAATGTTGCTCCCTGAATCTATCCCCTTGAGATTTCATCAGTATACCAGGACTACAGTCCCAAGCAAGAAAAGAGACCCAGAGAAAAGATTACTGAGTTTTTCTTTGTTGCCTTGAGAAACTGGATGTGACCCTTTTTCTTCAGATCAGAGAAGAAAACAAGGAATGTGACAAAAAGGAAATAGTGGCCAAGATGAGGAAGAATAAAGTGTCTCACCGGTCTAAATCCAGCCCAGGTGATTGATATCTCAGGTAATGAGAGAACAAGCAGGCGAAGCTGCCCAATCCATCACTAATCTCTGAAGTTTTAGAGAAATAAAGAAACATGGGAAGACAAAAAGGTAGGTAAATAGTCCAACTTTCAAAGATCAAGTACCTTGGGCAACTTGTCCATTTGCCATTAATCCTCAGAGGACTGTAAATAAATCATTTTAAAGATGGTTTCAAACCACTTCAGAAAATAATCACTAACCAGTCAGGGGAAGCCTGAAATCTTGAGGACTAAAACTTCCTATCTATTTGCGTATCTGTGATCAACCTAACCAAACTGTTCCCTTTCTAAGGGTTATCAGACCATTCAGCATGAGCTCTATCACAGGAAGGAGTCTACTCACTTAGAAGTTAAAGTGAGTTCCAATAAGCTAACTTTCCCACTGTAATTGAAAAGCAAAAGAAAAGATACTAAAATTCAGTGGTCACTAGATTTTAAGAGCTAGAAAGGGCTTTGGGTTTTTTCAAAGGCCTTCCCTTAGATGTTGATAGAATACAATGGGAAGCAGAATGGGAGTTCAGATCTGTGCTTCTACACTCAGCAGATACTTATCTTTAGCAGATTACTTCATCTCTTTAAGACTTACCCTTTGCATCTACAAAATAGAATAACAATGCTCTCTAGTTCCCAGATCTCTTTTGAGGATTACAGGCAAGTGCATGGAAAGCTCTCTGCACCATGCCTCTTACCCAGCAAGCCCTCGATGCTACATTGGCTACGATGACTGTCAGCCACCCTGGTCCTCAGTAGAACTGTGAAACACGGAGGTCTTCCTACCTCCTTTCTCAATCACACCTAACCATGTGGTCAGGTCAGTTCAGTTGTTCAGTCGTGTCCAACTCTTTGCGACCCCATGAATCGCAGCACACCAGCCTCCCTGTCCATCACCAACTCCTGGAGTTCACTTAAACTCATGTGCATCGAGTCAGTGATGCTATCCAGCCATCTCATCCTTGGCGGTCCCCTTCTCCTCCTGCCCCCAATCCCTCCCAGCATCAAAGTCTTTTCCAATGAGTCAACTCTTCGCATGAGGTAGCCAAAGTATTGGAGTTTCAGCTTTAGCATTAGTCCTTCCAAAGAACACCCAGGACTGATCTCCTTTAGAAATGGACTGGTTGGATCTCCTTGCAGTCCAAGGGACTCTCAAGAGTATTCTCCAACACCACAGTTCTAGCCCAATAATAATTCTGTATAACCAATAAACAAGTAAGGATAGTAGCAAAGGAAAAGGTGCTGGGCTAAACAAAAAAGACCTGGAATCCAAGCTGTCACTTATTAGTTCAATAACTTGGCACAAGTTCCCCATTCTTTATGGGCCTCAGTTTTCCTATTAATACAATACATGTGTGAGTCAAGGGCTGGCAAGAGTTTCTTCCTCCACTACAATTCTATAATCAATAATCACAAAGCAAACTTTTAAGTTCTGTGTTATTAATATACCTGTGCTTGATCCTCCTGGATTTTTACTCATACCATCACCTTCATCACCATCACACACCAGCTCACTACCAGGGGTGCTCTGAGTACTCCCATTCCTCCAAGGACAAATTTAAATCAATTCTCAGGGTTTTTCTTTCCACTTATTAAACTCAAAACTTTAATCACTACTTACCCTTCTCCCAGAAAAAGTTTGTTCAAGCTTAATAAAGTTTGCTATACTCAAACATAAATTTATCTAAAAGGAAAACTAAGAATCATTGTATTTATAGTGGTCAATGACGTGAGATTAACCTACATTAACTCAAAATTAAACAAGTTACTACCATTTGCATTTAATTACATCTCTCCTCTTTCTCAGAGGTCCTGAGCCTTCTATAATCGTGTACAAAACATTCATCAGTAACACTGAATTTCTCAGAAATCTGACCTCAGTGTGAGCCACATGGAGAGCAAATCAGGAAGAAACTGAAATTTAGAAATGCCATTCAAGGGAAATTATCAGTTCCCTCAGGAGATCCAGGATCAGCCTGACTAAGAACATGACTGTTTATCACTCAATACACACAACACAAAATTTGGGAACAAAAAAACATGCCAGGTTTCATAGAGGCATTTGCCTGGCTTTACATAACACATGTCCTAAACTAATATTGTATATAAAGTGAATTTTACAAATCTAATATTTTAAATACACTAAGGAGTGCACATTAGCCAGAAATAACTTATAAATAATGCTACAAAATATTTTATGTTTATATATCTATAATTCAAGGCTTTTGGGGACATCATTAGATTTGTTCAAGGCAGCCAATACTTGACAAATACCTTTAGTATTACTCAATTACCATCTTATTAAAAACTTATTTTAAAAGGGCATAGAGACTATTCATAATAAAAGGGGAAATTTAATTGAAATTTTACTACTTAAGGACTGATGTTTGTTCAGCCACTAACTCGAACCTGATATCATCCTGAGGTCCTACAGAGAATAACGACTTCAATGGAATTGATAGAATCAAACTGCTCAAATACAGCCGCCTAGTCAATGGCCTAACACCCTTACCAATATATTTACAGTAGGTTTAACAGATGGAGAAAGGTAAAGCAAGAAGTGTGATTTTCCTCTGCCTTTGCAAATCTCAGGCAATCACTGTTCTCAAAAGTAATCAACCTTTGTAAATAACCAGGAACTTTATCTGAAAAGATTTATATAAGCTCACTGCCTCCAGTGAGAGCTTCCCTAGTAGCTCAGACAGTAAAGAGTCTGCCTACAACGTGGGAGACCCAGGTTCGATTTCTGGGTTGGGAAGATCCCGTGGAGAAGGAATGGCAACCCACTCAGTATTCTTGCCTGGAAAATCCTATGGATGGAGGAGCCTGATGGGCTACAGCCCCTGGGGTCACAAAGAGTCGGACACGACTGAGCAGCTATCACTCACTCACTGCCTCCAGTAGGTCATCACACATACATACACCCAGACAGTATTTAATTTTAAAAAAATCCACTTCTAAAAACAATAACAAAAAAGATGAGATGACTGGGAAGTTATCATTTAACACCAGAAATAAAGCCTACAATGAAACAAGAGCCAACATGAAGTAAACAAAATTAGTGTAATTTCTTTCACAATTATAAAACACACCCGTCTCCTGAAAGATCCATCTAGAGAGGATTTAACACGGCACAGCTTCTAGGATTTGAAACATGCCATCCACCATCTCCTGTGTGAAAAGGCAAACCTGTCAGACATGTGTCTGACACTGTGACATGACACCACAGCTAATTTCCAGAAAAAATTATCAGGGAACTAAATGTGCTTAGATTAGCTTTTCATCATGACAGTCAGTCAGAGCTGCACATGCTACATAAATAAGGAGTTTAACATTTTGCTCACTATACCATAAGCTCTCAAGCAGACCAATTTTATGCAAATCTTCATCAACTGTAAATGGAGCTGGGTTAATAATCATAGGTCTAGATTCAATATGCAAATTAGAATTTGACTATCTGAGACAGAGTTATCCTGAAAACGTTGCCTGTCACAGAACTTTTCTATTTGGTACACACTATAATGTTTCATATCCACAGCATTTGAACTCCTAACAATATACAAAACTAAATGAGCTGAATCACTATGCAAATTTTACCAAAAACTCCTTTGAGAAACACAAATAAAAAATACAGGTGGTAATATTTGTATAAAGCACTCAGTGTTTGCATGACTGAGTAAGTTTGCATAGGATGGGTCCAACAGAAACAGTTCCAGATAGGGGTAGATCTTCACCAGGAACTTTCTATTCTGAAGATGAAGCAAACACGTACACTCAACCTGAAATAATAGGGGAGCGGGTGATACACACAGCTGAATGATTTCCAAGAATAACAATACTGTGACTTTGTTCTTTCCAAGGCATTATCTAAAATTTGCTACCTATTACTTTATATGCCTGGATCTCTACCTTTTTTTTTTTTTTTTAATGTGACAATGTATTTGTTTGCATTTTTTAAACTATGGAAGGATACACAGAAACTAATCAATGTTTTTCCAAGGAGAGGATATGAGAACAGAGCAAATAAGGAATGAATTCAGACAGGAACATACCTTTGTCTGTGAATCTTTTTATGTCTTGGGTATTTTAAACCATGTGAAGATATAAACCACACTAGAGACTAAGAAAAATGTAAATAAAATGATTTGACAATACACCACAGTAGCAGAAAACACCTTTTCATTAACTGCAGAAGTTAAAGAAGGAATTTTAATATTTCAACAGACTGTAATTGAACTTAGGTAGACTAAAAAAGCATTAAATATATTTTATAATTATAGTTGTATAATTTAGAAAACTCAGTAAGTTCTTTTGTTATATATAAAGGCCCCAGAAAATAAAAGCAGAAATGCCAATGTTTAAGTGTATGAAAAATAAATGTCCTATTTCATCTTCCTGAGGCAGAAATCTTATAGCATGGAGTAAATCTATTTTAATTACCTTTATTCTTAGTGCGAAAAACTAATTAATTATTAAGAGTTGATAAAATGAGCTGTTTGAAATGTTTGATTCCAGCTTCATATGTATACTTTAATGAACACAGTAGCCATTTCTCAGTGGGCCACCATTTATGAATTTAAAGCCTATGTCCGTGCTCAGGACAGGAGGTCATGCCATTACCGACTTGCTTCAGCAAGATGTGTCAGACACACAGCACATGTCATTCTTAATGCAGAAGTTCAGGCGCATTCTCGCTTCACAAATGGCTGTAACCTATTTTTCAGTCATCACTGTACAGCCCTCAAAATCAATATTAAGCTCAGTAAGCTGAGGTTTCAGTTTAGAAACAATGTTGCCTTCCGGAGAAAAGAAAATCAGTATGTGACATCAAATTCTAACACAAAACTAGCCCATGCCACAGCCTTCCCTAGGTTCCAGATTATTCCCATGCTTTCGGTAACGATAACCATGACAAATGTAAGAATTTAAGGAAATGCAACTTCATCTTTCTAACAGTGCCTCTGAAACTCATTTAATCCTTTAATGCCTTTACAGTTTTATGTGACCCCATGCCGACACTCTAAAAGGACTGTGATTCATGTCACAGGGTCTGCACCGTAACTCCAGGCACTGTAAGACCCTCACAACAGAAACAATACTGGACAAAGAGAAGGGGCTATCTGCAGACAGACAGGAGATAAAGAAGAGGGAAAACGCTGACCCAGCACTCACATCCTCACGCACAGTGCTGAAACCATAATGGTCCCCACCATGTTTCTCCCACAGTCAGCAATGAAGCAACATTTATTTCAATTCTGTCTAAAGTCCTGAATTCCAAAAGCGTTCCTCTTTTTTGGAAACTCTCTAGATGTTCATTTAGCAGGATACAGTGAAACATTACAACAGGTTAAAGAAAAAGGAAAATGGATATCAGGTAGGATTTTCAAGAGAAAAAAAATACTAATAATACAACAGCTAGTAATAAAGTTATGATGCCCTACTCTGCTTGGAAACCAGTGTAGTAGATCATTTGGATATGCGTCTATGCCTCCTGACGACTTTTATTAGGTACAACATAATATAATCTTCATTTTATTTTTTTTTTTCTTCATAGTTGAATAATCAGTTTATTTTATTTTTTTTATTTTTTTTTAAATTTATTTATTTTTAATTTTTTACTTTACAATTCTGTATTGGTTTTGGCATAGATTGACATGAATCCACCACAGGTGTACATGCATAATCTTCATTTTAAAGATGAAAACTTAGACATGAAGTAAAGTAAGCTGGGAGAGTCGCATAAATATTCAATGACAAAGCAAGAATCCAGGCACAGAACTGTTAATACTAATAAGGACAAGAATAATAGTAGTAGCAGCTGCATTACTATCAGACTGTTTCTTCTCAATACACTTTAATGCATTTCTAAGTGTCTTAAATATTTTAATCTAAGTTCATTTATTATTCATAACAACCATACAGAATAGGTATTATCATCCTCCTTACAGATGAGAAAACTCTTGTACAGAGAGGTTAAACAGCTTATTCAAGGTGACAAAGAAAATAAGTAACGAGGTGGCTCTTGGACTTAGGCAGCCTGGTGCCTGCTTTCCTGTACCACCCCACTAAGGTTTAAAATAACAGAATGCGGTTCTACAGTCAATAAGTCACCCTGTAAATCTCTGAAACGTAAATTTGAGCTTCAGAAAATTTGACCAAAATAAGAGAAAACTCACCTGACAAAATAATTTTTAAGTATTTTTGTGCAATATATTCTTTATCTGAAATTCAGTCTCACTGATGTGAAGAGGGAGGCTCTCTACTTTCCTAAAGAACTGAGAGACAGGTAATGAATAATTTTCTAATCAAACAAGAAGTATTATAGGATCCTGGAATGTTCCATGAGAACACCTGCCAAAGGAAACTTGAGAACAATAACTATTAAGTATAGAATTAAAGAAACAAAAACTCTCTTACAAAGTTAAGCCTTTCAATTTCATTGACTTTCAGTAAGAGTATCAATGACATCTAAAATCAAGTTGCAAGTGATCTGAAACTAGAAGGGGTGTGTGTATGTGTGTGTCTGAAGTATAAAGGAGAAAGCAGAGGCAAACCCATCACCAAAGTAAAAGCCCCACATAAATATGCAAGATATTATGATACATGGAGTATAACAGCTCTGACTAATGCTATTTACCCTGAACATTCATAACATATGAATCTGATAACAAAAAGCAAAGCACATTTCTCAATGTAGGAGAGTAGATATGAGATTTAAAAAAAAAAAAAAACTACCAATAATCTCACGTAGGGCTACCTGAATGAAAAAACAAGATACCTTCTCTTTTTGTAGTAGAGTTTTCATATTATTCCCTGGCCCAAGACTCTGATTCATATAAAAGCACAAAATAAAATCTCACATTGTAAGTTTTCAGATTTTTCATTTCAAAAATTATGTGTGTAATTCTATTAAACAGAAATGGATAGTAGCTAGACTAGACTAAAGACATCTCGATTAATTGAATTTTCTAGTCTAGACAAGGAAAACAACAGCTTGTTTTTTGGACTACTATACCTACAAGAGAAGCAGCAATAACATGTAAGATAGATTTTTAAAAAACACTTTAAAAGGAGATCTTTCTAACTCGAGCAATAATCTTGGTAGAGAGGTGGAGTCTGAAAACAATAAACAAAGTTCAAAGCCTAATTTTACTAATTTTGCCTCTGAACTTCTGAAAGACTGCCAAAGAGACCTAAGTGAAAGGGGAAAAAAATGTTTTAATGAAAAAACCCACCTCTAAGCCACTGAACGTAGGAGTGCTAGAGGGAAAAACTGAGAAAGAAAGAAAACTTCAAAGAGATTCCATAATCGAAGATGCCTGACTCTTGACTGCCTCATCTCAGAGATTAAAGAAGATTTTTAAAGCTGTTCCATGGACTCAGAGATCAAACATTCATAAATGTTTATAATTTTACAAGTCCAAAATTCAAAGGTGGGCTCAAAGAATTAAGAGGAACACAGGCAGCTAGGAGGAAAGATGAGTTTTCTTAGGTGAGGGAGGGATGTTGAAGGTGACTTTGAAGAATATACTCTTTGGGTTGAACAAAAGGAAGTAGTTTTGAAAAGCTCATTTTTCACCCAGGACATCTAAATGAACCATAACACACTGGGAAATGGGTACTAAGACACTGTGTCAGTTTGTATATACTCAATTTTAAAAAGCACTAAATTTATCAAGTATTCACATAGATCTACTCTGCAGCAATCCAAGATTATCCTATTAACCTAGTTAGTGCTCCTCTTTTACAATGAAAATCTTAACAATTCAGATTCGTAATTTTTGAAAGTTCATAGACAACTGATGAGTTTTATTGGCCTGGTTAGATTTCTACAGAACCCAATCCCATAATGAAAAGAGGAGGGAGGTAGAAAAAAAAAAAAAATGATCCCCATCAACAACAGCTTGGAGCAAATCAACCACGAGGAAGAATGGTCATTATCAGTACTGATGGAATCAAACAGACATTTCTCAATATATTTTTAATATGTCAATCTCTTAATTCTTAAATAATCCATATATCATTTAAATGCTAATAGAAAGAGCTGAACTTAAACTTTTTCACTACTTTACTCTATTTCCAATCAGTGAATATCACTATATCACATACAATGAGTTCCTGGAAGGAAGCAAGAACATCATATTTATCTACTTTATCTCACTAGGACCCAGCACAGAGTCCACCACACAACAGAACTTGTGTATTCATTTGAGTTGCCTAAATGTCACCATCGTTGAAAACAAGGTAAAAACAAAATATAAATTAAGTCACATTAATTTTATCGCTCCTAAAATAAGACAATTTTCTATTAATGCCTAATTCGAGCTTCAGTGTTCTATGAAGATAGTTCTAGTCCTGAATCTTTAGTCATTACTAATTCCTCTATAATGACAAGAAGCCTTCATTCATCAATCAACAAGAGTATATCATCACCTTGATTCTAACCACTTACTCATTAACTAGTTATTGACTGCCAACAACTGCTCTAGGCTCTGGAGCTACGAACAGTCTTGCGACACAAGGCCCTTGCTCTCACAGCACTTACATTCTAGTGAGAAAGACACATATCACCAACAAATAAGTCTATCAGCTGCTGATCATTACTCAAAGGAAATACAGAAAATCAGAGAGAGAAGGGAAAGATGCTGTTTTATATAGGGGAGTCATGGAAAGACTCTCTGGTAAGGTAACATCTGAACAAAGTCTGAAATGTGAGACCAGAACAAGGAGATACCTGGAGGGAAAACAATCCAGGTGAAGGGAACAGCAAGCGTGCACACATACTCCCTGTGTTCAAGGAACAGCAAGAACACAAAGGCGACAGTGGTAGCGGATAAAGTCAGAGAAATAAAAAGGGTGTTCACCTCACACCTCCCAAGTCATGATAAAAACTCCCGCTTTTACTCACATGCCTATTTATATTTAAATTCATTAAAATTAAATAAAATTTAAAATCCAGGTTTCTGGTTACACTAGCCAATTTTCTCGGAGAAGACGATGGCACCCCACTCCAGTACTCTTGCCTGGAAAATCCCATGAATGGAGGAGCCTGGTAGGCTGCAGTCCATAGGGTCACGAAGAGTTGGACACGACTGAGCAACTTCACTTTCACGCATTGGAGAAGGAAATGGCAACCCATTCCAGTGTTCTTGCCTGGAGAATCCCAGGGACGGGGGAGCCTGGTGGGCTGCCGTCTATCGGGTCGCACAGAGTCAGATACTACTGAAGCGACTTAGCAGCAGCAGCAACCAATTTTCAAGTGCTGAACAGCCACCTATGGTCAATGGGTACCATATTGCGTGCATGTATGCTCAGTTGTGTCTGACTCTTTGTGACCCTATGGACTGTAGCCTGCCAGGCTCCTCTATCCATGGGATTATCCCAGCAAGAATCCTGAAGTGGGTGGCAATTTCCTCCTCCAGGGGATCTTCTCAACTCAGGGATCGAATCCATGTGTCTTGTACTGGCAGGCAGATTCTTTACCACTGAGCCATCTGGGAGGCCCCAGGTACCACATTAGACAATGTAAAACAGAACATTTCCATCACTTAGAAAGTTTTATTGGATAGTGCTGTGATTTTTGAGCTGAACAGCAAAAGATGGTATTCAAAGAATCTCTGACTGCTGGGTGGAAAACAGACTGTAGGAGTGAAAACAAGGAAATAAGTCAGGCAACTATTATAATCTAGGCAACAAGATGCTGCTGACTCTGTAAGATGGTAGCCTCGGTGTGGCTGAGAGAACTAGCAGGACTCTGGATGTCAAGACAGAGCCACCAGCATCTGCTGACAGATTCAGTGTGAGGTGTGAAAACCAGACGCGCTCTCCTTGACTCCAAAATTTGGCGCACACGCAACTGGAAGGTGGGCTCCTCTTACTGAGATAAGAAGACAGGGGAGGAAGAGATCTGTTGGAGAGATCAGGAGTTTTAGACATGTTAAACAGACAGGCCTATTAAAGATCCACAATCAAATAATACATAACTAGAGAGTTTAGGACCCACAGGAGTGATTAAATTCAGAAATATATATTTGAGAAGTGCCAGCACTTTTCACTCTCGTGCATTGGAGAAGGAAATAGCAACCCACTCCAGTGTTCTTGCCTGGAGAATCCCAGGGACGGGGGAGCCTGGTGGGCTGCCGTCTATGGGGTCGCACAGAGTCGGACACGACTGAAGGGACTTAGCACTGACTTAGCAGCAGCAGCATATAGAGATTATTTAAAAGCTGTGGAGCTCTATAAAATTCCAAATCAGTGAGTATAGGTAAGAAAATAAACAAAGAAGTACCTTGGAGACTCTCCAACATTTAGATATCATATCATAATAATGAGGAGGAATCAACAAATATGACTAAAGGAGCAGCCAGTGAAATGGGAAGAGAACCAGTAACCGAGAGGGAGTGGTGTCCAGGAAGACCAGTGAGTGTATTTCGAGAAGGAAAGAGCTATGACAAATGCAAACAGATAAAGACTAAGAGGACAAAGACGTGCTGACTGCATTTGGTCACTGGTGAACTTGACAAGAGCATTTTAGTAAAGGGGTACGACAGGAGTAAGCTGGGAGCAGAAGGGGAAACGGTAGGTATAAACAACTGTTTACAAGGAGTTTTTGCCACCTACAAAAAGACATGGAACAGCTGGAGAAAAATATGGTGCCAAGGAAGGAGATTATTTTAAGATGACATGTTTGATGACAGGAATAATCTAATAAAGAGGGGAAATGGTTCAATAGAGGAAGGAGAAAACAGCAGGAACGTCCTTGAGCAGATGAGAGGAGGTGAATTCACAATGATAAAGCTGGCCTCAGTTCAGTTTAGTTCAGTCGCTCAGTCATGTCCGACTCTTTGCATCCCCATGGACGGCAGTATGCCAGGTTTCCCTGTCCATCACCAACTCCTGGAGCTTACTCAAACTCATGTCCGTTGAGTCGGTAATGCCATCCAACCGTCTCAACAGAAGGGTGCATAGACCATTCATCAAGGGCCATGGAGGGGTCAGGGTAGGTTGGTGAAATAAATTCATAAAGACAGGAGGATTTGGTATTGGGAACATGTGACTATTCTCTTCTGATGGTTCTAAACAGTTATGTACCCCGTTAGACATTGCTTTTCAAAGGAATCAACTGTGTTTTCGTTATCATTGTATTCCTAACACTAGCAAGCTGGCACGCATTAAATTATTGAAGAGTTCTATCCAACAAACATATTCTTGGAACTATCTGACTACACAGGGACCTCAGCTTAAGCCCTGACTTGTGCAGGACTTACCAATCCATTCTGTACGGAGGACACTCAACACTACACAGAAGAAAAGGTGTCACAGTCATCACCAACCACAGCTCGCCGCCTTGCCCTCCCCACACAGCACTGCTACTCCAGGATGGGGTGGGAGGATTATACATATATCCAGCTTCCATGTGCAGAAAGTGTCTCCTGCCTGTAATCCCCAGATGGCAACTACCCACTTTTATTTTGACTGATGTCCCCCTTCAGACAGTGGTCTGTTTACTCAGGACAGACCAAGCGGTTCTACTTTCTTAGACTATAACTGAGTCTCTTTGCCTTTATGCATACCATATATAGTGCCTTTCTCATTGTGACGAAACCGAGCTCCTGTGTGGTCTTTCCCTTCCTAGCCTCCCAAACTTGCAAACACTACAGACCCCTGTTTACAATGAGCTTTCAGAAATTATACAAAACTTGAACAATATTAGAAATTAACTATATAAAATGTAATTCAATTTCCTGAGCCCTTTTCTAAGAGTAAGGGCACTGAAAACAAATCAAATGTTAAACAGGAGTAGTAACATAAAAAAAAAAAAGCAGTCAACATTACTGATGTTCATTAAAGGGGCAGAGTCGTATCCCCTCTAATCTGGGCTACACCTAGCTCACTCCCTATACTTGCTTTCCTAGCATAATGCAATATTTTTCTAACCAAACAAATTTAGGCCTATTAAATCTGTTAAAACTTGACAAAGATAAAATAATATCCTCAGTCTTTCAAAAATTGTGTAAGTAGTTCAAATTGTTGAGAGGAATCATTCTCTGCAATAAGCATGCTGAAACTAATGGGGGGGACGCTTTGACTAACAAAAGTGTCTGATTAGATAAGATAATGCAATACATCTATTATATCTAGTGTAACAATACCATTCACTGTAGCTAAGACTCTTAGCATTTCCATTATAAAAAACCTGTTTTTCAACTCTACCACCTGCCAGCCATTAAAATAATTTTCTTTTTCTCCTACAACACTCAAGTGTTGATCCTGGAAACATTCTACCACCACTCCCACTAAATGTTTTTGTTCTTTAGATTATCATGCAAATATTTTAAAAGCGTATTTTGTCTTTTTGCACTGCACAGGTCTGAATTCAAATATTAAAGTTCTGATGTGCAAGGATGGACCACAGGAACATTCATTCCAGAAATACATCAACATGTACTAGAGGTCAAGTTGGTAGAATCTTAGCCAATAGAACATTATTCTAATGCCCCAAATAAGAGTTACAGATATTTATGATCCTGAAGACATCAATAGTGATAAACGGTTCTTCACCTGACGAGGGAAAAAAATCTAACAAGATAATATGAATCCAAAAAACATAAAAATAAAGATCAGGTAAAAAGAACGAAATTCCTGGCAAGGAAAAGCAAGTACAGTAAGAAAAAGTGGGCGAAAATACAACTATACACTCTCTCCACCAGGTGTTAGATAGCTATTAAAGAAAAAAAAAAAAAAAGCCCAAATGCAAAGGTACGGTTATCCCTCAGAAGAGAAAACTGTTTCATACTCCTATCAAGTCCATATCAAGTCTTTCTTTTTTACCACGGCTCTTACTCTCGCCATCCCCTTATTGTGAGTTACAGTATCGCTTCAAGTAGACATTACCCCAAGTAACAGGATCCCTGGAAGCCTAGGGAAGTCGCCTGAATCAGTCAACTGAACCGGCCAGAAGGGCTGTAAAGGATTTAAGCCTGATTTAACTCCTAAGGATATAACCTGATGCTGGCAAGTATTTGATTTCACTGTAAACAAGTCCTTCAAAGACAAGTTGTTACAAAGCGTTATAATAAGTGGTTACACCTTAGAGATCAACATATAGGCTTCTCCAAGAGGAAAGACAAAACCAACTGTCCTTTAATTACGAGAACGGGCACCACGGAGAAAATTTCCAGGGACCTCAAAGACTCAAAATATGTTGGATTTCAAACAAGTCAAATGGAAGTAAAGTCAAACTGTCAGACAATTCAAAGTGATTTAAGGAGGGAGGAAAAACCCTTGTGTTCATGATGCCCTGGAAGTGTTTATATTGCTTCACGAAAAGCCAGGGGAGGAAAGCAACATTTGAAAACGACTTCATATGATGCAACTTTAAAGCACACATCTTTAACTTATGTTAAGGATATGTGACAATTTCATCTGCATTCCTAAACTTTATATATTCCAGTTAGTCAGAACACTTTACTTAACCCACTCACTGGAAAAACAAGGGCATAGCTTTATATCAGAGTTGGTATAAAACGTCTTATGAAAGAAATAGCATTTTATGTATTAGATACATGAATTAGAAAATTGTAGTGTGTCTACGTTTGAAAATATATTTATACAAGTTATACACCTGAAGCACATTTTTTTTTTCCTAAAGAAAGGATTTGGGGATACGGTTGCTAGGCTTTTCAAACCCAGGTTCTGCAACACATCTTTGTTCTATTTTCCCAGAAAGATTTAATATTACTTTTTGGAAAACCATGCATTAACATTCAGAGTAATGCCTAGCATACAGTAAAAGCTAAGTACGTTTTCGATATTACCATGAATAGCTAAACCAAAACTAGGGTGTTAAAGGTTGTTTACTGACTTGTACTTTACTGAAAAAGGCAAAAATTGCCTTTTTCATGATATTTAGTATAAATCATAAGTAAAATAATACCCAAACTGAAGACTGTACTTCAAGACCACTGCAGGCACTTTGCACTAGCTATAAATCTGCTCAGTTCTGAAGGCGCTACAGCCATTACTGACTGTCACACTATATGGGTCACTTTAATACCTACATTTCATTAATGTAGGAACAGCATTAAAGGAATAAGGAATAGCATTAAAAATGAGGGTTAATGAAATTTGTGATAAATTAATATATATGTATAGAATTGTTCTTCAAAATTTTACCCATACTCTAACAAAAGAAATTTATATTTGGTTTGCCCAAAACATTAATACCTTTCAACTTTTAAAAAAAGGAGGAATGTTTTGTAAGAATGGAAGACAAGGTTTATCTCCAAGTCCCCTACAACACAAACCTCAGTATCTTTTACACAGTTAAGTACACACTGCACAGCTGCAATGAAAACAACTCCTAAGAATTTCAAGAAGTGGAAGTTGGCCTGTTTACCAAACCAAACACAGGCAGTAGATCTCATGAGTCAGTATACGGATAAAATATTCTTTCACAAAAGAATTCTAAATTTGAAATAATCTCTACCAGAAAGGATATATGGTATATTTGTTAAGATTTAAATGTGAGATATCTTTTATCCCCAAATCATAGTACAATGAAATGTAAGTATGACTTTGAAAAATGAAAAATGTGTATTATAATAACCCCATTCCAGGTTTCCACAAGGTCCAAAGATCCAAGTTAGTAGGCATCAAGGTGCTACTAAGGTTCTGAAGGCCGTGCTGAAAAAACATCTGGGCTTCTCTTGCAAAAATTAATAATGTATTTTAAGATGAAAAAAATTAGAGAAAAAACGTCAGTGAAGCCCACCTAGCCATGAGTTGAGGGAGAGATACAAGAGTGACAGCAGAGTAAAAAGGGAAAATACTATCCAGAATGCTTGAACCCACAGCTAAGAAAGGTGACAGCCATGAACAGTCTCTGTTACAACCTGGAGAGGGGAGACAGACAATAAATAATAAAGGGGTTTCATCTTTAAAGACGAAACAGGAGTAAAAAGTTACTGCTCCATAAGTGACAAGGGGGCCTAAGTCCAGGGAAGAAATCTGTGCCAGTCTGGACCCAAGTGACAACAGTGCCTCCTTGACATGGCAAATGGATGAATTCTGAGATCCTCCCAAATTCATGAACATCAAAAGACAGGTGGGAACCTCTGCTGGGGTCACTGTCTAACAAAAGGACTAGAAATTGTAATCCCACCTCCTGACAGCTAATTCCTACAACTACAAAACTGATAGTATTCTCATAACAAACTACCAAATGTCATAGACTTTCTGGGTGCTTGAAAATAATTGAAACCCTGAAGGCTAAGTTCACAAATGTCAAGGACCTAGTGCAGATGTGTCCAATCCCTCAGAGCACCAGACCCCATGTGGTGATATACTACTTTCAACTGCCAATGATTGAGAAAACACACACACACATATATTCAGAGACCTTGCCTACAATGAATCTTTTAAATCTCTCACCCACAGGGGGTACAGACAACTAGCTGAGAAGTATCAATCCTCTGTGCATAAAGGCTTGAAGAGGCACTATTTCATGGACTACACAAGTCTTAATTTAAGTTCCAATCACTACCTCTGTATAAATATTATCTATCCTCCAAATAACCCAATACTCAGCCAGTATCACCACCAAGGTCAAGCAAAATGAAGAAGTTGGTTGGGGGACTGTGGCTTATACTGTAGTGACTAAAACCAGTGTGGGTTCTAAAACCAGCCGGCCAGGGTAAGAATCCCAGCTCACCTTTATGACTCACGTGACTTTGGTCCAGGCTTTTAGCCTCTCGGTGATTCAGCAGCCTCATATGCAAAACAGGAATTAAGAAGAAAAAGTTCCTACTTCGCACTTTTGTGAGAATACATGTAAAGCAGTTAGGTCAGTGTTTGGCACACGGCAGGCATTATTACATGAGTGCAAGCAAAACAAAACTGACATGAAAACTCAAAGCTGGACTGAAAATCCTCAACAAAAAGAAGGGCACTGTATTATTACAGGCATCTTTAAAAAGTCGTAACACAACAATTTTTCATATATACAAAGGCTATTTCCTTCCAGCCATGTCGGGAATCTAAACCGAGCTACCACACGGCTTTCTTTCCTACCCAGTGCCACTCTTCCCCTGCCCTTTTAAGCTACTGCTCTTGGTTCATGTTTTAGGTCATCCACACCTGCCATAAACATTGCCTGCTTCTAAGGAAAACAATTAGAATTTTACAACACAAGACAGTCCTTCATCAGATGTCAAGACTTTCACCAAATAGGTCTGCCACACAGGACTAAATAAACACATAACCACAGAACTCAACTAAATAGGATAATGTGTGTAAAGAACTTAGCATACGGGCTGGCACTCCATCAGTGTGAGTTGTAGTCATTAATTCTATTAACAGTGCTCCTGAAAAAGCACTGCTCAATCTCTCGGCTTTAGGTAAAAATAAATTTTTATTTGGTTGTGAGTGTACACGTTTTGTTATCAGAAGCAAATGGAATTTGTACATGCAACAATACAAATTTCAGAAACATTGAGTAAAAGCAGCCACACACAAAAGGGTACATACCATACGATTTTGTTTATATGTCTCCCAAGAACAAACAGAGATAGTATCAGAAACTGGCTGCTACAGATGGGAAAGAAGCACAACTAAATTTTCTGGGATGATGGAAATGGTCTCCATCTTCTTTGGGTGGTTGGACCATGGATACACAAAATGGGAAATATTCATCGAACTGAACAATAAAGACCTGTATATTTTATTGGATATAAATTATACCTGAATTTTTTACTAAAAAAGCAAATACCTCTTTGTAATTGAGAGTTAGGGATATTATATAGGTGATTTAGGAGACGGAAGACTGAAGAATTGTCAAATTTAGGGTGAAAACTTAATGAGTTATGGTCCACGGAAAACAAATATATGCATCTGTGCTTTCTAGTAACAGCACACCTCCTATTTATATTCACCTCATCCATCTCCTATTGTCTCTCTCAGTTCTGATCACTGGCTCATTCTTCCACTCAACGCAGAGTTTGCTGCCTCTGCTTACACCACGATGCTAAACAGAGTTAACAGAAAGAAATACTATGAATACTCAATCAAAACAGCAACGTTTTTATTAAATAGGCGAGCAGAGCAGAGACTTGTAAATGCATCTGTTCTACAGGATTTTATGTTTAATTCAATTTGTTCAAATCAGAGCAGCAAAGCCCTATAACTATGGCCTAGACAAGGAAATAGTTTTGCAGAACAGAACAGAATCCTACATTAAAATGGTGTTTGTTAGGAGAGAATTGCACCTATTCATTCATTCGCTCACTCAAAAAGCACTTACTGAGCACCTATCCCATCCTGGTCATTGTGTGCGGTGCTGGGAATACAAAGGTGAGGCCCAGTCTGGCAGAGCTGACAGACATCTGAACAGATGGTCATAATATATTGGGTTCAGAGGCCTGGAGTATAGTACTCTGAAAGCAGAGAGGAGGGGGAAGATTTCCTTTGAAGGCTGGAGCTTTTCTGGAGAAAATAGGCAGAAAGAGAGAATGAAAAATAGACTCCCACCTAATCTCCACCCTATACGTAAGGGAGCTGCTACCGAAAGCATTTGTTTCTAAATCTGGGTTGGGAGTACATGGCTGTTCTGTGCCTTATTCTTTTAACTCTTTTTCTCTGTCGAGTATTTTGTAATGAAAAAAATTTAATGCAATCCGCCAAGTAGTGCCTGTAGACTTTGAAAATGTTCCCCACCAGCAGCTGCTTATTCCACAACAGACAACTTAGAGATGCCAGGGTTAGCTAGTCAGATGTGGAAGTGAATGGGAGAGGAGACAGGCTAAGATTTCTCTAGTGATGGCTGTGTGTTAGGCCTGGAGTGTAGGACATATTCCAACTTCATTTTATATATCCACAGGAAAAAAAAAAATGGGAGTATATATACCTTTGCCATAGGAAAAAAAATAGTTTATCATAAACAACTAACTCCATTCATTGTGATCTCTATTCTCTAAGCAAAAGTTTACTGAACACTTGCTAACATTCACCCAGAGAAAAACAAACTTCTGCCTCCTAAGTGCCTGCCATCCAATAGGAGGGATAGTCAGGGGTGCCAATTGCAGGAATACAGCAGGTAGACTCTACAGTAAGGACTGGAGAAGACACAGCACAAGTCTGCAACAGGGGGTGCGTAATGATTCAGTAATGATTCAACACTCATTATCCTCCTATTCCATAAACAAGTGGTAATCACATCATCTCACTAGCTCCTCCCAACAGGGGAAAAAAAAAAAAAA
The DNA here is from genome assembly GCF_014754425.2 of Oryx dammah. Lineage (NCBI taxonomy): Eukaryota > Metazoa > Chordata > Mammalia > Artiodactyla > Bovidae > Oryx > Oryx dammah. The sequence goes on along the minus strand of NW_024070195.1, from coordinate 14,667,759 downwards.
AAAACCCTGACAAAATTCTAGAACTCACTGTGAAGTTCAAGGTGCTACTCTCATGCTGAAACAATACTGCCTTAAGCCAAAATGACGGATGAGAAAGTGCTAGATTGAGCCTTTAAGCAAAGGTAGACTTTTCTTGACTGGAGTGACTAATATGTTTACATGGATAATATAACTCAGTTACTTTTTCTTCTTTTGCTGTTCTCATAGACACTAAATGACCAGTCTCAAGTTAGTTTTTTAGAAACTTCATTTTTCCATTCTAAAAAAAAGTTTGATTCAAAATAAAGTCAACCACACACAGGCACACACACCACACATGTATAACAAAGTAAATTCAAAGTACTTTTGAGACTAATTTTTTAAATTGACTTTCCTCTCCATCCTCCAACCCTTCTGTAATCCAATATGCTCTAAGAATAATGCCACTGCTCACACACCTCCTTCTTCCTGCACTTAAGAGTTTAAAGGTAAGGGACAAGACAGATTTGCGATATTTTGATAGTGTGTTGCCATGGAAATGACTGGCTTATTCCTTATGAAGCACCATGACTTCATGGCAAATGAGAAAGGAATAGGATGATTTCTGACGATTCAACTCAGAGAAAAATTAACAGCTGGGGGGGAATAAAAAACCAAAAACTGAATAGACAAGCTGGAAAATACTGCAATGTCAAAAGTTATAGTGAAATATTTTCAAAGAACTTATACGAGCCTGACCTCCAAAACAGGAACCCTGTAATCAAAAAGGAAGATATAATATTAACGTGAAGATAAGCCATTCAAATAACATGGACCCATGGTTTCTAAATAAATACATTACACCCTCAATCCCAATAGACTATGAGCAAAATCCTATGACTTTCTGTGGATACATTATAAAATTAAACCCACACCATACTTTTCCCTTCCTAAAAGCAATCTGCCTTTTTTTTTTCCTTTTTTTTTTTTTTTTTTTTTCGCTGCCCCTGTTTATACAGCTTATCCCTTATCACACTGACAAGACTGGGAACCACAGCAGATGGTCCCCTCAGACATAATTCTAACAGGTTTTTTGTGCAAACAAAAGATAAAGAAGGCTACAGCAATGATTTACTGATATCTAAAGTTGAAAACTGACAAAACACAAACTGCTTTTTTCTTACTGTTTGAACTGTTTATCCTTTAAATTTCTAAGATAGATATGGCCAAAATTAAATATGATTTCAAACTACAAAACCAAGTACCCAGTTTTAACAGCCATTAAGTCTTGTCTTTTGAGTCGCCAAAATGTCCTAAATCACATTTTTAAAAAACACTATTTACCATTCCTTTTGTACTGGCAAAAGGGGAAAATATTTGTAAGTTTCTGACTTATAAATTCAACTTAGTTGCTAGTTGTGAAATAAACTACTCATCTGAATTTTTCTTAAGCAAGGAAAATGCATTTGAATTGAAAACTCCAAAATGTTTTCCCCAAGAAGAGTTAAGAATGAATTAACTGAATCAATTCTGGAATCTTGGTTGTAGAACTAAAGTCTGTTCTATTTCAAAATAATCCACCTAGTGAATATAACACAAAACCAAATGAAAAACGTCCTCCAAATTACTCATCCTTCAAGATTAAAGAGCGTTTACTGTTTTATGGTATGTAAGCTCCCTCATGATAATCTAATTGCAAAGAGCACTGTTTTTATGGCATACCTGAAAATCTAGCAAGAGCCACAAACAATAATATATAATGAAACTGACAAGCATCTGAAATAAACTACCCAGACATCAAGCAAAAATACACCAGACAGACCCACAGGGCTCTTGTAATGTAGGTCATGACTGTCAGACCATGGCGAAAACATGGTGACCCTTGATAAAAATTAACCTTGATTATATGTAATCATGCACATATTTTGCTCTCAGTAACCAGCCCTCTGAAGTAAGTCCATAAAGCTGCAAGAGGTGGATATCGGAGTTTGTTGTGAACTACTTTTCACCAAAGAAAATATCTGCCTCATCATCTGTCAATGGAGGTATAAGGTAGCTTCCAACAAAATAGTCCAAGACTTCTGTGGCCTTCATACCTCTTACTTCTGAGAGATCTTACTACTTCAACAAAATGCACTTCCTCTATAATGTGTTTGTACAGATATCTACTGCTGCTGCTGCTAAGTCACTTCAGTCTAACCCTCCATAAAAACCTACATGTACATATATTCCAGCTAAACTCATCCTTTCTAGAGGTAGAATATGGCTGAGTTTTTTGGTTTGGGGTTTTTTTGGTAGAAAATTATAAAATAAGCAAATAAAAAGTCAGATCAGGAATAGGCCTGATCATCTAATCTTATACGGTCTCTTTTTGTAGAAGTCACTCACAAAGTCTCTGACTGGGAAAGAGGCGGTGCTAAAATTCTGACTTCTCAATGAATCCAAACTCAGACATAAAACCTCTTACAAAGCCTTACAGAGGGACAAAAACTCCCCATGCAGCAGAACAAAAAGATATGAGCATGTTCATATGGTATAAGACAATTTATCCACAGCTAGTTTTAACTCAGGTAGTGACAGCATAATACTCTGAACCCAGCATAAGCCAGCTAGTCACATTGCCTTCCACAGCCACAAAGCAGATGTTTAATTCTGCCAGCCAGCCGTCACACGTGAGAACTGAAAACAGGACCCAGTGAAAGACTGTGCTTGAATCAGGGCAGATCCATGATCACTGGAAGAGCAGTGGGTCACAAAGTCACAGGAAACAATAGGTGTTCTCTGTGCAATGATTCCAAATCCAATCTAAACCCACTGGATCATGGGTAAAAGTACATAATTTTCTGATGGAGAAATATCCAAGATCCAGGACACTAAAAGTGTACTAAAAAAGTGTAGTCTAACAGCTGTTATGTGATGGTCTATATCCTAAACTAAATGATTTATTTCTGAACAGAAAATTCTGTAAGACAGAGCAGAAACCTAATTTTGATATTTGCAGCAAAAGTATGCCATTTATTACAACTCTAAGACAAAATAAAAAGCACGAGGCTGATTCTAAGAAACAGAATTTAAAACAAATGCAGCGTATTTTCTTTAAACACACATTAGGTTCACTTCCATCTGCCATCTTTCTAAAGGGTGAAAAACTCACTAACTGAAATATGTTTGCTAATAAATATAACTTGAGAGTCTTCTTTGAAATTAAACTGTAAACGTGTTATGAAAACTGTCTTGTTTGCAGACGGTGCCAGTCACATACTGTTCCCATTGTGGTCACTATGTGCGCTTCTCTGTGTTACCTTGCTTGTCAGTGTTTGTTACTTATGTATTAAGAATGTGTGTATAGTAAATGTGTATATATGGTCACATATGTATATACACACACACGTTTGTTACTTGTGTGTAAATATGTATACACATATTCTTAATACATAAGCAGCAAACAGTGACAAGCCAGGTAAAATAAGAATACTATATTCCACAATGGAAAGTTTCCATCTGAAAAGGCAGATCTAACATACTTTTTTAAAAAGGCAAACAGGAAATGTGTAACAATGAGTTGCACAACATGGTCCTTAAAATCCTGAACTCACTAAATGTCATCATATTAGTAGGAGACTGGCTACAGGCTAATTTAATACTTAAATGTTAATATAATTTTCCCATTACTACATCTGCCATGAATGTTCTTTTAACCAATATAAGCAAGGTTAGAAAATGGTAAGTAAGGAAGAAGAGAAAAATCCTCCAGCAATATCCTTATTACATAAACAGTCACAAAAAGGCATTATTTCCAGGCCTAGTTTGTTAGAAATTACTATACTTTCAAAAATGTGTGATTTGAGCAGAAATAAAGGAAGTAATTAGTTTAGTGTAAAAAAAACTGAAAATAATATAACTGAAATTAGACTACTTGTCTTGCCAGGAATATCTTTTAAAAATAGTGTAATTTTATTTAAAACATGCAAAGACTAAATCCTAAAATAATTAATTTCTTTAGCCACCTCAAGACAAGTCACAAAAAATAGCACTGGATAAATCTTGTTACAAATACTGCAATGTGGACCCATACATATGATAAATAAAGTATAAGAAAGCACTCAGCCTTTCTATGTAAACTGCTTCTGAAGGATTATTATGGAATGCACACACTGGCTGAACTTAAAGTGTTCACATTTTAAACATTAATTTACTTTGACTATGTGCATGTCAAAATGAAAGATTGCTGTCTGGATCCAGACATGCCATATTAATATTGAACACAGGCATTCACTTCAGGTCAGTAGTCACTCCAAGTCGACTTCAGCAGGTGGTAAAAGTAATGTACTCATTAAAATGTATGTGTTACAGGGTTATCTCCCCAAAACAGCTCTCAAATAGAGGGAGCCTTGAAACTGAAGCATTAGATATGCTAGAACCAACCTCTAATTGTCACAAGTCTGGAGAAAATTGAACTTACTCTCTCTCCCTAATAACCAATAAATTTGGCAGCTTTCGTCAGTATCTCAGGAAAAGCCAGAGTTTTAAATTCTATGAAGCTAACCTGGGTGCCTCCAAGAGAGTAAAATGCTCTTGAACCAATATTCACAGACTAGAGGATCACTTCAGATGCAGAAGCCAAATATAGGAGTTTCCTTCATTTTGGATGCCTCAGTGTATTTCTTAATTAAGTAAAAATTTACTCCATTCACTTCAATTAACTCTATTCAAATTGTTTCCCCCTTTTCTGAGATAAATTCAGTTCTCCAACTAAAGGGATAGAGCTCAAGATATTAGAGCTGATTCAAACCAAGGAGATCCACCCACCCCTCTGCCACCCCAAAAAATTACATCTGACCTTAGGCATGAGAAAATATACCAAAAACTCACTTCTTAAACTACTTTTCAACACCAGGGATAAATCTATTCCATTTCTAGCTGGCACACCAAAACTCAAACAAGATCATTCTCCAGCAGTCTTTTGGTTCTCTCACTCCTAAGTTACCCCATCATTCCCACTAGCAGATAACTCACTTCATTTTAATAACCTTTTAAATATATACAAACTATGTTCTTTACAAGGTGTTCCCCCACCAAAAAAAAAACACTGATCCATTCTGTACATAAATAAGCAGGATCTCCAAATTCGTAACTAATCACCTCACATTGCTTCATTTCTTCATTATCCACCCAATTACTAGATAACGGGGAGAAAGACAGGTCAGCAGAGACAGGAGAAATAGAAGCCTTCTTACAAGGAAGAGACTGTATCTGCCTTGTTCACTGATAAATACACAGCACCATAGGCACATGATGAATATCTAATGAATAAAGGAATTTATAAAGAACCAGAGAACACTGGAGTTCAACTCACTCATTTTAGATAGAAGTATACTGAAACCCAAAAAGATTAAATGGCTTGGCTAAGATCACAAGGGAAGCTGGTCAGCCTTGCAGAGTTTAACACACTAGATGCTGCTTTTACATCAAGTTTTTTCTTGTTCTCCCACCTTTAATACTTATTCTTTAAGCTCAACATAAATCTTTCTAGAAATTAAGAAATACAGATGCAATGCAGACCCTCCCCAATCAGGGGGCTAATGTTTCTAAAGATTCCCATAGCAGGAGAATAATCAATTTGGAAGGAATTTAAGATCTAACTGGAAGACAGGACAGGGAAACCAAAGGTAGAAAAAGAACCCCCAGAAGCCCCTATCAGTATCTGTAAAATTTACTACACTCTAATGAAGATACCACACTAAAAGAAAAGAACAGTGACATTGTACTCTTAGTTCGTAATGACAAAGACTGCACTTTTCAGGTTCTCTAACTTCCCCTGCTTCCGAGAAAATTCAGGATTTCCTTTCTATAGTTTAATTCAAATATGAGTAAACTTCTTTTGACTTGCAGCAGATAAAATGCATACTCAAGATGTATGCAAACATTTACAAGTCCAACAGATTCTTTCTGGGAATTCCAACAGATTCCCATTCGCAGGGAGGGGTCCCAAGAGGTCCCAGGGACCCTCCAGCACATATCTCAGCTTCCTCCCATCTCTCAGATAAAAGATGATAAGCACTAGGGCCCCAAAGTATCTCTCTTTTCCAGGGTGAAAGGTTAAGTCTCTACAAATGATCTAGGAGCCATTTTTCTTCCTTTTTAATCACTAACCCTCTGTGTCCTCTTTTCTAAATTATCTTTAAAAGGGGTGATTTAAATATACCTGAGGAAACAAATTCTAACGATCCTGAAGGATTATAAAAAAGTAAGTATAATCTATAGGAACGTCACACAATGTAAAAACCATACTGGGAGTGGGGGAAAGTATTCAAACTTAGTAGCTAGTTTCATACTCCGATAAAGGATTTTTCCATCTTCTATAACACCTTTAGGTTTAACAAGCAAACCACCAGAATTAAGCATTCTAGTGGCTGCCAGTCAATGCTAATTAGCACAACATGCTTAGATTTCTCAGGTGCTCCATAACCTACACCATAATGAAATCTAACTCGCCCCAGATGTTCTTGACCAAAGTAAAAGCATGTCTTTGGCAGGTGGCAGAAGAAATGATGAGTCAGGAAGAAATACTCAGCACTGGCCAGATGCCTTAAGGTATCACCAGTAGGAACAGGAAAATTAAAAGAACCAATTGAGGAAACTAACAAAGAACAATGTGTCTATTCTGTTCAGTCATTTCAGGCAGGAAATCTATGCTTAAGGTGCCCATGAATCACAGTATTTGTAATGCACCAAGAAGGCCCCTTACTATGGTCAGGCTCATTAAATAGTCTCAAAAACTTAAGACTACTTGACCTAAAAAAAATGCTAAATATAATTCTTTCAGGTGGTCAAGAAACCATCAGTGGTTTACACCTAATAGTAAAAGAAAGGGCAACGAAAATGAGAAACCACCTCTGTACTTACATGGTATCACTCGGTAAATTTGACCCATTTCTCATGAATGACATGAATATTGATATAAATTCATTCAACAAACATGAACTGAGTGTTTATTATAGGCCAAATATGGTAACAGGTACCAAGAATACTCCTTGGAAGAAAAGTTATGACCAATCTAGATAGCATATTCAAAAGCAGAGACATTACTTTGCCAACAAAGGTCCGTCTAGTCAAGGCTATGGTTTTTCCAGTGGTCATGTATGGATGTGAGAGTTGGACTGTGAAGAAAGCTGAGTGCCAAAGAATTGATGCTTTTGAACTGTGGTGATGGAGAAGACTCTTGAGAGTCCCTTGGACTGCAAGGAGATCCAACCAGTCCATTCTGAAGGAAATTAACCCTGGGATTTCTTTGGAAGGAATGATGCTAAAGCTGAAGCTCCAGTACTTTGGCCACCTCATGCGAAGAGTTGACTCATTGGAAAAGACTCTGATGCTGGGAGAGATTGGGGGAAGGAGGAGGAGGGGATGACAGAAGATGAGATGGCTGGATGGCATCACCGACTCAATGGACTTGAGTTTGAGTGATCTCCAGGAGACGGTGATCGACAGGGAGGCCTGGCGTGCTGCGATTCATGGGGTCGCAAAGAGTCGGACACGACTGAGCGACTGAACTGAACTGAACCAAGAATACAAGAAACAAGGGCTATCTCTGTACTCAAGTTCAGTTTTATAAGAGAAAGATATGTAAACAAATAACTCTAGAGTCTAATGAGTGCTATCAGCAGAGATAAAGATGATCTTGGTGGTAATAGTGTGTTAAGGAAAAAGCCTGATTTGGGAGGTGTGGTGAGGGAGATGGGATAAGGAGGAATGGAATTAGAAGGATTTCACACCTGGTACTTAACCTGGAGCTTTACCTCTTTCAAAGTGAGACCAAGTAAGTGAAAAAATATGATCTGTCCACTCGCCCCTCACATTTCTGTGTCAAAATGTGTTATTTCACAAATGAGAATTAAAAAGTCAAAAAAAAAGAGACGCATATATGTGTAACGAAACTGACACTACGTGCATCAGTTGCTTCAGTCGTGCCCAACTCTTTGCAAGCCTGTGGACTGTAGCCCACCAGGCTCCGCTGTCCGTAGAATTCTCCAGGCAAGAACACTGGAGTGGGTTGCCATGCCCTCCTCCAGGGGATCTTCCTGACCCACGGATCGAACCCGATGATCGAAGATGTGTCTCTTACACCTCCTGCACTGGCAAGACAGTTCTTTACCACTAGAAGGCAATGGCAACCCACTCCAGTGTTCTTGCCTGGAGAATCCCAGGGACGGGGGAGCCTGGTGAGCTGCCGTCTATGGGGTCACAAAGAGTCAGACACGACTGAAGCGACTTAGCAGCAGCACCATCTGGAAAGCCTATGTATGTATACACTATCAACTACAGTCCAATGACAGCAAGGAAATCAAACCAGTCAATCCTAAAGGAAATCAACCCTGAATATTCATTGGAAGGACTGATGCTGAAGCTTGAAGCTCTAATTCTTTGGCCACCTGATGTGATGAGCAGATTCACTGGAAAACACCCTGATGCTGGGAAAGAATGAAGGCAGGAGGAGAAGGGGATGACAGAGGATGAGATGGTTGGATGGCATCAACAATTCAATGGACTTGAGTTTGAACAAACTCCAGGAGCTAGTAAAGGACAGGGAAGCCCAGCAAGCTGCAGTCCCTGGGGTTGCAGAGTCAGATACTACTGAGCAACTAACTGCACATCAGAAACACAGCCCAAAGTAAAAAATTTTTTTAAAAAAACAAGGGGGGAAAGCCAAAGAAAAGACAAATAAGTTCCCTAATAATCCATGTCATCTTAGAAGCAAGACCTCCAACCTCCCAACTTCTAATCTCTTATTCCTTCTATGAAATCACCCCATTCTGCCTCGTTGGTTCCCCAAAGAAGCCATTTATTATACATTACTTCAATATACTAGCCTCTAACACTCACCATAAGAAAAAGATGTGCAAGAGAAATACTTTAAAAGATATTTAAATAGATTACAGTAAATTAAACACATGTTTAAATTAAATTTCATTAAGTTACCAGTTCATTGCAGAGACTCAAATTTAAAACATAATGGTGAATTTTCTTTATTAAATACTTAACATAATAAAAGCTAACATTTTATCAACCATTTATTAATTTTCACAACAACCTCATAACCCATTTTAGAGACGAGGAGTCACAGGCTCAGAGAGGTATGAGAAATTCTTACTCAGTGATTTAAAAATTATGCATATTTAAAAATTACCCCATGTTGTTCAAGCATCTGAGTTGATCAGTGTCTTTCAGATTATGACAAGAACCAAAACTGGGGGACAAAAATTCCAAGGCAAAGCTATAGGGGCATTACACTTTCAGATAAAGGGCTAAATAATAGAAGGAAAAGTAACCCCCCCTAGAATACTTTTCACAGAAAGAATAGAAAGAATATCTTGTAATTCTCATTGGATGAAGAAGAACAGGTAAGTTGAATTCCTTATGTTTAAGTCATATACATTGTTTGCTATGATATTTTTATTTTAACACTTTTTTAAAATATTTTAGTTCACCCGTATTTTAAGCCTTGGTCTTGCAATTTTCAACCACGGGTAGTATTTTTCTACTATTGGGGTTTGGGAATACATGACCCTCAAAGTTCACAGAATAGGAAAGAAGCATAATAAAATGGTTGACTTCTTAGAAACTGCCTATGATGTCTGTTTCTTACTCTTGAGATATTTTCTCGTTGACATTTTTAAAAATTAAAAAATAAAAAGATGTTGATAAGCCTCTGCTTAATAAAACCAATGATCCAATTCCCTTTCCTAATTAAAAGCTGACAGTACTTGGAGTACTTACTACTCTCAATGAATGTTCAGATGTAACAGTCTTATTAAAATTATGTCTATTTTGTAATGTCCTTCATTACTAATGCATGCTTAAAGAACCTGATTCTGAGATTCATTTCTCTTGTTCTTTTCCCTGACATAGACTGGTGAGTGGTACGGTGGACCAGCAAGTATATTCAACCAACACAGATGACTGAAATTAAAAAGCTATAACAGATTTACATATCTAGGCCACAGGGAAGGGTCATACCGTTAGACCAGCAGCATACATTAGCACATTATGAAGGCATCAAAAAAAGTCAAACAAAATTTGTGTGATGGACTTTTTTCATACAAATATATAATGCTGATTGACTGGATTTCTTTTAATCACAAGCATTATTTAGGGGGGGAAAAACTGCTTGTACAATATCACATTTTATTACTTCAGCGCTTATCCTGAGAAGCACATCTGAAGCTATGGGAAACCTGGGGAAGGGCTGGTAGGTGGGAACCTATTGAAAGCATTTTGGGGACACTTAGCTGTCTCTCAGTTTCATGCACAGAAACAATTTTTTTTAAGTTATTATGAGTGCATTTCTGCTCTAACTTACAACAAATCTGTAAACCCAAAGTCATTTAGTAAAATAATCTGTTATTTACCAAACCCACAAGTTTTACATATATTAAAAGACTAGGTTAAAAAACAGATTTGTCTCTTGCTGAATAATTAAGACATTATTAATCTCTACAATAAGAATTTCCTAAGAGTATGGGCTCTGAAGTATTAAAATGTCACAATACTTTCCTTCAATTTTTCATACTATTCCATAGCTCACAAAAAAATTGTCAACCACTGGAAGAAAATGTCTAAATGATGGTTTTTAGCTACTGAAACAGTTGCTGAATGGTCAAATCCTCCTTTAATTATCCATTTTTTAAATAATTCAGACAAATCACACATGTATCATATTATAACACGAACAAAAGCAGCAATAAGAGGGAACATTTAGATATAAGCATATACACTCTCATAAACATAATGAACCCTCTCACTGCCAAGTATGTCTTCACCTCCTCCAAGCTACATACATTTAGTAACTGAGACAATCACGTCAGAGCTATAAAGATGAGTTTTTAATGGAGCAAGATGTTAACTATTTCTAAGGATCAGTACCTTAAAAAGAGATATTTAAGAAAATAACAAAAACTGAAATGTACAAGCTATGTTGGCTGGAAACATTCTCTACTTTTAAGTAAAAGAAACAGTGGAACCACACCTGAAGTTGTCTTAGATTTCTTAATCTTACCCCAAAACAAAAGTCAAGCATTTTATACTACTAGTCACAGAACCATTCTGTGCTGGTCTACATCCAGCAAAAATCACTGGCAAATTATATTTATATTTAAAAAAAAACTACAGAGCTTTGATTGGACATTAAAAATGTAATATTAATAGTTGTATTATCTTCTTAGGTCATAAACTACATTGAATGTAATATGCTCCATGAATTTAAAAAAAAAAATCAGCATGTTTTCACCTAATAGCATGGGAAATGTATTCACCACATCCTATTATATAAATAATCCTCACTCCGAGTCAAATTCATTTTATTTAATTTTTGCATTCTTCACCTAGAGAAGCTATTCATAGAATCTAGAATCTCCTTTCATCACACTACTGCCAGTAGGAAATTCAAGCAATGAAAGATCTTGGTAAATTTTCAAAGGTATTTTTACCATAAAATAACACTGCAGAATGGATAACCTATGTGGTATGACCTAAAAGCCACACAAATCATTTATTTATAGCTGTTATGTTTTAATCACTGGATAGTTTTTAGAGGCTTAAAAAAAATTAATGGTTTTTGCTATACAAAAGCAACTATGTTTTCCATGAAACATTAGGCTGTCACATTAATACAAGGTTTTATCATTAATTATACTGGATTATACAGGAGTTTATGTCTACAAGATGATTGCTAAATATCTGAATTTCCAAACCACTTCCAAATAAAAATGGAACCTGGTCCTAGCAAACTTCACATGAATTAAAAATCCATTTACAAAACAGAAAATTAAACCTAAAAAATATAACCTCAATTTAATACATTTGCAGATAAAACATGCAACATTTTTTTCATCAAAAAGCAGAGTATACATATGTAAACAGTGCCACCTTTTGGAATATTTAGGAACTGAGCTTCTAAATTGTACAAAAATACCTTTAAATGTAACAGATGAAAGAGAAATTTAAAAAACACCAGTTTACAATTTACTAACATTAAAGTGTAATAAATTAGCTGTTTGTTTTAAAACTTGTAAATATTTTCAAAAACTGAAGTATTATCTCATGTGTATATGCTTCCATTTCATTTTCATTAGGTTGGCGGACCACCATGTCATTTCAAAGAAAACTGAGGTTCAGAAAATGTTAATGCCTGACCCAAATAATTCCTCAATATCCTGAAACTGCTGGTTTTTAAATTTCAATGTTAATTCCTCAGTCAAATCCTGTAAGTTACACTAATGCACTGTACTGAACTGAACAATACTGCACACATTTCCACGCTACATAAGATTCTGCAAAATAACTGTATTATTTGTACAATGTTTTTTGTATACACTTGCAAAGAAAAGATATTTATGTTTAAATTATTACATGAAGAACATGCACTGACTACATTCACACAGCTGTTTACATTTCACAAACACAAAAACTCTCCATCTAACACAGTATTCTTCCTGCCTCTATGCTAACAGAAAACCTTCACTGAAAACTAAAAAACTTTCTCTCATTTTTTTTCTCTCAGGGTAAAAAAGCCCTTGTTTATGGCTTGCAAGTGATTTGCAACTTAGGTAAGATACAAGATAAAAAGCTTCTTACAGATGAAATGGAAATGATAAGCTTCAAATATTCTCCCTAAAGCTTCTCTGTCTTAATTTGATCTCTCATATTTAGATGTCTGTAAAGCATTTTCAACGTTTTCTATTTTTAATCTCTTTCACTGATTTCCTGAATAATTTTTATGAGACTGTAACATTTATTCTAAAACACCCTCACAACTCCCTGATTTTTGTAAGCTCACTAAGAATTCAGCTCTCACATGGAAAAAAGAAAATATTCAACAGTCTTATCTTTGATTCGTTTGTTACTATGAATTTTACTCAAAGTGCAGTCATTGATAGTAATTTATGGAAAATTCAGAAACAGTTAATATATGTAATGAGTCCTTCTTAAATGACTGGATACCACCACTCAATTCAAGAGAAAGAAGAGCTGGTAAGACGGTAACTAAAATGGTTCCTGAAAATACTGAAAGAGTAAAAGCAAAGAGCAAGCCAGAGGGAAGAGTCAGAAGTACATCTGAGAAACCGAACTCCGCAATCAATACAATTATCAGACATTAACTAGAAATGTTCGTTAAGTAGCCTCACCTCTTGTTCCTAATATATTCAAGAATAAGCACAGTGTGACATAAAAGCTGGTAAAGCTAGCCATTTCTAAAAATAACTTAGTGGGAAAGATTGAACATAAACATACTATATACATTTTTGAAGGATTCCATTTCACCCTCACAGTTCTTTTTTCATCACTGGGAGGGCTGAATGCACCGCCCCGTGCCCCGCCCCCCACCCCCACCAAGAATAAATAACATAGAAATCTTCTCTGCTACTGCTGCTAAGTCGCTTCAGTAGTGTCCAACTCTGCAACCCCATAGACGGCAGCCCACTAGGCTCCTCTGTCCCTGGGATTCTCCAGGCAAGAATACTGGAGTGGGTTGCCATTTCCTTCTCCAAGAAATCTTCTCTAGATACTCTTAATTTCCCTCCACTATTTCTGAATGAATGAAAATCCCATTTTGAAGGCCCTTAGCTTTATTTCTTTTGCTTTCGCCCTAGGTAGAAGGGGAAAAAAGGAGAAAATGTCACTTTCGTTGACACCCTGTACTATATGCCCCCTTACCAATTCCTGCAAACAACTTATCTGACTACAAGCAATGCTCCAAGATCACTTCTCTCTGCAAATGTACAGGCATACACATAGACATATGAAAACATATATAACTAAATTTTACTGCATTTGAAGGAACATCAAAATTTCTAATACTGAATTCAACCCTACTAAATTGAAAGCAATTACTTCCAATTTGAAAGAATGGATTAAATTAGATTGCTGATTCAATATAATTTGCAGTGTCCATGTCAGGCAAAGTGATAATATGAGGATCTTACCAAGACATGTCAGGACCATACAGTCTGGACTTGACAGGCACTAAATAGGAGTTTACTGAAAAAACTCCTATTTAGGGACTCACGCACACACACCACACACATTTATTGAACCTTTAGAATATACTTTAATTTGTATATTTTACAAATATTCTTTAGAGCATAAAGAATAAAGTTAACTTCATTATAGTCAAAAAATAGTTTTCATCTGGCACTAATGCGCACACACAAAAAAACACGTGAATTCCTATTGTGTGCCAGGTACTGAATTTGATGATGATGAAACCACACACTGAACACTTCTGTATATACTAATATTTAATGTTTAGAAAGGACTGCTATTGTCATCTTCATTAGATAAATAAGAATACTGAAGCATAGAGGTACTGTCCTTTGCCCAAAGTCATAAAGCTAATACACTGCGGTAGCTGGTTTCACAGTCTGGCTCAATATTAATAGCTGGCTACAGTCTGCTCTTAATCACTAAGCTACAGTGTCTCTGAGATGCCAAACAAAGGCAAAGATGATTAAGACAGAAGGAACTCACACACCATGGGAGAGAAAAGGTAGGGAAAAAAAAAAAAAAAAACACAATAAATCATCCAAAGACAGGAAGTAGCTGAGTTACCACTCTAAGTCAAGGGAAGTAAGCTGAACGGTGAATTATAAGGTAATTATAAGTAAGCAAAGCAAGTGGAGACACAGCTGTAAAAGGAGTTAAATGGATCTAAAATGACCAGATCAGGTGATCAAAAGAGTAACCACACCACACACACACACACACAACCCTTAAATCACCCATATACATGAATATGTGTATACAACACGACACAAAAATTCATAGACACTCTTCAATTTGAGAATCATCATGCTACAATGAAGAAAGGACCAAACGGAAAGTCTCTGAAAATGCCTGGACATTCAAACCATCCTGAATTAACCAAACACATGCTGGTAAAGCGGGAATGAGGGGGAAATTTTAAAGTGCTATAATTCACTCTATTCTCCTTTAATGTGGAACCTCTTTAACCTCAGTATTTGTTAACAGATTTGGGGAGTAATGAGATACTCAAGATGTACCTTACACAACGGTTAGTTTTTAGTTAAGCATGAAAGCAATATAGTAGCAAAAGGAATCAAATGTTTGTCCTCAGATTCAAAATCTCCCACTTTAGCACGGCAAAAGGACAATAACCACATTCTAGAAGAACCACAGTCAGGGCAACAGAGCAACAAGGATGTCAAGTAGTACGCAATGAATGAATAATTTCACATGCAGTGTCCAGCATATGGTGGGCTGTATCCAAGCTGAATCATGCTGCCTCTGGAAAGGTCAATCTGTCCAATTCTTACACAAGTCCTACTAAAATGTTTAAAAAGCAGGAAGTCAGACTAAAACAGAGTTAACAAACTTAATGACTTCTAATAATTTTATTAGAAGACTATTTGTAACACGAAATTCACTTTTCCTAGTAATGACAGCTGCAGTGATCATGTAATGTAATACTGCCATCTATTGTCCAAGAGCTAAAAACACATGTCTCTCTAACCCAAACCCACTAAAATTTAAAAGCCAAAAAAAGCCAACATTATTTTACATGCTCTGGTGTCAATATCTTAAAAAAGTTTTTTCCCCAAAATCAGAGAAAACAATGCCTAGAAAGATTTTCAAGTGAAGCCTTGGTGATAATTATTCATCTCCCCATTTTCTTAAAAAATAAAATTTTAAAACAGGCTATTTCTAAATTATCAAAAAGAAGTTTTATAAAATCTCAAAGGGTAATATAAATCATTAAGCAATTAAGCAAAAGTTTCTGAAAATCTATCAGTCTACATCAATTTGTCACTCATAAAAATTCTAAAGTACTGAACCTAGAAACTATTTTAAGTTCTTCAGTACCAGAATGCCACCAATTCTGAAAAGATGTCATCTTAATACAACTCAGCACTCCACACCAGTTTATTCACAAAAATTAATGCAACTATGTGTGAGTTGAAGTACTACCACTTACATGCTACATGGCAAAAACCACCACAATATTGTAAAGTAATTAGCCTCCAATCAAAATTAATTAATTAATTTAAAACAATGCAAACAAGAAATTTAAGTGACTTGAAAAGGTCAGGCCAAAAGTGGAACAGGATGAAAAATGATCTTCACGTTCTCAAAGAAAGACGATTAAAAAAAAAAAAAGTGAAGCTTCCCCACATTTATTAGTGAGAAAATTAAGAAAAAGAACACAGAAGTTTTATCCAAATAATTTGATTACCATGCACATTATTAACTACTACTGGGCATTCACAACCTGGAGCCAAAATATTTTAGAATTCACAAGAGTAAACTAGATTTTCTCCGTATCTCTGAAAAAGGTGGAGATTCTAATCAACCATGTAGGTTCACTCTCAAATACAAGGGAGACACTGCTCAGGATGTAAACAATGACAGCTGACACCACTTAATCTGCATGGATAACAGTACAATCAAAGCTAGGGCCACTTAGTTGGCTGTTGTTTGAAACACATGTAGCTTTGTGCTTCTTATTATGATAAGAGGACATTCCTGTTGAGACAAAAAGAGGAGAAATAACAAACTAAATATTCCCATGCTCTATTTAAAGAAGAAAAAACTAGAATGTAAAGATAAAAAAAAACAAAAAAAACCAGTATGTATCCTGATCTCTATCATAGTAACAGTCCCAACCCACCTTTTTGAGATGTTTCATTCCACTTAAAGCACTGTAGGATTTAAGTAAATTTTTAGTATACAGAATTTAAATTTTAGGAACTTGAATGGAGAAAGCTATTCACTTTTTATAATATAAAGTATACTATTATTCCTTATGTAACAAAAACCAATTTTCTCCTATTTTCTTAGTCATCTTAGGCTGATTTTAAAATAAAGACAACTTCCTTACAAAATCTTATAGGGAAAACAGGTAAATTTTAAGGGTAAATATAATCTAAATTATACATCAATAAAGTTGCTTCAAAGTAAAAAAAAAAAAACAAACAGGAAAACCATTCATCACAATATGCCAATTAAGATATGCAATATCTTTATTACAACACTTATGAAATGTACATATTCAGCTCCATTTTCAGGTAACCTAACAATGTTATAACACTTCTATAAAGTCTACTTACTCCCTGAGCTCACAAAGGCAACAGCTGATAGTTTTCCAGAAAGTGATGCACAACATATGGCAATTAATTATATGTACTTTAAAACCCGATTATAAAAATGATTTCTCAATTACGTTTGTCCACATTCTTCCAAATGACGGAGTCTTTCATTAATACACAAGCACACCCTCGGCTAATTAATTCTCCTACAATGACGTTCATTTCAGTCTTCTTCATTTCAGGTTTTATTTAGGAAATCAAATCTGCAGCCTGCAATTTCCACTTTAAAAATCATACTTTAGCCCCTGAAATAGCTGCTCATCTTCCACACTTCAAGCACTGCATCTTTTACTTTGTTACCATTCCTTGTCAACTTTCTTCAACAAAAGGGGGATGTGGCGGAAGACTAAGTCTTGACTCAATTCCTTCTGAGATCACAAAGAATGTTCTTGCTTCAGGTAAGCCATTCCAGAACTCCTAGTATAGGATTCCAATGTCTCACCCACCCAGGACAGGAAATCGTGTCTGACTCTTTGCAACCCCATGGACTATACAGTCCATGGAATTCTCCAGGCCAGAATACTAGAGTGGGTAAGCCATTCCCTCCGCCAGGGGATCTTCCCGATCCAGGGATCGAACCAGGGTCTCCTCATTGCAGGCAGATTCTTTACCAGGGAAGCCCTACCCAGAACAGGAGGTCTGAACAAAAAGAAACTGTCTGGTTTGACTGTTTCAATCCCAATAAATAAAAGTAAATAATATATATTTAGATTTAAGATATAGATATCATCTAATTACTTTCTGTCTACAAATCCTAACATTGTGAATTGTTTTGGTTTTTCTTCTGTCTGGGCAGATAAAAGGGTCTTTAAGACTTACTTCTCTTTAAGACCTCTATCCTTAAAAGCTGAATCTGTTGGAGAGAGACTCCATAGAAAAAACAGAGCTCAGTGATCCAATACCAACTGTCATCCCTGCCACAACTGGTTCATCCCTTTTATTTTGCTGGAAGACACACCCTGAAAAAAAGGTTTACTCTTCTACCCCTGCACCATCAGTTCTTTATACAAGACAAGCTTTTAATAAAATTCTCAATTTTCTAGGTGATTTAATAGTGGCAAAAAGTAACCATAAAAATATTATGACTTATGAAGAATACTCTTACAAGATTACATGAAAAGCACCTAATATAGTATTTCCACAATAACCAGGGAGAGAAAATGAAAGTAAATTACTGGGAAGTTAGTAAAAAGTATTTTCTTAAAAGTACTTTCTTACTTAAAAGAAAGTACTTTTAAATAAGAGTATAGTTTTCTAGAACATATGATATATATAAAAAGTAAAAGCTTATAAAATTAGCCTGAAATGCCCACATGAGGACGTTTTACAGATCAGATATAGCTTCTATTTTAGTGGAGGAAAGGCTTTGTTTCCCTTTATATAATCCTTTCTATGTTTAACTTCTGGGCTTTAAAATAACGCTAAGATTCAACAATGTATAAGCTGCAGACCCCTCTACATTACAAGCACTCTGCAAATGATCACAGTGAAATTCACTTTCACTGTAATTCCAGACAGACTTCAAAACCTTCAGATAAAAGCACCATCTCTGGCTACACAATAAAGAGTTTCTGCAAGGAAATTCTGTATTACATTAAGAAAATGTTCTACTCAGCACATAACTAAAACCTTCATTGTAAACATTAATGACTAATATATATAATTTAAGTCAGCAATCTATATGTCAGGATATTTTTAAATATCTTTTTCAAAGCCTAGGTCAACAAAGTCTTTGTTCTGTCTTTATCCCAAAGCTACATAAAACTAGCAATTAGATACGAATGCATTTTACAAACTGTAAGACACTGCTGCTGCTGCTGCTGCTGCTGAGTCGCTTCAGTCGTGTCCGACTCTATGCGACCCCATAGACGGCAGCCCACCAGGCTCCCCCGTCCCTGGGATTCTCCAGGCAAGAACACTGGAGTGGGTTGCCATTTCCTTCTCCAATGCATGAAAGTGAAAAGTGAAAACGAAGCCGCTCAGTCGTGTCCGACTCGCAGCAACCCCAGGGACTGCAGCCTAAGGTGCTCCTCTGTCCATGGGATTTTCCAGGCAAGAGTACTGGAGTGGGTTGCTACCCACACGTAATAACTGTGGCGATAGTGAAGGGGCAAGAAGGCTAAATTACAGAGGTCCATGGAAGGCAAGCTAAAAGGTCTGCACTAAGATGCCTGATGATTCTTTCACTGAATTGCACTAAAAAAATTGCACTGGAAAAGTCAGGAAGATGAGAAATGACTTTATAATTAAGGAGGTGGGAATGGACCAGGAAGCTCTCAGCCAACACTGCTGTCTATAACTAAACAGCGACTCCCAACTTCTCACTCAGAACAGAAGTTAATAAGCTGTGCACATTCCTGCAGCATGGAGTCCAGTGGTATATAATCCCTCTCACCCAGCACTCCAGGAGAAAAATGGCTTCTAATAAGGATCACATAGAAGAGACTACTACATACAAGAGAAGAAATTTCAAAACAAAGGACAGCAAAAAGCAACTACTCTAATCATTAAAGCCATTAATATTATTAAATGTCCATACTAGACCACCCTTAAAATGTTATAAAATTAAAAGACGCTTACTCCTTGGAAGAAAAGTTATGACCAACCTAGACAGCATATTAAAAAGTAGAGATATTACCTTGCCAACAAAGGTCCGTCTAGTCAAGACTATGGTTTTTCCAGTAGTCATGTATGGATGTGAGAATTGGACTACAAAGAAAGTTGAACGCAGAAGAATTGATGCTTTTGAACTGTGGTGATGGAGAAGACTCTTGAGAGTCCCTTGGACTGCAAGGAGATCCAACCAGTCCATTCTAAAGGAGATCAGTCCTGAATATTCATCGGAAGGACTGATGTTGAAGCTGAAACTCCAATACTTTGGCCACCTTATGCGAAGAGCTAACTCACTGGAAAAGACCCTGATGCTGAGAAAGATTGAGGGCAGGAGGAGAGGGAAAACAGAGGATGAGATGGTTGGATGGCATCACCGACTCAATGAATATGAGTTTGGGTAAACTCCAGGAGTTGGTGATGGACAGGGAGGCCTCGCGTGCTGCAATCCATGGGGTCACAAAGAGTCTGACATGACCGAGCAACTGAGCTGAACTGAACCAAGAGGAACTGAAAATAATTTACCAACTTTCCAAAAGAAATAATCCAAAACCAATAACCAAAGGAAGCATTATGGTGAGGGGGGAGTGCATTTCTACTTAGTCTATAAGAAATCGCTCACTTGAAGAACACACTCATGAAATGTATGTGTTCAAATCATACTTCTTTTAAAAGCCACTGTACCTACCAGGACAGTTTGAGGGCTTTCCATGATACTAATTATATCATGCAAACAGGTGTCCGAGTTTTGGGGAATGACATCATTTTTCCCTCAGCAGGGCAAAAAATGAAATGAAAGGCAAGCAGGAATTATTTTCTAAGGTTTAAATCGCCTTCTCCTCAAAATAAAAAGGGTTTGAAAGAGTCACCAAACAAGCACTTAATACTCTGAGCAAGCCTCTGTGCAGTGTTACGATGGAGTAATTATATTCCTGCTGCTGCTGCTGCTGCTGCTGCTGCTGCTGCTAAGTCGCTTCAGTCGTGTCCGACCCTGTGCGACCCCATAGACAGCAGCCCACCAGGCTCCCCCGTCCCTGGGATTCTCCAGGCAAGAACACTGGAATGGGTTGCCATGTCCTTCTCCAGTGCATGAAAGTGAAAAGTGAAAGTGAAAGTGAAGTCGTGTCTGACTCTTAGCGACCCCATAGACTGCAGCCCACCAGGCTCCTCCGCCCATGGGATTTTCCAGGCAAGAGTACTGGAGTGGGGTGCCATTGCCTTCTCCAAATTATATTCCTAGATTTACACAAAAGCAGCCATTTCAAGTATTTACTGACATAATCTCTCTTCTTTCCTCAAATAGTAAAAAATGTCCACTTTCCTCAAATAGTAAAAATATCCACCACTGGTAACAGAATTCTGAATTTCTCTGTATCCTGTTTTCAATAACCTCTATGACCATTATACATAAACTATTTTATACCTCATTCTTATCAATTACAGAGTTAAATGAAAATATTTTAGGTATGTGCTGTGCTTCGATGCTCAGTCATGTCCAACTCTTTGTGACCCCGTGGACTTTAGCCCGCCAGGCTCCTCAGCCCATGGGATTCTCCAGGCAAGAATACTGAAGTGGGTTGTTATGCCCTTCTCCAGGGGATCTTCCCAACACAGGAATGAAAATGCAGTCTCCTGCATTGCGGGTGGATTTTTTTACCAGCTGAGCTACCAGGGAAGCCCATTTTAGGTCTACATTTGATTAATTATAAGCTATTAAGAAATAATATTTTTTTATAAACTCCCATTATTTCACAATAACAAAAGAGACCACTGGCATAGGCATCCAGAAATCATTCATATATCTGACTTAAATGAGAGATTTCCTGCAGAGATTTCCTTATTAAATGTCCTACTGAAGATAATGCTTATATTTTCTGGGCCTACAGCATCTAGACAAGCATGAAAAGTGGTCCTAGTGTCTACTGCATGCAAGCCAGACTAAACTGAAACCAATTACAAATTTCTGAAGTGAGTAAAATCAACAACATGTAAAATTAATACAAATATGTATCAGTTACACAGGCATATAAAATAAACCACATTAAGAAAAATAAATTTCATATCCAAGTGATTGGTTCCTTAATGTTCCCTTTTTAGTATTCCCAAATGAGAAACCAAAATTAGGTGTGCATAACAAAGGTTAACATTCTTGTGTAAACACATTAAGACTATTACTTTACATAGAAGAGTACTGTTATAAGATTTTTTAAAAATGCTAATAGACAAAAACATTAAAATAGGTTAGATATTTAATATCATATAGGATAATGGCAACCCACTCTAGTATTCTTGCCTGGAGAATCTCATGGACAGAGGAGCCTGGTGGGCTACAATCCATGGGGTCGCAGAGTCAGACACGACTGAGCAACCAAGATACACACACAGGATAAATCAAACTTTGAATTTTTTTTAATGTTTCAGGAAATTACCTTTAAAGTGATTTCCTTCATTTTCAAATGCACCATCAGAATGTATTAGACAAGTCTAGGCTAAATTATATAAAAATTACTAATGAACACAGAGAAGTGATTCTAAAAGCAGATTTTGAGTGGATTTTTTTACCTAAGACTGATTTCACTCTCTAAAAAATGGTATCAAAAACAAAATTAATGACATTTGAGCGTTTACTTATTGAAGGAAACAAAGCTATGAAAGGAGTTACCTTTCCAATCTTCCCTACTCCTAACATCTGCATTGAACCTGGGACCAGCCAATTACACATGCAAAAGCAAGTTGCTATGCGATATAGACTAGCGGTCAAAAGCAGTGTTTTGGAGTAATGCAGGAGATTCAGGTTTGATTCCTGGGCCAGGCAGGTCTCCTGGAGAAGGAGTGGCAACCCACTCCAGTATTCTTATCTCTGTCCATGCCCATGGACAGAGGAGCCTGGAGGGCTACAGTACACGGGGTCACAAAGAGTTGGACACAACTGAGCAGGGCACAAGCAAGATAACACAAATAAAGCATTGGGCCATTGCCTGTCACAAAGTACTCAGACTATGTTCCCATCTAATACATAAACGACAGAAATAGAGATGCG
Source organism: Oryx dammah (assembly GCF_014754425.2). NCBI lineage: Eukaryota > Metazoa > Chordata > Mammalia > Artiodactyla > Bovidae > Oryx > Oryx dammah. The sequence continues at coordinate 14,644,989 of NW_024070195.1, read as the reverse complement.
TGTGCACCAGCTAGTATACCTACGTATTTCCTAACTCTGTCTGTGGAGAGGACCTGGAAGCACTGATCCTTCATGGTGGCAGTGAGCACACCTAGTGCCCAGGTCTTTGGTCCGGTTCTAAACACTAGTCTCCTAATGAAAAGGGTCAGGATTCCTCAAAGTGGTTGCTTCTGAGGCTGGGAAACGGAAAATACAAGACTAGAACCTCCTGTGGTGCCAGAAAATAAGGAAGTGATCAGAAAGCAAGGGGGGCATGTCTGAAAGACACAGGCGCCAGCCTGATGAGGTCCTATGGCCAAAGCTGGAACAATACAAGCAACAACATAATGACAGCAGCGAACTATAACCTGTAGAGTAAACATCCATAAGTCCATATGATACAAACAAGTAGCATAGTGGCAAAAGGACAGCGCTTCCTTACAGAAGGATGTGTGTACGCTCAGTCGCCCAGTTGTGTCCAACTCTTTGTGACCCCATGGACCCCCTGGACTGTAGCCCACCAGGATCCCCCATCCATGGTATTCTCCAGGCAAGAATACTGGAGTAGGTTTCCATTTCCTTCTCCAGAGGATCAGAAGAATCCAAACTATTAAATGTGGGAGGAAAGAAAACAGAAAACCACCACTACGCAACTATCACAGTAACAACCGTTGCAGACGAGATCCACCAACAGATACTAAAATTATCGAATACTAAAATTAGTATGCAAATGGTTGAGGATACACAGGATACTTATTGGTTACAGTGAGAAAAATAACTCAGAAGAGAAATCTGGCAGATAAGGGTTAGTGTACTAACATCATGAAGCCCCTGACGCGATGCGCTGAGAAGGATACAATAACACTTGTATGTTCCTCTTGCCAGAAATGCATTAATTACTTTATTCTAACCATGAGAAACTATCAGACAAACCTAAGATGATGGGCATTCTACAAAATGATTCTCTTTCAGAAGTGTCAAGGTCATAAAAAAATTAGAAAAAAATTGAGAAACTGGCAGATTGCTCACTTCCCAGTGAATTATACCATAACTACGTAAGATATAAAAGGCATACAGAAACGTAATTTTGCCACTTTTCTGTCAGTTCAAACTTATTTCAAAATGAGGGGTTTTTATTTTTCTTTTTTTAAACGAGATATATAGTCATCCCTCAGCACTTGCAGGGGACTGGTTCCCAGACCCGCGGCCAATATCACAACCCACATATCCCCAAGTGCCACAGCTGGCTCCACTGTTGGAGAGCTCCACGTGCCAGGACTCAACCAGCCCCAGACTGTTAGTCCAGCAGCATCTGCACCGGAAAAGGTCCCCAGATGAGTATGGCACACAGCTCAAAGCCATGTTGCTCAAGAGTCTAGACAACATATTAGCATTTTATTTTCTCTTAAAATCATTAAGTCATGCTAAAATATCCTTTAGTTGCTGAAGCTAGAACTATATCTCTAAAAACCTTGGCATTAAAAAATGTAATCAATAAAACACATTACGTATCTCATTACCTGTAATTTTGTATCCATAAGCAGCCAGTTGTCCAGCCATGTATTCTCCATCTGAATTATTATGAGAACAACCCCAAGTTCGTATCCAAATTTTCTGTATGCCTGGAATAGTGCTGTTAATCAATTTTAAAAAATAAGCCTCATTAGGGATTTTTTTTTTAATAAAAAGCACAAGTTAATTTCTGAGCATATTATGCAAAAACACTCACTGCATTCTATTCATAAGCTATTCATTAAATGTACCAACTTAAGACATAATCTGCTGTTACACCAAAAGTCTAAAATCAAGATAAAATAACATAACATTCTAAGACTATCTTTCTATGTAAAGAATATCTTTTCTCCAAGTTGTATTTTAAGTTCAATACTACTAAATACTACCACTAAGTTCAATTCCTGGAAAGGTACAAACAATAACAATAGCACAGAAAATGGTTCTAGCAGCAAAAGCAAATAAAGAAACCCTAAACACATCTGAAGACCACTATATATTAATCAAATCTTCATAACTTAGATATAAATAACTAAATCAAAATGAAAATCTGTCACCCTACAGCACTATTAATAATAAAAGTATTCCACATATAAAAAGAGTTCTAAAAAATGTAATTTTTAGAAAGGGAATAAAAGGACTTTCAACTTGGATTGCCCTAAATAATTAACAACTAAGTAGACATTACCTTTAATGATACTGTCAAGAAAAAGTTAATAAATTTCAAGTATTAAGCAAATTTAAATTCATAGACTTTATGACTCTGTTCCAAATAATCAAATGCATCAAAGTTTTCAAGTTTACTAGATATACAAATATAAGCATATTAAAACTATATAACTGCCTAATCCTTTCTGGCTAGGTTGTATTAGAATTTCACTATACACCTAATAGTACAAACAGCACAAGAATTTGTGTCAAAAGCCTTTAGTTGATTCGTAAGTACTTTAAATTTGCTAAGAAAAACCACATGCCCAAACCACCACTATCTCCTAAGAATCACAAATTCCAATAAAAATTTTAATGTGGAAGTAACAAGAACACACCAACCACAATGATATCAAAGAGATCTGGTTGAAAGAGGGTGGGAGGCAGGGTGATCTATCTTTGTGCCAAATACTGCCCTAGGCCAATATGCAATTTGACATCTTTAATTAATGACTTTGCTAAATATAACCATTCAAATTTAAAAAAACCTACATATTTTCTTTCAAAACTTCAAAGATTCTTTTAAAAGATACATTATGTATATCACATACAGTAGTGTCAGCCTCTCCCATGGTATGATACTGAATATAATTTCAAAAAAAGCTTACCTATCGCTTGGTGGACTGTTTTCCTCTTGCAAATATTTTTGAGTATTTCGCCTTCGCACCTTTGGAACAACGTGCTTTCTCGAAAAATGCCTATCTTGTGGCTTTGAATCTTCTTGTGACACAATATCTTCTATGTCATCCAGGAATGTATCACAGGATGCAGAAGGCATCTTCTCTACCATATAAACAAGTTATAAATGATACAGGCATGAGTCCTCAGAACATCTGTTTAACACATCACCTATGAAATATTCTTGCCAAACTTGAATGTAATAAAGCCTTTAGATTTTAACTTCAACTTTACAGAAAATACAAGAGATATTGAAAAACAAGAAATGTCGGATAAATCAGACAAATCTTACTGAGTGGGATATAAAGTACATGAAGAGAGATTTAACATTACCAGCAATCAGAGAAATACAAACTAAACCACCATGAGATATCACTACAAATCTGTAACACACCACAGCATACATCAGTTCAGTTCAGTTTCTTAGTCGTGTCTGACTCTCTGCGACCCCATGAATCGCAGCATGCATACCACCTGCCGATTACAGGCCTCCTCCCTCCCCAGGCGCAGCAATGGCGCACGTGACCCACGCCTGCCAGAGTAATTCACCCTGAGCCATAAAGACCGGCTCAGGGTTGGACCTAACAAGCCCAGTCAGTCACAGTCACCACGAGGACTTCCATGCCAGTGCTAACTTCTCTTTCACTGAAGTGGCTCAGTTAGGAGCATGTCAACTTGAGGCTACTGGGGGGCCATCCTGCCTGCCACAAAGCAGAAGACTACCCAAGGCAGGAAGTCTTGTAAGAGCTGGAGAGATGAGATACTTGAGCAACTGGATCCAACCAATGCCTGAAGCCAGACATAGCCCTGCTCTGCCCATTCATATGAGCTCAGGAATTCCCTGAGGCTTAAATTCATTTGAGCTGGGCTTTTTGCTCTTGCCAACAAGAGCCCTGGCTGACTCAGCACACTAGGGAAGGTGAAATGAACTAAGTTTCTCCCAAACTGGTTCTATGAACTATCAGTGAAAAACTAGTTCTGTGGTCAAATAAATTTGGAAAATTCTGCATGCATGTATGTGTATACTACGAGAGCGAGGACTGGGAAGAACTACAGTAAAGAAACAAACTCACTGATCCTAGAAACTTTCTGAAAATTAATTTCTCATGGATTGCCTCTTCATGAGGCTGTACATGGTACTGAAAACAGGAGGCCTGAGTGAAGCCCACCCTCAGATCCCCTCCTACATTCCGCAGACAGAAGACTGCATTCTCTTAATAGGAAATGGTTCTCTGCCCACATACCAACCTGTTACTAGGAACTACCCACCCCTCTAAGAACAACCCCTCTATTCTAACCTGCTTGAGCACAGAATTCTAGCCATGCTCCTCCCTACCTAATCACTAATTGTATACGGGTACTGTTATTTCTCCCATTTAAAAAACAAAAACCTTATTGTGGCCTCACTTCCTCTACCTACTGTCTCCATCACATTTCTATCCTTTAAAATTCCTTGCAAGAACTGTCTCCAGTTTCCCCCTCCCAGTCTCTTATATGCCAGGCTTTCACCCCCTGCCATCCCAAAATTGCCGACCTGATTCCAGTGACTCCAGCAATCTACGGAGCAGCCAACTCTCAGCCACCTCATGTGATCCTGCCGGCGGCGCCTGGCACTACTGACCCTTCATTCCCTCAAGATATCTTCTTCCCTGGCTTTCGGGATCCCACCCGCCGAGCTCTCCTCCTCCTGCATTAGCCACTCCCCGAGTTTCCATTGCCCGTTCCTCATCTCTCCAACTTCTCAAGGTCAGAACACCCCCAAGGCTCCGTTACAGGATGTCTTCTCTTCTTTAGTTACAGGCGCACCCTAGGTGATCTCATCAGCCTTGTGGCCTTGAAATACTAACTATATATGCTTATATAACCAGCCCCAGGCCTCCCTTGAACTTCAGACTCAGATGTCCATCCCACTGCCTACTCAACACCCTGCTTGAATGGCTAAGAGTTACTTCAAACTTAAAATCAAGAACAGAACTCCTGATTCTCTCCCCACCTGACCCCACCTGCAGCCAGGAGGATCACAGCCCCCCCCCCCCCCACGACTTTCTCCATCTCACTGAAAGGCAATACCAATCTTCTAACCTCTCAGGCCAAAAATCCTGGAATCATCCCTGACTCCTCTTTCCTTCACCCTAAGTCCAATACATCAGCAAAATCCCATTGGCTTAAGCTTCCAAATATATTCAGAATCTAACCATTTCGGACCATACCCTCTGTTATATTCTTGGTCCCAACATTAACTCTTGCCTGGATTACTGTCATAGTCACCTGCTTCTACCCTCAATTCCCAAAGGAACCTTGCTGCACAATAAGCCAGGGATCCCTCTAAAATCTGAGTTCATCTCAGGTTTCTAATCAAAACCTTCCATTGGTATTCTATCTCAGACTAAAAAGCCCAGAGTTAAAATCGCTAAGTTTTACAAGGACAGGGGCTTCCCTGGTAGTTCAGTAGTAAAGAATCCAGAATCCACCTGCAGATACAGGAGACATGGGTTCGATCCCTTGTCCAGGAAGATTCCACAGGTCTTAGTTACAGGACATAACACACTGGTAAGAACCAATTAGGTCCAAGGTAGCAGAAGATTCAACTTCCAGTGGGCCCTGAGCCTCATACGCTCACTGTACTAGATGAGCACACTAAGTAACACAGCCATGGCATGGCATCTCAGAGCTGACCATGAAAGGCTAAAGAGTAGCCCAATTCCTGGAAATCCCCATCCCTTCCCAAAATAAGTGGAATAATCCTCTTGCTCATTAGCCTATGAAATTAGAGACTGGTGGTTTAGTCGCTAAGTTGTGTCCAACTCTTGGGACTCCATGGACTGTAGCCTGCCAGGTTCCTCTGTGCATGGATTTCCCAGGCAAGAATACTGGAGTAGGTTGCCATTTCCTTCTCCAGGGGATCTTCCCAACTCAGCAATCAAACACAGATCTCCTGCATTACAGGCAGATTCTTTACCAACTGAGCTACAAGGGAAGCCCATGAAATTAGCCTATGAAATTACCCAGACATAAACACTAACCACACCATATTTTGGGGCCTCTTACCTTCTGATAAGGCCCACATTCTGTGGAGTGTGTTTCTCTCTAAATAAACCCATTTCTTACCTATTACTTTGTCTCTCACTGAATTCTTTTGATAAGAAGAACGTGAGCTTCATTAAGTCCTGAGACCAGGTATGTGTTATGTGCTAGTCGCTTGGTTGTGTCCGACTCTTTGCAACTCCATGGACTGTAGCCCACTAGGCTCCTTTGTCCATGTTCTCCAGGCCAGAGTACCGGAGTGGGTTGCCACTCCCTTCTCCAGGGAATCTTTCCAATCCAGGGATCGAACCCAGATCTCCTGCATTGCAGACAGATTCTTTACTGTCTGAGCCACTGGGGAAGCCCTGAGACCACGTGTGTGATCTCGATTAAAAAAATGTGGGTTCAAGTCCCAGTATGGGTTCTGGCAAGGTTTGGGTCCCAGCCTGTAGATTCAAGTCCCATCTGAGGTGCACAGTTTCAACTCTACTCAGACACATGGGCTTCCTGGCTAGTTCATACCCACCAGGCACACACTCATCTCAAGGTCTTGGTCAAGCCTGGAATGCCTTCAAGCCCTTTGGAACTCTGTCCAAATGTCACCAGTGAGGTCTTTCTGAACAACCCCCACCTCGCCATGTACACACACCTCCTGTCCCCCTCCCCCGAGCCTCGCTTTCGTGCCATAGCACTTCTGCACATGCTTAGATACTTCAGAGGAACAAACCTGCCACCCGAAAATGTCTCTTTGCCATGTGGATTATTTTGAGCTGAAGACAAATCAAGGCCAAGAAGAAACTTTGACCTTCCTTCTAACTGCTAAAAGAATGTAAAGAGAAGACATGTTTCAGGATGGGAGGCGATCCCCATGGATAACTATAGTATGAACTATGTGCACAGATGGGGAGGAACCAGGCAAAGTCTGTTAAAACTGTTACCAAACATTTGCTTTTCCATCTCATGGCAACTGCCTTCCTCCCCTTTGAGGTCCCAAACCACTACCCCCAAGATCTTTTGTCTTTAGCTGAAGACAATATCTAAGGTAAGTTTCAGGCATTTTGGCAAGTTACTCAGTTTCCCTGGGCCTGTCCCATGTATGTGAAAGTGTGAGTTGCTCAGTCATGTCCCATTCTTTGCAATCCCATGGACTATAGCCTGCAGGCTCCTCTGTCCATGGAGGAGAGGAGTAGGTGTCCACTCATTCTTCTCCAAGCCAGAATACTGGAATGGGTAGCCATTCTCTTCTCTAGGGAATCTTCCCAACCCAGGGATCAAATCCAGATCTCCCACATTACAGGCAGATCATTTACCCCCCGAGTCACTAGGGAAGTTCATGTATACACGCCACATGCTGCTACGCTTTTGTTTGAGAACTGTAGAGGAAAATTTCTTCCTCCACGACAGTATCTTCATCATCTTATTACCCTCTCTTTCAACTAGGATATATACTCTGGGGGTGGGGAGGTTTTTGAGTGTTTTGTTCACTGCTTTATCCCAGGTGGTGCCTAAACTACCTAGCGCATGGCAGCTTCTCAAAAAAAAAACTTTTTTTAAACTGTTCACAACCCAGTCTATAAAATATGGTCCCTCTGCCACCTCCCACTCTGCCCCAACTGTAATAACCTTTCCGACATTCTCCAAGCAGACCAAGCTAGTTTCTGACTCAGGGCCTTCACACTTGCTCTTCCTCTGTCTGGAATATCATCCCCAGATATTTGGATGGCTTGCTGCCTACTCCTTTACTCAAATAACACCTCCTTGGAAAGGGCTTTTCCTAACGACCTTATCTAAAATAACCACACACTGATCAGGCATCCCACAAACTCTCACCAGCCTCTAACTCCACTTTATGCTTCACTTCCCTTCATCACACTTACCTGACTCCATATATGTAACTGCTTGTGTCTTTCTCACTACAGTGTAAGCTTCAGAACAGAGGCACCCTGTCTTTTTCACCACTATATCTCCAACACTTGTAACAATGCCTAGCACACGGCAAGTGCAGAATATTTGCTGAATGAAAGGATGAATAAATCCTTGTTTAAGCTGAATTTAGCTAGTCTTTCTATAACACAGAAGGAAATTCTTACACTAGATGGGAGAAGTCCAGAGGAGTTAGATTTGTCCACTGACAGCTAGAATTGGACCCTCTCTCAACACCAAGCTCTCCCCAGATGAATCCGTTTCGTTGGCAGAGCACAAACAATGCAAGAGTCTGAGATGACCCTAAGAAAGAAAAACATTCCAGAAAAAAAATGCGCAAAGGAAAAACTGGCAACACACTTAAGCAAGTCAAATAGCCATTAAGCATAGGAAAGAATGCTCAAACACACTAAGGGCATGAGCTTAAACAAGAAATTATTTTCTATCTACCCCATTGATAACAAAGACTGACAAAAAACCAACTGTTAGCTAAAAGCATGGTAGAACTGCCATACCCTTTCCGAAGGGCAATCTAGCAATACATATCAAACTTTAACACATATATATCCTTTAGCCCAGCAATTCCATTTCTAGAAATTCACTCTAGGGAGACGAAAGAGACAAATATAAAATGAAACACCTGAATAAACTCACCTATCACTATTAACAAGCTTTTTACTTCCAGCAAACTGGTAAAGTGAATTGTTAGCCTTCAGAAAATATTAAATAAGTGAATAATAATGAAAGTGTGAGAATAGAAGGAAAGCAAGATAGTAGTTAAGTGCTACAGAATGAATTATATAAAGTTCTCTCTCAAAGGTAGAGAAAATCAAGTTTGATAAAGGAAATAAAAACACAAAGTGAAAAAGGAGACATGGAAAATGACAACGAATAGATAGTATAGAGTACTGGCGATTTACAGAGGTGATTTATTAGGAGAGCTTTTATAACAGCAAACACCGAAGCCCCATTTTGAATTAGAATCTCCAAAGTGGAATTTAAGGGTGGCTATGTAAAACCTGTCCAGGTGATCCACTATACATCCCACTGAGAACCACTGTTCTCCTACAAAGGTTCTCAGTTGATGTTCATTATAGTCACCTGGGAAGCTATAGAAAATTATCAACAACAAAATTATCAACTAGAGCCTTGCTCTAGTTGAATCAATCTCTAGAACTCAGCCTAGCCATCAATATTTTTTAAAACTTTCCAGTAAGTCTCATGTGCTGCCACAGCTGGGAACAAAAGTCCTACACCCATAGTTTGTATAGTATGGCTCCCACACCAGCACAAGTAAGTGTCACTAGAAAACTTCCTAGAAACGAAGTCTTGGGTCCCGCTCCAAACCAACTGAATCAGATACTTGGAGTAAAGCTCAGCAATCTTTAACAAGCCCTCCAGGTGATTTCGACATGCACTACAGTTTAAAAATCAATGTCCTGGAGTTATTTTTTTGTTTGTTTTCATAAAAATCATCTAGAATGCCTGTCAAAAACAGGCATCTAGAATGCCTGACATCACCTAGTCAGCTGATTTTCTAAAAGGGTGCCAAGAATATTCAATGAGGAAGAGTATGCTTTCAAAAAATAGTGTTGGAACAACTTGATGGCTACATGCAAAGAATAAAGCTGGATTCCAACTTCATGTCATAAACAAAAATTAAATTGATTACAGACCTAAATTTAAGAAATACTATAAAACTCTTACAAGAAATCATAGGTGTATGTGTTTATGACATCTTTCTTATGACACCAAAAGAACAAGAAACAAAGGAAGAGAGACTGGACTTAAAACTTTCATGCTTCAAAGAACTCCATCAAGAAGATACATATTTGCAAATATGTATCTTATCCAAAGAAGATATACAAAGGGCCAGTAACATGAGATGTCAACATCATTAGCTATCAAGGAAATACAAATCAAAACCACAAGACACTTCTCACACAAAGTGAAGACTTAAAAGTGAAGTTGCTCAGTCATGTCCAACTCTCTGCAATCCCATGGACTGTAGCCTATGAGACTCCTCTGTCCATGGAATTTTCCAGGCAAGAGTACTGGAGTGGGTGGTCATATCCTCCTCCAGGGGATCTTCCCGACCCAGAGATCAAACCCAGGTCTCCTGCATGGCAGGTAGACGCTTTACCATCTGAGCCACCAGGGAAGCCCTCTCACACACTAAGATGGCTAAAATAAAAAAGAAATTGGTGTTGCTGAAGAAGTAGATCAGATCAACCAGAGAGAAAAAGAATAGAATTTCTTCTAATTGGAAAAGGTGATGGGCCAAGCCTTAAGGAACTCCAAATTGACCTACCAAACAGAAAAGAAACCGCCTATAATGGAGATCAAGAAGCAGTCACCAAATGAGAAAAATCAGTGGGTCACAGAAGGAAAATGAAGACAGTATGTCAAACAGGTGGACGTGGTCAGTGCTGCTTAAGGCAAGTGATGAAAGCCTGAGTAAAATGAGTGAAAATGTTTCTTGGATTTAGGGATATGGAGATCTTGGCGTTTCCATATAATGATGGCAACAAAATCACTAACAAATTAAAATTAGGCTACCTCTTTGCATATTACATTGGGTAAATATCACTCCCAACATAAAAGTTTTAAAATAAACGAGTACCTTGATTATTTGCAATTAGTCTCAAATCGTCTTGAAAGATGAGTCTGGAAAATAAAAACTGTTTAGAAAAGAAAGTTCGTAACAAGTTTACAAAACCACAGTAAGGCCTCTAAAACTACCTAAAAGGGATTACACTCTATAAAAGGCTGTTTTATAGAGCAAGGGTAAGGGTGTTCCGTACTACTCCCAATTTCTTACTTATTAGGACAGGTATGTTGACATCTGCCACATTTGCTATGACTGAGATCCAGCATATGGCCCTAGTAATAAATTCTATCCGGCACTACAATACGTCAGCGTGATCCAGTAGTAAGAATACTACAAAAGAGAGCAAAGAAGTAGGTATCCATATCACCCGACACCCGAAAGACACGTGTTGTCCCGAGATTCAGAGACAGGTTTCAACAGTAAACGAGAAAGAAAAATGAAAAATCAAGACACCTGCTCTTCAGACCAATTTCAGTTTAAATTTTTATTGACATGCAGCCTTGTGAAAGCATGGTAACTGTAAAAGCCTTATCCCGTCCCACGAACTAACGCAGAAATTGGGAGAACGGCGGAAATTAAATTTTACAGTAAGCAACGAGATCTCTTAAGTACTCCTAACAGTCCTGCAGCACCTAAGGCCCAGGGTCCCGGTCCTCACTTCAGGCAACGCTATCTGCTTCCCAATGCTCCCAACCTAGCTGGTAAGTTTTCTTTCAATTTCGAAACAAACCAGCGAACGGCCACGAGAAGGACTGAAACTGGGGGAACAAGGCTCTGCCATAAAAGCAGCTCTGGTCAACCTCTGCCCCACACTGATCCACCCACCACCCTTACCCAGCAGTCGGGAAATAAAACGCCAACCAAAAGTAACAGAACCTACACGCCACTCTCCGGAAAGTGCAGCGACTTTAGCTGGAGCTCGCCATGACACGTACGTGCCGCCACATTTATGTACGCATGCTCGCAGACGGCGGCCCGGAGAGGTCAAACTACATCGGCGCCGAACGTGCGCGTTCAGGTTTAACCGATTACACTTAACAATTCCTTTGACGGCAGGAGGGAGAAGACCTTCAAGACATCGAGTTCTTAGAATCGTTTAATAGCTAACCTCCCCGAGCTCTTCCCTGCAGGAGGAAATGGCAGCCCATTCCAATATTCTTGCCTGGGGAATTCCATGGACAGAGAAGCCTGGCGGGCTACATACAGTCTGTGGGGTTGCAAAGTGGGACACTACTGAGCCACTGAGCATGCATGCCTGAGCTCTTACTACTGTGGGACAGTGTGTTCAACGCTTTATATAAACATTATGTCCCATTTATTCTTATTTTACAGAAGAGGAAACTAAGAGTTTAATTACTTGTCCAAAATAACTGTGTTAGTAGTGACTGTCCTCCATACTCAATCCAACTATGCCAGACTCCAAAGAACCTGCTCTTTTCGTTACATTTTCCCAACTTGCTCAGCCTTTTCTGAAAAGAGATCTTGTTAATGAAAATGGGAAAGGGTAAAGAAAGAACAGCTGCATTAAACTTAATATAGATCATTTAACAGCAAGCAAGGGTTTTTTTTTTTTTTAAACAGAAGACAGTTTAGGAATAGAAGTCTGGCATAAAAAGAGAATTTTAATAAGGGGTATGTAAGATTCTGACGTGGTTACCTTTTACATGAATTATCTCACCTTATTCTTTACCCTAGACATCGTATTTGACCTTGTTTACCAGAAAAGCATCTCCACTATAAAAGACGATAGGACACGAACAGGAATTCAGAATTATGCCTGACTCTGGGTTTCACAGTGATTTGGAGTTATTGTCTTGTTTTGTAAATATCTTTCCTAGTGCAACTCCCTCCAGTTAAAATGCCACACTTTGTTCATCCTTATCTATAAAAAAAAAATTCTAAATTGTGATGTGACATCCATGGCAATCTTTACCCAAATGAATTAGAATTGTGTTATGTTGCCCCACCTCTTTCTCTAGACCATAAGTAGGCCTTGGCTCATCTTCTTCTTGGTGGTAATCCCACTGCCTAATACATAATCTTGCACTTAATAGCCTCTCAGTAAACATATGTGGGGTGAAGGAATGAGTGCACCCCTTCTCTACAAGATCTAAGTTCAATCAAAGAAAGTGTATTGAGTGCATGCCATGTGACCTCAAGCAAGATGAAGCTGGATGCTAGGGTTAGAAAGGAAAAAAGACAACTCCCTACCACTCTTTGAGGCTACTACAAGGATATAGCTTCAGTAGAAAAGAGCAGTGCCTATCGAAGATGAATGCAAGGGGCTTGTGGACACAACAGGGAGGTTCTGTTTCTTACATGAGGAAATCAGTACTTGCCCCTGGGATGCCATGAGAGTATTCCAGACTCGGGCGACAGTGAGGGCAAATACATGGTGGCCGAAAACCACAAACTGTTATACAGTATAAAAGCAAAAAGAGTAAGGTTGGGTGATAGCAGAAAAGGCTGAAAAGGAAAGGGCAGGGACCAGATTAAGGCGAGCTTTGTTTGCTCAAATAAAGACATTAGACTTAATCCTGGTTGTATTGGGTAGCATGACAGTACCTGAGCAGGAGGCTGGGTTTGAGGACATTTCAAACATGAAGGAACAGTGAAAAGCCTAAATGAAATTGTTGGCTGTGAGCAATGGGAAAATGAAACAAGAAGACAGAAGAGATATTGAGAAGGTAAAATGAGTAAGACTTAGAGATTGATAGGTGTAAAAGAGAGGATACAAGGATGTTTCCAAGTTTGGGAATAAAGCAGCTGACAGTAGCACTTCTTTGGTGAAATCTGTCTCTTTAAAGTACTCAATCTGAATCATTTGAAAAGCCAGTGACACTACTTCTAGGAATTTCACTTATGGAAATGCTCACGGTTCACAAAATGACATATGTGCCAGATTAGTCTTTGAAAGATTGCTTTCAAAAGCAAAAGACTGGAAACTCTCTGGCTTCTCAGTAGGGAATAGGTTAAATATCTTTATGGTATCTATACAGCTCCTGAAAAAGAACAAGGTTATTCTTAATGCACTATCTATTCTTTTTTAATTTATTTTTAATTGAAGGATAATTTCTTTATGCAGTATCTATTCTTAAGTGGAAAAAGAGTGTGTGACTATAGCTATAACTACAGTTTTATACATGTATAAAATCTCTGGTAGGATGTATAAATAATTGGTAATAGAATCATGCCTCTAGGAAAAGATACTGAGTGGCTAAAGGAAGATTTGCTTTTCCCTGTATGTCATTTTGTACCTTTCATTTCTGGACCATGTAGATGTATTATTTATTCAAAAAGTAAATGGATGCATTTTATAAATAAAATTAAAATGACATTTGATAATTTATTATTTACTGGTTTATCTGCTTACATTGTATTTTTTTCTTATGAACATTTAAATTTCAAATCTTTTTATTAAGATGTACATAACATAAAATTTACCATTTTAACCATTTTTAACTATACAGCTCAGTAAGCAGCATTCAGTACCTTCACATTTTTAGACAACCATCTATCTCCAGAACTTTTTCATCTTCCCATACTGAAACTCTCCACCTATTAAACAATAACTCCCTAATCCCCATTTTTCCCAAACTCTGATGACAACCATCCTACAGAATTTGTTTGTATGAATCTGACTACTATAGTTTCTTCATATAAGTGGAACCATGCAGTATTTGTCCTTTTATAACTGGCTTATTTCACTTAGTATAATGTCTTCAAGGTTCATCCATGTGGCAGCATATCAGAATGTCCTTTCATTTTAAGGGTAAATAATATTCTGTTTATGTATATAGCACATTTTGTTTATAAATTTAAATATTCATGCTTTGTTTCTCAAATTAGCTTTCAAACTTCCTAAGAATAGACACTCCGTATTGTTATTGTTTTTCTAGCCAACAATATAATATTAAAATATTATATTTTTAATGCTTTATAAATGATTGATGGTAGACAAACCAGTTGGTGTATAAACAGATACATTAAAAATGCAACTGAGACTATAAAATAATTGTAAAAGTTAACATGTTTTAAGAGTTTACACGTGCCAGTAACCACCCTAAGTCCTTTATGTGAATTATCAAATGTATTCTTTACAATGACTTCATAAGTAATCCTATAAATTAGGAGTACTAGTGTTAGTCTCATTATCCTCTTTTTACAGAGAAAACTGAAGGTTAGGCAGTCTGACTTTAGGTTTTTGTGCTTGTTTCAACCTATATAAATAACTCAGAAGAAAGAAACTGTATACTTTCATTTAAAATGCATAATTTCAAATAAAATCAATGAAGAAAAAAGAAAAGAATGAAAAGGGAAATATGGAATAAAATTATAAACCTTCAGAGTGATTAACTCAATCTTTTAATGTTATTCTTCACAGTGAAACTTAAAGAGAAAATGTGGGCAATAATGAAGTTAGAGAATTCTTACTACCTCAGCCACTAATGAAGAAAGAAAGAGGTAAAATATGAAAGTTATAAAAATTTAGGAGCCATATTTTACATTTAGTTTCTGATTGAGCAATTAGCTGGCATACTTATAAATTTGTGCCAATCAGTATCTCTTTAGGATAAATGAATCATACATTTAATTAACTCTTGAAAAATGATAATAAATATATATGAAATTTTCTGTGTAGAATATTAGATAAGTTTAGTAGAATGAAATTTAAAATGAATTAATCTATTTATATATATATGTTCCCAATTTTTAAAGTTCAGCAGGTCAACATGTATTATGCAAATATATTATTATATATGCTACCTTCCCACCACATGTAGTAGAAAGCTAACTGTGATTTCTTAACTACAAAAGAATAAGGGGACGCATGAAAATGAATTCTAGACCCAGGGATTTTGATTGGGTCTGATCAATTGTCAGGTAAATTTCTCAGCTGAACGCCATACAACTAGAGCAGTTTTTTAGTAAGAGTTTTCAGGTGTTTGTTTTCATAAAGGATAAAAAATAAGGAAATAAGGATATTATCACAATAGTCTAAATATGAAACCAAGATGATGATAGTAGAAACAGAGAATTAAAAAAGGATACAAGAATAGTCAAAAGAACATTCGTTCCAAATGGGTGAATGCTTCAATGTAAAGGATAAAAAAGGACATTGGTGTCCTTAAATAAATGAAAAAGTGAGTGAATGAAAGTTGCTCAGTCGTGTCTGACTCTGCGACCACATGGACTGTAGCCTGCCAGTCTCCTCTATCCAGGGAATTCTCCAGGCCAGAACACTGAAGTGGGCAGCCGTTCCCTTCTCCAGGGAATCTTCCCAACCCAGGGATTGAACCCAGGTCTCCTGCATTGCAGGCGGATTCTTTACCATCTGAGGCACCTCATGTTAAAAACATGATGTGAAATAAATTAACCTGCTATTGTCTTTGGGCTAATGTTGAATTTTCTCGGTATAATCTAACCACTAGGGGTCAGAGTGCTATACTTCTAGTATCGGCTATCCTGTTCTATCAATTGGTTTGGCTCAATTTTATAATTAATCTTATCTTTCCCTTCTCCCACTCTCACTGTGGGTGGTTGGGGGCTGTTCCTGTGCCCCAGGCCAGCGTGATGAGATCACCACATTGCCTTACCCCAGGGCAGGTAACCCATGCCAAGCCAGAGAGGATTCTGGGCTCTCAGTCAGTGGGAGAATCTACGTCTAGAACGTCCAGGGCCACCACGTGGACAACACCTGCCTGAGATTGGGCTATTTCAGAGGAAAGTAGAGCTGAGTGATGTAAGGAGACATCAAGAAGTTCTAAAGACAGCTGTAAGCCCCCTACTTCCACATGCCTGCAGCTAGGTTTACTTCTGAGCTCTCCAGTTTTGTGAACAAGTAAATTCCCCTTTTCATCCCTAAAACTACTGTGAGCAGAGGTCTTTCAATTGCAACCAAAAGAGCCCTGGCTAATCTTTTTTTTTTTTTTTTTCCCCTGGCTTCCCTGGTGGCTTAGATGCTAAAGAATCTGCCTGCAATGCAGGATACCCAGGTTCAATCCCAGGGTCAGGAAGATCCCCTCGAGAAGGGAATGGTAACTCACTCCGGTATTCTTGTCTGGAAAATCCCATGGACAGAGGAGCCTGGACAGTCCTTGGGGCTGCAAAGAGTCAGACACGACTGAGCAACTAACACTTTCATAATCTTATTTTTACATATTCTCTTAGCTTTTAAACAACTGATATTGGTTGTCTAACTCCCTGATTGGAGAAGAGACATATGATATTTTCTCTATCCTTCTCTATCCTTTCTCTATCCTTCAGTAATATATGACTCAAATAACAAATTTATTGAGTTATATAATAATATATTTATTGAGTATATACAGTATACCAAGAACTGTTTTAACACACAGGGGAAAAAGTACAGACCAATATCTCATCCCTCTTCAGAGTCTATATGACTGCAAGTAGAGACAGACAATACATAATAAATATGATATAAATTAAAATTATATAGTATGTTCAGAGGTTATAAAATAACCTCAAAATTGCTGCAGATTAAGGAGAATCAAGAGTGAGCACTGCAATTTTTAAAGATGGACTTACAGTTTTTAAGCCTACATTGGTTGGGTTGTTGAGAAAAAGACCTTTAGGCAAAGACTTCAAAAAGATAAGGAGGTTAGCAAAAAAAAAACTGTGTGTGAAAGAGCATACAAATAAAAGGTACCAGCTAGGGAAAAGTCTCTAAGGAAAGTGCACACCTGCCATGTTCAAAAGATAGCAGGGTTCATCAACAGATGAATGGATAAAGAGGGCGTGATACCCACTCAGGCATAAAAAAGAATGAAGTTTTGCCATTTCCAACAACATGGATAAACTTGAAGAGTATTATGCTTGGTGAAATAGGTCAGATGGAGAAAGACAAATACTGTATGTTATCACTTACATATGAAATATAAAAAATAAAACAAGCAAGCAAATATAAAGAAACAGACACAGATACAGAGAACAAACTAGTGGTTACCAATGGGAGAGGGAAGTCGGGGGGACAAGATAGGAGTAGGGGATTAAGAGGTATAAATTATGTATAAAATAAGCTTCAAATATATATTGTACAATACAAGGAATATAGCCAATATTTTATAATAACTATAAACAGTATAACCTTGAAAGATTGTGAACTGAAATTTTTCTATGTTGTACACTTGTATCTTACATAGCACTGTAAGTCAACTATACTTCAATAAAAATAAGTAAACAATTTTTTGAAAAAAGAAGGAAGATAAGTGTGGTTGGAACAGAGTAAGTAATAAGATGTCAGAGATTGAACAAAACCAAACTACAGGTGTCTTCAGACCTTTGACTTTTCAAGAAATGAGAGACTTTAGAGAGTTCCAAGAGGAGGGGCAGATGAAGAAGTTTGGTTAGAAAGCTGCTGGAATAACCCAGGGAGTCACTGATGGAATCCTAGACTAAGGGGCCATGAGTCAGGGGTGATAAAAAGTGGTTAGATTCTGGACATATTTGAGGACACAGTCCTTAGAATTTCCTGTGGATTGATTTAGGGTATCAGGAGAAAAAAGAAATAAAGGATGATGACTTCCAAGTTTGGGGCCTAGACCTTAAGAACAATGAAATTGCTATCAATTGAAATGGAACAGACTGCTGAGGGGGAGATCAGGAAATTAGGGTATTTTTGAATCTGCTTAAATTTTTTTAATTTTAGATTTTTTTAAATTGTAAAATTATTATAATTATTTCATCTATAACCTTCACCTAGCTTCCCCAGAGGATAGCATTTTATATAACCAAAGTACCATCCCTGGTGGCTCAGACTATAAGCAATCTGCCTGCAATGCAGGAGACTTCAGTTTGATTCCTGGGCTGAGAAGATCCCCTGGAGAAGGGAATGGCAACCCACTCCAGTATTCTTGCCTGGAGAATTCCATGAACAGAGAAGCCTGACAAGTCATAATCCATGGGATCGCAAAGTGCTGGACACAACTGAGCAACTAACACATACCCACACAAAGGATAATTATCAACACCAGGAAATTAACATTAATACAATACTATTAACACTGATATGATATCCAACCTAGGGCAGTTCTTCATTCTTCCTTTGTCTTTTGTGACTTTGACACTTTTGAAGAATATGAATCAGTTGTTTTGTAAAATGTCCCTCAATATGAGCTGGTCTGATGTTTGCTGATGACCAAATTCAGGTTCCAAATTTTTGGCAACACTCTCCAGCAGTGATGCTGTGCCCCTCTCGGCCCATCATGTTAAGGAGATGCTTGATGTTGGTAGGTCTCACTTACCAGTGATGCACTTTGAACATGGCTTCTGCAATGTAGGGTTACTATATTTCCCATTGTTATCAGTAAGTGTCTTGTGGGAAGATGCTTTGAGAATATATAAGTATTCTGTTTCCCATCGTGTATTTGCCTCCATTATAGTATCCCTTAATGATCTAGGGATGTAGACAACAGCTATTATTATGCTGTTTGACAAAGGTCATTTTCCATTTCCATTATTCCTTCTATTTTTACTATTAAATGACCTGTCCCTTCTCATTTCTCTATTCAATTGTTTATATTAGTATGGGTTCACAGATACTTCCTTTATTCTCTGGTTTATAATCCTCTACCAAAATTAATTTGATGCTCATGTTATTCCAGGTTTGGCCATTGGCCTTCAGGTTAGCTTCTGTGCTCTTTTGACACATCTGCATTTTTTTTTCTTTCCTGGACGTGTTGAGCAGCCTGTGGGATCTTTGTTCCCTGACCAGGAATTGAACCCCTGCACTTCACAGTGAGAGCACAGAGTCCTAACCACTTGACTGCCAGAGAATTATTCCTTTTTTTTTTCCACACCTCATTTTCTAGCAGCACAAGATGCCCTAGGCTCATCTTGCACTTGCTCTGTCCCATGCCTAGAACCAGCCAGTTCTCCAAGGAGTTGTGGTTCCTTTTAGTGGGAAATGGGATTTAGAAACTAGACATGAGCTCACTGCTAATGGGTGTGCTCATTGCTATCGAGTGGCATTGCTTCTGGAGCTCGGAATTTAACCTATTTAGTTTATGAGGCCTACTAGACATCCAACTGGATTGTTAACTTGGCAGTTAGAATTATGATTCTGAGGTTTGGGTGAGAAATTTAGATGATATTTAAGTCAAAATATTAAATGAGATTAGAATTGACATAAGAACTGAAGAGGATCAAAGACTGAGAGACCTGAGGCACTCCAATACTAAGATAAGAGGAAAGAAGAACCAGCAAAGAAAACTGATAAGGAGTAACCAGTGAGGTAGGAAGAAAATTAGGAGGGTTGTATCCCAAAAGTCAAATGATAACAGTATATTATGGAGGAGGGAGTGATCAGCTGTGTCCAATTATGTGGCCAGGTCAAGTAATATGAAGCCTGAGAAAAAGTTACAGAATTGAGCAACTTGGAAGGGTAGTTTTGGTGGATGGGAGTGGGTAAAAGTTGAATGAAGTGGATTCAAGGGGGAAGAAGGGAAGATAATTGGAGGTAGGACTTAGAGACAACTTTGAAGTTTTACCGCAAAGAGGAGCAAAGATCAGCTGGGTGCTCCATGAAGACCTACGGGGCAGGGGCAGGGGCAGGTGGGATGGGAGGGAGACTCAGGAAGGAGGGGACATATGTACACCTATGGCTAATTCATGTTGATGTATGGCAAAAATCAAACCAATATTGTAAAGCAATTATCTTTCAATTATAATAAATAAATGTTAAAAAATAAAATTTTTAAAAAGAAGAGCAAAGATACAGGACTAGAAAAGTGGAGAAATTGGGTTCAAAAGGAGGGAAATTTTGTTAAGATAGAAAAACAAGAGAATTATTATGTGTTAAATGAGAATAATCCTTTGGAGATGGGAAAATTCATGGTACTGTACAGAGAGGGGAAAACTACTGAAGTCATACTTCTGAGAAAGGACAGTGACGATTTTCTAAGCATTATATCATAGTACCTGAGACATAAATATTCAGAGACTAAATAAAGGTTGTTCACCTAGTTTTAAAAAATCAAGTACATTTGGCTGATGTTATTTTAAAAAGCATATTTAAAGAAATGTGACTTTTTAATAACTAGAACTTTCTGTGAAATAATAAGACCTTAGCAGTGATCATCAAGAGTCAACTAATATATTATACTGGAGATGTATTTCACTGGAAAGTAGAAGAATGTGATCATTGCCAGGAAAATGGAGAAACAGAAAATCTTTTTTTCCTTTTTCTTTTTTTCTCCTTAACCATAGATGGCTTGTGAGTGTGTGTGTGTGTGTGTTTGATGCATTCATTAAATGCTCTCTATTAGTCATATCTCTCAATGGCTTCTTTCCAAGTATTTTCTTACAAGTGATAAATCTGTAGGGGAAATTCAGAGATTTGCAATTCCACTGAGAGAAAATCTCTTTGAGAGTGAGAGGTGAGAATGATAAAGGCCATGGAGGACAATACTAGTCAGAAACTCTCTGCCAGAGAACAGAACAACTCTTACAATCCAACTCTATCAACACATAGCTGATATAATGAGAATTTATTCCCTGAAGTTACAGAGAAGTCAGATTTAAACTGCAACAGCAGGGACTTTCCTGATGGTCTAGTTCCCAATGCAGGGGGCCCAGGTTGGATCCCTGGTCAGGGAACTGGATCCTACATGCCGCAACTAAGACCCAGGGCAGTCAAATAAATAAAATAAGTAAATAAGCTGCAATAGTTAGGAGGGGAGGAAGTAGAGGGAGTGTCCAGTTATGGTTTATTTGATTATTCTAAATTTCTCAAAGACCCTCTTGAGTTTGTGTCCATTCAACCAGAAAGTAAGAACAAAGATCAAAAGAAAAAGCAAGGAAAATAAAGGAAACAAGACATTTTGTCTTCTTTTTGTTGCATTCTTATATTTACCCACTTTAATTTCTCAATAAATTATTTGTAAGGAGGCAAAAAGGGCTGTTTAGCAAAAAGGCACTCACTGAATAATTAAAGCATTTATTTTCAAAAGATATATTTATGTTATGTGTAAATATGGGCAAAATTAATATCCTAAATGAATTTGCTCAAAACAAAACTGTATTCCCTGAAGTTGACTTGTTTTGACAAAACTATGATGTATTATTAGACAAATGACATATAAGTTTATTTAGTTGATTATTGATTATCTTGGCTAATGGAGGGAAACAATGATGTGGTTAATCCAAAATAATCTAAGGTCATTTATATTTGACTTTGAAAAAAGTGTTTGATATTTGGCAATGAATGTGGATATTTTTAACATGCTAAGATCTTTTTAAAAACTTCAAATAAAGCAACAAAAACATACTGAGTGAAAACTTAGATCATAGTTTAGCTCTGCATATGAAAAAATTTCCAATAAACAGATGTACCAGAAAGTTTCTCAGCTTCGTTATCTATCATTTAGCAACTACATCAGATAGTCATTGTTTTTCTCTGTCCAGAAGAACCTCCTCTAATTCTGTGTGGTTCAGGCTGCCATGGACTACTTTCAGCCTCTATTAGTGGGAAAGTGACTAAGACCAGTTCAATCAGAACATAGGATTCCTCCAACCACAGTACTGGATTTACATATAACTGGGCAAGCCTCATCAGAATATCTTATCCTCCCTGGCCATAAGTTCATGGATGAGTACATGGTAACACAATCCCTTGGTAACAAACAGGAGCCCCCAGCTGCCATTTTTATAAAACATGACCATGCCCTTCTGGCCCTAATAGATTAATCTAGAGTTGCCCTCTGACCAAAATTGGCCCAATCAGAGGTCTTCCCCTATGAAGTCAAAATTGAGGCTAAGAGTCCAATATCAGTTTTGACATCTAACAGAAGAGTTGTTTGTAAAGGAAAATCCATGTGACTATGGGAGATAAGAAAGCTGATCCAAAGAGAGAGAATGAGAGAAGAAAGAAGCATATCAGGCAGATAGAAACAGAGATAAAAATGAAGAGAGATGTCCTGAGCAGATACAAATGCGAATCTTCATGATAATTTCCTTTGAAGCTAGCTCCAGTTGATTTCTCGTTGTCAATAAAGAATCCTTACTGATTCTGCAGCCTCTGAACGCAGTTGAATGAGTGTATTGACAGAGAAGGCAAATGAACGTATTGACCCAATGATGGGGATCTGTAGGATAGATAGAGTAGAAGGACCAAGAAGAAAAGGAAATTAAAGGTACCAGTGAGAATGAAGCTGCAGTGGTTGAAAATGAGAGTCAAATTGGAATGAGAATCCCAAATGGGATAAATCCAACTGGAAGAAGGAAAAGAGCAGAGAAGCTGCAGGACATGGTTAGATGAATTTGTTGCTTTGTGGGAGTCAGGAATCAAGAAGAAAAGGTGTTCTGATAGAGCAATGTCATAGGTGGAGGAGCCCCAAACTGTAATAAGGTCCAGGATATGGTGAGGAGAGTGAGCTGTTGAAAGGAAATAAGAGTTGGAGTAGAGACTAAGAAACTCTGACAGTAAGAAATGGTATGTGTAATTTACATGCAGAAGTTGCAGAAATTAAATAGAGAATGTGACCCAAGTGTCAAAACCCTGGTGTATATGTGTTTGTTAGAAATACAGGCAACTGACAGATTCAAAATTATGCTGGAGATTTTAATTCTCCATTGTCAATATAAGAGATTGAGTGAATGAAGTATTGTATAAAAGGTCTTGACATCTTCAAATACAGATTTAATTGATGTTTGTAATAAATTAAATGAGGTGCAAGAATTCTATTTATAGTGCACATATAATGTTCTTCAGGCCATCAATTGTGATAAAAACAGAAATTAATAACAAAAATATTAAACCAAAAAAAAGCCTAATTACATACAAAAAAATTTAATTCTCCTAAATAGTAGACTTATCAAGCAAAAAGAACACAATAAAAACTTATTTTAAAAAATAAAGTGTTTCTCAAAAACTGTAAAAGGCAAGCAAATTCAATATGCTGGGAATTCCCTGGCAGTACAGTGATTAGGACTCCAGGCCTCCACTGTGGGGGTGGGGAGGGGGGAAGAAATGGGGGGCCCAGATTTGAATCCTGATTGGAGAACTAAAATCCCACATGCCATTCGATGTCACAAAAAAAAAAAAAAAATTAAAAAAAGAAAAAAAGAAAAGATATTCTTCTAAATTATTTGGTTACTAATAATTAAATAAACATTAAATTAAGATCTTAGATAAAATTTTTAAAACTTGGGTGAAAAAAATATTAAAAGCATAATAAAATAAATTAGAAATTAAAAACACATGACAAAATCAACGGCTGATTTTGCTAAAAGAGACTATTATAACAAGTGACAGATATAACACAGTAAAATAATTAGAAGCTAGAACATAGACATGGCAAGCAAATAAAAAATAATATAAAACTATACATGAAAATAGTATCAAAAAAAAAAGAAAATAGTATCAAAAGAATGTTTGTAGAAATGAGGAAATGTTCATAAACTTCATTTTTTCAAATACCAGAAAAACCTGAAAGCAACCCAATGTCTTTCAACTAGTAAATAATTGCACTTTAGTACAGACATTTAATGGAATATTATTCAGGAAGAGAAATGAGTTCCATAACACATATAAATATTCTGCATGAAAAAGACATAAATGGTTACATACTACATAATTCTATTTGTATAACATTCTGGAGGTTAAACTATAAAAACAGAAAACATCACCTGACAGGAATTGGGAATAAAGGAAAGGGTGACTGTAAACAGTGAGAGAACATATTAAAGTGTTAAAAAATGTTCAATATCTTAATAATGGTTGTTATACGATTCTGTGCATTTGTCAAAATTCTTAGAATTGCACACCAAAAATGGTGAATTTTATTGTATGCATATTACACCTCAATAAAACTAGATTACCCTGATGCTGGGAAAGACTGAGGGCAGGAGGAGAAGGGGATGACAGAGGATGAGATGGCTGGATGGCATCACTGACCCAAGGGACATGGGTTTGGGTAGACTCCAGCAGTTGGTGATGGACAGGGAGGCCTTGCGTGCTGCGGTCCATGGGGTCACAAAGAGTCGGACACAACTGAGCGACTGAACTGAACTGAAATGAAAACTGGATTTTTTTAAATTTTAATGGACAAAATATTGAAGAATAATTCTGAAAAGAACTGATAAAAAAGTGCTCTTGGGCTTCCCAGGTGGTGCTAGTGATAAAAGACCTCCTTGTCAATGTAGGAGACATAAGAGATCCCTGGGTGGGGAACATACCTTGGAAAAGGGCATGGCAACCCACTTCAGTATTCTTGCCTGGAGAATTCCAGGGACAGAAGAGTTTGATGAGCTATAGTCCAAAATCACTGCAGATAGTGACTGCAGTCATGAAATTAAAAGACGCTTGCTCCTTGGAAGGAAAGCTATGAGCAACCTAGATAGCATATTCAAAAGCAGAGACATAACTTTGCCGACTAAGGTCCGTCTAGTCAAGGCTCTGGTTTTTCCTGTGGTCATGTATGGATGTGAGAGTTGGACTGCGAAGAAGGCTGAGTGCCGAAGAATTGATGCTTTTGAATTGTGGTGTTGGAGAAGACTCTTGAGAGTCCCTTGGACTGCAAGGAGATCCAACCAGTCCATTCTGAAGGAGATCAGCCCTGGGATTTCTTTGGAGGGAATGATGCTAAAGCTGAAACTCCAGTACTTTGGCCACCTCATGCGAAGAGTTGACTCATTGGAAAAGACTTTGATGCTGGGAGGGATTGGGGGCAGGAGGAGAAGGGGATGACCGAGGATGAGAGGGCTGGATGGCATCACCGACTCGATGGACATGAATCTGAGTGAATTCCAGGAGTTGGTGATGGACAGGGAGGCCTGGCATGCTGCGATTCATGGGGTCGCAAAGAGTCGGACACGACTGAGTGACCGAACTGAACTGAACTGAGTCCATATGGTCATAAAGAGTTGGAATGACTGAAGTGACAGCATGCATGCACACACAAAACAATGCTCTTATAAAAGAATATTCTATAGACCAAAATTAAAATGATATATTAGTAGCATGAAAACAGAAATCTAGAGCAAAAGGAAAAATTAAAGAAAGCAGCTGTGTTTTTGCTGTTGAATCTCTAAGCCATGTCTGACTCTTTGCGACCATTTGGACTACAGCCCGCCATGCTCCTCTGTCCATAGAATTCTCCAGGCAAGAATACTGGGAGTGGGTTGCCATTTCCTTCTCCAGGGGGGTCTTCCTGACCCAAGGATCAAAAGCTTGTCTCCTGCTTGGCAGGCAAATTCTTTAGCACTGAGCCACCTGGGAAGCCCAAAGAAACCAGACATAGATATTGACTTAACTATAGGTGATAGTTTACAACCATCTTTTCCTTTTCCTCTTTTCCTTCCCTTCCCTTGTTTTCCCTCCTTTGCTCTGCCCTGCCTAAACTATTTAGTGAAAAAATAATTAGACCAGGAGAATGTAATGGGGTAGAACCACTCTGGAAAAGAACTTGATGGTTTCTTTAAAAACTAAACATCAGATGATCTATAAATTACATTTCTGGACATTGATTCCTAATAAATGAAGACCCATGTTAACACAGAAACATGTTGCTGTCCACAGCAGCTTTATTTGTAATACTGCACACTATTACTGGAAATAACTAACACATCCTTCAACAGGTAAATGGTTCCATGAACAACGGTATCTCCATACTATGGATACTACGTGCCAGGGATGACCCAGGGTATCTGTATGGGACAGCACCTATACCAACCTGGCACAAAGTATCAGAACTCAGACTGAGTAAGAAGAGTGTCTGCCAAGGGTGAGGGTGGGGTGTCAGATTCCAAGGGTGAGAGGGTGTCTATGACAGGGGAAGAATCATGGTGGCCATGATGGGAGATTAGTTACATATAAGAGGATCAAGCAAATAATGTATTGGGGATAATGGGAGCCAAGTTTCTCACTAACAAGAGAATGAGAAATACAAAAACAGACAAAATAAGGAGGAATCCTGTGGTACTGGATTTAAATTAGAGATGTCAGTGTGAACTCATTTTTAATATAGAAGTAGATATAGAAGAAAATATAAACAGAACAGCATGTGTATATATATGTGTATATACATTTTA
This sequence comes from Oryx dammah, assembly GCF_014754425.2. NCBI lineage: Eukaryota > Metazoa > Chordata > Mammalia > Artiodactyla > Bovidae > Oryx > Oryx dammah. The sequence goes on along the minus strand of NW_024070195.1, from coordinate 14,618,501 downwards.
GGTCTGTGGGGAATGATGTGTGTTTAAATACACATAAACCAGATTTTCTTAAGTAAAACAGAATGTTTAAATCTTTGGATGGTTCATGCTTCAGGCAAAAAATGGATTTAGAGCCTCAAATAATTTCACCCACAACCAATTTCTCCCTCCATGTCTTGACTCTGTCATTCATTTTGACCTCATTTTCATTCTCAGACTCTGTCATTAGTTTCCAGGCCAATTTCCAGATTCAAATCCAGAAGAAAAGAATAAAAAATTAGTTTTCACTCAATAATCAGAAAACAAAAGTCTCATTGCAGACCGTTGGCTCTGACTGGGTATTGTGCCTCTCCTTAAAGAGTTGCTATGGCACAGGGGCTGCAGTACAATGACCGAGTGGCACTCACCCCTGGATGCAAGTGTGGAACAAGCTCGCTCTAAACCACCTGCACTGGTGAGGGATAGGGGGGGCCTCCATAGAGGAAAATTGGAATGATGACCAAGTACTGGTATCACTGACTCGATGGACATGAGTCTGGGTGAACTCCAGGGGGATTGGTGATGGACAGGGAGGCCTGGCATGCTGCGATTCATGGGGTCGCAAAGAGTCGGACATGACTGAGCGACTGAACTGAACTGAACTGAACTGATCTGGACCAAGTACTAGGTAGAAAAATGGACTTTCACTAGTCATTTCATTCCTTTCAGCAGCTCAACATTCCAACACACCCTTCTTTCCATATGCACACCTGAAAATATGCCCACACTTCTATACAGGAATACCATATGCAACCAAAACACAACGACTCCATTCTTAAAATAAGACAACTCAAAGACCTGTCTAGTTGCTCCACTGAAATACATGTCTAAGTTCTCTAAGTGATTCCATATAATCTAGCAAAGTCCAAATTAAATGATAAAAATAACTCTTGTGCACGTGCATGCAAGCACACACAGACACACACCAACATATGCAATGTATATTAATGGTAATGAGAGACTCAAGCTGCTCAGATGGTCAGATCAACTGGTTACCACCCCGTGGCAGCCATGGAAGTGCAACCAGCAGGGTTGCTCTCAAGAAAGCACAAGCTGCTCAGCTCTGAAGAGTGCAATTAGCCACCCGCTTCAGCAGCAGTGCTTCAGGATCCACCCCAGCTTCTCAGCTGTGGCCATGCTCTTCCTGAGCAACTGCCCTCAGGTAATGATGAAACTTGATAGACTTCTTCATATGTAGCCATTACTCTGACTGCAGTTTTTGCTACAAAACTGTCCATGGCACTGGCCTAGACTTCATGTGATTGCTGTTGTCAACTGAAGGTTTTCCCTACCCAACTTGCTTCCCCTGTATCTTTTACATACAATTGTTGTTGTTTTTTAGTCTCTAAGTCATGTCCAACTCTTTGTGACCTCCAGTGGAGCCTGGGTTGGGTTGCATTTCCTTCTCCAGGGGGTCTTCCTGACTCAGGGATCAAACCTGTGTCTCCTGTATTGGCAGGTGGATTCTTTACCACTGAGCTACCAGGGAAGGCCTTACAGACATTACTCCCAATAAATTTTTTTAACGTAGTAGAAGGCAATGGCACCCCGCTCCAGTACTCTTGCCTGGAAAATCCCACGGACAGAGGAGCATGATGGGCTACAGTCCATGGGGTCGCTAAGAGTCGGACACGACTGAGCGACTTCACTTTCACTTTTCACTTTCATGCATTGGAGAAGGAAATGGCAACCCACTCCAGTGTTCTTGCCTGGCGAATCCCAGGGACGGGGGAGCCTGGTGGGCTGCCGTCTATGGGGTCGCACAGAGTCGGACACGACTGACACGACTTAGCAGCAGCAGCAGCAGCATAAAGCTCTTTCCACCCCCACTCCCTATCCCTCCCACCCCCTAACTCCTGGCCAATACACCTTTTTGCATTTCTGACTTCATCATCATTTGCTTCCTGATAGGCTAGAACCAACACTACACTCTATACCGAGTTTCAAGTTATCTGGGGAAGAGAATCAAAAATAAAAGTGAAGTCATGATCTGTCTTTGTTACCAAGCTTCCATCAACCCTTTTTTGAAAAAGGAAAAAGTATGATAAAACACACAGTGGTCCCCAGTTCATATAGACCATACACTGCTGAATAGGAATAGCAAGGTCCCCAATCATGGCAGTGGAGTCAGTTTCTTTTTATTTTATTTTATTTATTATTTAAAATTTTTATTTTTACTTTATTTTGCTTTACAATACTGTATTGGTTTTGCCATACATTGACATGAATCCACCACGGGTGTACATAAGTTCCCAATCCTGAACCCCCCTCCCACCTCCCACCCCATATCATCTCTCTGGATCATCCCCATGCACCAGCCCCAAGCATCCTGTATCAAACATAGGTTGGTGATTCATTTCTTACATGATAGTATACATGTTTCAATGCCATTCTCCCAAATCATCCCACTCTCTCCCTCTCCCACAGAGTCCAAAAGTCTGTTCTATACATCTGTGTCTCTTTTGCTGTCTCGCATACAGGGTTTTCATTACCATCTTTCTAAATTCCATATATATGTGTTAGTATACTGTATTGGTGTTTTTCTTTCTGGCTTACTTTACTCTGTATAATAGGCTGCAGTTTCATCCACCTCATTAGAACTGATTCAAATGTATTCTTTTTAGTGGCTGAGTAATATTCCACTGTGTATATGTACCACAGCTTTCTTATCCATTCATCTGCTGATGGACATCTAGGTTGTTTCCATGTCCTGGCTATTATAAACAGTGCTGCGATGAATATTGGGGTACACGTGTCTCTATCAGTTCTGGTTTCCTCGGTGTGTATGCCCAGCAGTGGGATTGCTGGGTCATAAGGCAATTCTATTTGCAATTTTTTAAGGAATCTCCACACTGTTCTCCATAGTGGCTATACTAGTCTACATTCCCACCAACAGTGTAGAGAGGGTTCCCTTTTCTCCACACCCTCTCCAGCAATTATTGCTTGTAGACTTTTGGATCGCAGCCATTCTGACTGGTGTGAGATGGTACCTCATTGTGGTTTTGATTTGCATTTCTCTTATAATGAGTGAGGTTGAGCATCTTTTCATGTGTTTGTTAGGTATCCGTATGTCTTCTTTGGAGAAATATCTATTTAGTTCTTTGGCCCATTTTTTGATTGGGTCGTTTATTTTTCTGGAATTGAGCTGCATAAGTTGCTTGTATCTTTTTGAGATTAGTTGTTTGTCAGTTGCTTCATTTGCTATTATTTTCTCCAATTCAGAAGGCTGTCTTTTCACCATGCTTATAGTTTCCTTTGTTGTGCAGAAGCTTTTAATTTTAATGAGATCCCATTTGTTTATTTTTGCTTTTATTTCCAGTATTCTGGGAAGTGGATCATAGAGGATCCTGGAGTCAGTTTCTTAATTGGTCAAAATGGTCCCTGTTCTCCATGGCCATTTTTGAGGTGGACATTGGGGAGGATTTCCCTTCGCATCTCTTTAGCTACTAATAGTGTGGCAAGAGATTCAGATGTGAGATAATCACTAGTCTTTGTTTGCCAGACTTGGAGTTTAGTTAGCTCTTGCTTCCTTGCAATTCTCTGGGCTAACAGCCAAAGCCAGACAACTAGTTGAGTCTAGACCAGGATCTATGGACTTCTGTTTCTTAGCAGCAGGTTTCAGTGCTCTGTTGTTCTTCTATAACCCTTAATTTAGTGACCTTTCTTTCCACATCCGTCTTGAAAAGTTCAAAATGATCTGCTGGGGTAGGTAGATGAGGTTATTCTGCTCCAGGCCTATATTCCATCCACTCTTTTGTAAACAGTACTTGCTCAGTTTCTCAGGCAGAAGTACTTTTTGCAAGGTGGTTAGATTGAATCTGTGGGGTTAGGAGTGTTTTTAAAATGTTGATGCTGGCTCTTAGATTTCATAATGAATCACTTGCAACCTAAGCCCTCCTTTTTGGAACACAAGAACATAGGCCACAAGAAATAGCCAGTATACTCTAAAATTCTGACATCATTCTACTCCATCCTCTGATGTTCCATCCTTTGTCAATAAACAGTCTGAGTCCCAAGATAAAATACATGATAGTCATTTGATCAGTTACTACTTTACGTGAAAGGTTAAGAGTAATCAACTTTCCAGCCCAGGAGAAAGGATTCTTCACTCTTCTTGAAAATACCCTCCCCCACCCTAGATTTTTCTACAGTTTAGTGTCCTTCTATTATGCATTTCTTTATCATTTAAAACGTCTTTGTCATTGCAAATAACAGAAACTATAATCCAAATTGGATTAAATAAAGATAGGTTATTGGCTTGTTAGTGAAGTCTTGATTAAGATCCCACTTCAATCAAGGTTGGATTGGGAGAAAGGAGAAACAAAGTGTCATCAGGAAACACCATTTCAATTTATTGTCTTGAGAAGCCTGGGCTTATTCTCTGGCTTCATGAGGTAATGAGATGGCTGCCTGTAGAAACATCTTCCTAAATTCAATTCAATTAAAAAAAATTTTTTAAGGTGTGCCTTTCAACAATCCCAGCAAAAGTCTCATTTATTTTTATTAGCTTGATTAAGTTGCATAACTGTCCCTGAACAAATTTACTGTGGCCAGGAAAATGTAATATTCTAATTAGCCAGTCTAAGTTGCATGAATTCTGCTTTTTAAATAACAGCTCTATTGAGATAAAGTTCACAAGCCATAAAGTTTATCCCACACCAACTCTTTAGAAGTGGGACATGGAATGAATGCCACCTACAGCACCTGGACTGAGGGTTGGGGAGGCAAGGTTTCACAGAATAAAATGAGCATTCTTTTTAAAAGAAGGGTGAATGGATGCTATCCATCAGAAACTGAGTTTAGGAAGAATGAACTGATTTTCTGAGACTCTCCCCTGATATGTTGACCCTTTGTCCAGTTAACAATGATCCTCTGGGTTGCCTCCAAGATGCAGCACCCTGTGAAACTTGGCCTAAAATACTTTAATCACTGTTTTTCTACAGATGTTGAAAAGGTCTTGGTTCCAGTTCATATTCACAACTCTACCTTGCTTTGTGTTTTGCACAAAATTGACACAAAAGAAAAGTTTTCTAAATGTATATTTAAAACAGTTTGAGCCATAGTATTAATTCTGTAGTTCTCTAGCAACATCCTGAAAAGGCTGTGGAGCTGATTGAGAAATGGCTCTATTAGTGCTTCTCAGCCAAAGCTCAGTGACACAGCATGGTTCACAGGTGCACTTAATGTAAGATAAAAATAAAAAGCCCAGAAATGGAACCAGACAGCCTGTCTTCAAATCCTAGTTATTCCACTTCCTATCTCAATGAGTTTGAGAAAATGGCTTAAACTCATTGAACTTCAATTTCCTAATTGGTAAACTGAGATAATAATATCCCAAATGACAGCCATGGGGATTGTATAAGAGATGACCTATGAATAAAGAGAGAGGAGATAACATTCTCTTGAATTCCTCTTATGATCTAGCACGTTTGAGTTTAGAAGAAATACTTTGATGACAAAGATCCCAAGAGTCAAGCTATGCCAACAAAATATACTGCCAAACTTATATGCAGAGTACATCAAGAGAAATGCTGGGCTGGAAGAAACACAAGCTGGAATCAAGATTGCCGGGAGAAGTATCAATCATCTCAGATATGCAGATGACACCACCCTTATGGCAGAAACTGAAGAGGAATTAAAAAGCCTCTTGATGAAAGTGAAAGAGGAGAGAGAAAAAGTTGGCTTAAAGTTCAACATTCAGAAAACAAAGATCATGGCATCTGGTCCCATCACTTCATGGGAAATAGATGGGGAAACAGTGGAAACAGTGTCAGACTTTATTTTGGGGGGCTCCAAAATCACTGCAGAAGGTGATTTCAGCCATGAAATTAAAAGACACTTACTCCTTGGAAGGAAAGTTATGACCAAACTAGATAGCATATTCAAAATCAGAGACACTACTTTGCCAACAAAGGTCTATCTAGTCAAGGCTATGGTTTTTCCAGTGGTCATGTATGGATGTGAGAGTTGGACTGCGAAGAAAGCTGAGTGCTGAAGAATTGGTGCTTTTGAACTGTGGTGTTGGAGAAGACTCTTGATCCAACCAGTCCATTCTAAAGGAGATCACTCCTGGGTGTTCACTGGAAAGACTGATGCTGAGGCTGAAACTCCAATACTTTGGCCACCTCATGTGAAGAGATGACTCATTGGAAAAGACTCTGATGCTGGGAGGGATTGGGGGCAGGAGGAGAAGGGGATGACAGAGGATGAGATGGCTGGATGGCATCATCCACTCGAAGGACATGACTTTGGGTGAACTCTGGGAGATGGTGATGGACAGGGAGGCCTGGTGTGCCGCGATTCATGGGGTCACAGAGTCGGACACGACTGAGCAACTGAACTGAACTGAACGAGAAAGAAATGGCAACCCACTCCAGTATTCTTGCCTGGAAAATCTCAAGGACAAAGAAACCTAGTGGGCTACAGTCTTCGGGATTTCAAAAAGAGTTGGACATGGCTTCACAACTAAACAACAACAACCTCCACACATGGCAGAGTGAGGTCTAGAAAACAAACCTAAGCATCTAACTTTCCTCCTGATGATTCTTCAGTAGCCTCCAGCTTTTTTTGGAATAAAGTCCTACATCCAAAGACCTTGCATAAATCAGCCTCTGCCTGGCATCACCCACACTTTGTTCCCTATGTTCCAGTCATACTGGCTGGCCTTCTGTTCACTGTCTTCCTGCCTCAGAGCCAGCACACAGGCTGTTCTCTCTGCTTGCAACACTCTTCCATTTCCCACCTTGCTAATCCTAAGTGTTTCTTCATCACAGAGACCTTGTCTGATTTCTCGATGGAGGTCAAGACGTACTGTTAAACTTCTCTTCAGTTCAGTTCAGTTCAGTTCAGTCACTCAGTCGTGTCCGACTCTTTGCGACCCCATGAATCGCAGCATGCCAGGCCTCCCTGTCCATCACCAACTCCTGGAGTTCACTCAGACTGACGTCCATCGAGTCTGTGATGCCATCCAGCCCTCTCATCCTTGGTCGTCCCCTTCTCCTCCTGCCCCCAATCCCTCCCAGCATCAAAGTCTTTTCCAATGAGTCAACTCTTCACATGAGGTGGCCAAAGTACTGGAGTTTCAGCTTTAGCATCATTCCCTCCAAAGAAATCCCAGGGCTGATCTCCTTCAGAATGGACTGGTTGGATGTCCTTGCAGTCCAAGGGACTCTCAAGAGTCTTCTCCAACACCACAGTTCAAAAGCATCAATTCTTCGGCACTCAGCCTACTTCGCAGTCCAACTCTCACATCCATACATGACCACAGGAAAAACCAGAGCCTTGACTAGACGGACCTTAGTTGGCAAAGTTATGTCTCTGCTTTTGAATATACTATCTAGGTTGGTCATAACTTTTCTTCCAAGGAGTAAGCGTCATTTAATTTCATGGCTGCAGTCATCATCTGCAGTGATTTTGGAGCCCCCCAAAATAAAGTCTGACACTGTTTCCACTGTTTCCCCATCTATTTCCCATGAAGTGATGGGACCGGATGCCGTGATCTTCGTTTTCTGAATGTTGAGCTTTAGGCCAACTTTTTCACTCTCCTCTTTCACTTTCATCAAGAGGCTTTTTAGTTCCTCTTCACTTTCTGCCATAAGGGTGGTGTCATCTGCATATCTGAGGTTATTGATATTTCTCCCGGCAATCTTGATTCCAGCTTGTGTTTCTTCCAGTCCAGCGTTTCTCATGATGTACTCTGCATAGAAGTTAAATAAGCAGGGTGACAATATACAGCCTTGACGTACTCCTTTTCCTATTTGGAACCAGTCTGTTGTTCCATGTCCAGTTCTAATTGTTGCTTCCTGACCTGCATACATATTTCTCAAGAGGCAGGTTAGGTGGTCTGGTATTCCCATCTCTCTCAGAATTTTCCACAGTGTATTGTGATCCACACAGTCAAAGGCTTTGGCATAGTCAATAAAGCAGAAATAGATGTTTTTCTGGAACTCTCTTGCTTTTTCCATTTCAGAGCATTTTTTATAATAGTGATGTTAAAATTATGGATGTAGTTGGCTGGCTGGCTGCTAGATTATAAGCTCATGAGGACAGATAGCTGTCCTTCTTGTTCACTGCTGTATTCCGAGGGTTGGGCACATAGTTGCTGCTCAATAACTTTGATCAAATAAAAAATATATATATGCTGCCTTCTAGGAGGGTTGAATCTTGTTGACTGAGGCCCTTTGTTTTTCTGAGTAGGGTTTGGATATGGGATGTTTGATAGTCAGGAGCTGAGAGAGAAGTTAAATCTGTGAGGAAGAAGAAAAGAATCAATGTGGTTGGTGCTAAGGGGGTAGTAGGTGCTCTAGTTGGCTCCTCTTGGCTCCCAAGGGCTGATGGTTGGCATTTCTTCGTAACTCCATGTTAAGTGATATCATGTTGATAGTGTTAAATCAACTACAATGAGAATATTTACACTGCAGCAGTTGACAACTCTAGAAATAAATCCTTTCTACCCCTGAAAGAGCTGGTTGGTAAACATTTAACACTGGATCAGTTCAGTTCAGTTCAGTTGCTCTGTTGTGTCCCACTCTTTGCGACCCCATGAATTGCAGCCTGCCAGGCCTCCCTGTCCCCAGTAAACACTGGATAAAATATACCAAAGCAGCAAAGAAAGTTGCTTAGAAATGAAGATATATAAAAGATATATTTGCAGATTATTTTCTTCTCATTCTTCCCATGACATCTTTAGTAAAATTCCTTTTATTCACTCTTGCTTTTATGAATTCTTAAAAGAGCTAAGGACAAGGGTACAACTACTCTCTAAGTGCTGACAAATAGCAGTAATTGTCTTTATCATCCTTCGTAATAATTATAAAAATGGTGCCATTTCTTCCCCACGTGGGTGCTAATGGAGCTGCCCTCCTCAATCGGAGCAGAGTTCTTTTCACCTGGTTCATGGCAAGATGTCAGTTTTGGGGCCCCCCAGTTATGAGAGGCCACTACTCTGTTTGAATCTCATATGAAGAGGAAAGGACTCTCTGAAGTAGTGATATGTAAACTGAAGCCTAGAATAAGAAGCCAGAGGAGAGAGAATATGTGAGGAAGCAAGGAAAAAAATTCTAGGCAGAGAGGACTGCAGATTCAAAGGCTCCAAAGTGGAAAAAAGGGCCAGTGAAACTGAAATATATGAATGGGAAGAGAGTGGCCTGACAGGAGTGAGACAGAGACCACTATGCTGGTCCTTCTATACTATTAGTCACCAAGAAAGCTACATTGGCCTCAAGGAACTTGTCAGTGATTACTGTGTCAAATTTTCTGACACTCAACATTGACTACAGCTCAGTTGACAGGTTCAACATTAGTAAAAGATTGCCTTATGGGTATAGAGTGCATGCTTGTCTCCTGCCTGCCAATGCAGGAGACTTAAGAGTCACAGGTTCGATCCCTAGGTAGGAAAGATCCCTGGAGAGGGGCATGGCAACCCAGTATTCTTGCCTGGAGATTCCTGTGGACAGAGAAGTCTGGTGGGCTACAGTCCATAAGATCGCAAAGAGCCGGACATGACTGAGGCAATTTAGCACACACTCACACGTGGATTAAGTCAGATGAGCTGAGAGCTAGATTACACTGTTAAAAGGTTTTATGACTTCATGCCACAAAGTGAAGTTAGAGGACGTATGGCAGCCAATGTGCAAGATGATCCCAAGAGGCTTAACTTTATATATTCCTCTTTCACAATGAATCTGGCTGACTTGGAGAACCACTAAGATATTGAGGAAATGACTGTGTGTGATTTGGAAGGCTAGGACATAAAAAACAGTGTAGCTTCCATCTTTTTCTTTTTCAGATCATTCACCCTGGGAAAGCCAGTGGCCAAGCGATTAGGGCACTCAAGTAGACACTCAAGGGTCCACATGGGATGGACTGAGGCCTCCTGCCAAAAGCCAGCACCAACATACTGACCACGAGTGAACCAACATGAAGTGGATACTCCAGTCTCAGTCCAATTCAGAAGACTGCTGCCCTGGCCGATGACTGGACCTTCATGAGACCCCTCAAGCCAGAACCACCTAATAAAGCTGCTCCCCAATTCCTGACCCATGGAAACTGTATGAGATAATAAACGTTTATTGTTGTCTTGAACCAATAGGTTCTGGTATTTGCTATGCAGTGATAGATTAAAGCAGACATGGAAAGAAACGACCCTAATAAACTATTGCTAAAATAGTACCCATTTTTAAGAATGTCTGTAACATCACCTAGAATAATAGATGCAGCTATTTCAAAGAATAAAATGGAATTATATAGACATAGTAGAAGCTCCAACTCACTCCAGTATTCTTGCCTGGAGAATCCCATGGACTAAGGAGCTGGCAGACTACAGTCCAAAGGGTAGCAAAGAGTCAGACATGATTGCATGACTACACACACAGTGGAAACTCATGAGATGTCACCTATATTATTATTGCAGTTATTGTTGTGACTATTTTTTTACTTTTAATTTTAACCTAATCTGTTTCTCTTCCTCTGTTGTTTTTTTAAAATCAGGAAGACAATGATCCAGACAGCTAAAATACCAGATAACTGGATATTATCCTTGATATTATATTATGCTTTTATTCTTCCTCTTTATATCCAATCAGTCATTATGCTCTAATAATAAGTTCTTTCAGATAATTTTCTTTATTCCTACCCTCAGTGCCTAGTTCAGGCCTCCATCCATCAACTCCCATCTAGACTGTTAAATAGTTTCCTAAATTATTTCCTGCCTCTAATCTTATTCCCCTGGAACTTGTTTTTCACACTGCAGCCTGTGATCTGTCTATAACACAAATATGATAAAGGCATTCCCTGATGAAACTTTTCCTGGCCTTCGGACAGCTGTACAGCATCCAGTCTCCTTAGCATGACCAGAAAGGCCTGTCAGGACCTGGCTATTGTCTGTCTCTCCTCTAAGGAACACAGTGTAACCAAGAGTTAATTCTCTTACTTGCTGCACTTGATGCCGCTTGTTCAAAGGGTTGCTCTTCCCCAGATGCTTGGTGGATCTTGCTCTGTTTCTTTCTTTCTTTTTTTTCTTTCTTGTTAATGTTTGCTGTGTGGACCTAAATTAAACATCTTATTTCCACACTCCAGTGAGCGTGCATGCGCGCTGTCACCCAGTCATGCCTGACTCTTTGCAACCCTATGGACTGTAGCCTATCAGGCCCCTCTGTCCATGGGATTCTCCAGGCAAGAATACTGGAGTGGGTTGCTATGTCCTCCTCCAGGAGATTTTCCCGACCCCAGGATTGAACCCACATGTCTTATGTCTCCTGCACTGACAGAGTGGGTCTTTACCACTAGTACCACTTGGGAAGCCCTCAAATGAGGCTCTCTGGTTACCTATCAGTGGATTCAAGTTTGTTTGTCTTTCAAACAGAAGGTCCCACCTTTTTTTTTTTTTTTTTCTTTTTTACTTATTTTTGGCTGCACTGGGTCTTTGTTGCTGCATGTGAGTTTTCTCTGGATGCAGCAAGCAGACTCAGTAATTGTGGTGCATGGGCTTAGTTGCCTCACAGAATGTGAAATCTTCAGGCTCAAGGATCAAACCCATGTCCTCTGCACTGGTAGGTGGATTCTTAACCACTGGACCACCAGGGAAGTCCAGTGGGCTTAAGTTTTGATCATGGAAAACTATTTCTGATGATGGCAAGTGAGAGCTGGGTCATGTGGCAACAGGAGCATTCACACTCTGACACTTGGGCATAAAAGACTCTGCACAGAAATAAATTATTAAAGAGAACACAGGTGACTTTTCTACTCGGGACAGGAACTCAGTCCTGGCACACTGAGATCTGCATCCCTAAACATCTGCTGTCATGCCAGTACCTTCCCTCAAGTCCATGACCTTGAAATGGAAAAAAAAGTAATCCTGTCCAAAGGCCCTGAACGTTTGTTAGCTGTGTTCTGTCAATTTCAGAAATGGGTATTGTTTCAGCAGGGAGGTTTCAAGAGGCAGAAACACTAAAGAGAGAGAAAATACAAAATAATTCTTGTGACAAATCCTTCCTCTCAAGGTGAATGCAGTAGATTCTTGCATAATGAAGGATTATTCTCTAAGCGGGCTCAGCATCCATTTTTCTTGCCTGCCTTTGTGAATCTGAAGATTCTTTTACATTAGCTCAACATTTGTAACAACTGTACAGCTGAATAAAATTTTCCAATATTATCATTCATATTACTCTTAAATTTGCATATATATGTACATGTTTAGACATAATAGGCATGTCACATGATGCTGATTCTACTGACAACCAGATGGATAATAAAAACTAAATATGTGACTAGCTTTTAATGTATTTCATTTTTAAATTAATAACATTTAAATAAATTTTTAAAAATAAGATTAAATTTCAGTTTTAAAAGTAATTTGATTTGAAAATTCAATATTCATTAACTTAAATTTGTAGTTTGTCATTTTAATGATTTAAAACTTTAGAAAATATAACCTTTGAAACCTTATGTAAGAAATAATTTTCATATTTTCATACACATTTTCATTAAAATAATTGAAATTTTATATATTTTAAAGATATTTACATTTTTAATCCCTCAGATAATAACTGCCAGTAGAGCACCAATTATGTGAAAATATTGATATAATAATAAATAGTTTGCTGATATGGTCAAGAAAAAGAAAAGCTATGGATTAAATACATAATCATTTATTAATTACAGGTGTTTTTTTTTTTTATACATTTAAGCATGATTGGTCCCTAAACTGACCATCCAGACAGATGCAATACTTTTATAGTCAGACATCTTGAATATTTTACAAACCATGGCTTTGAATACAATACTAAAAAATTTTTTGTTATGAAGGAGTATTTGTCAAAGTAGAAAGATAATATATACATAATATACATGTGTGTATGTATGTACTTGTCTATATACAGAAAGAGAGATCGAGAAAGACTGAGGATGATTTTTGGAGGCACCTTCCTCTTACCTGGGGCCTCTACCTATCTTTTGAAATACAATTGTCTTTACAGAGCAGTGCTCCTGACTTTAATTTGGAATCTTTCACCCTCTACGCTGCTGCTGCTGCTGCTAAGTCACTTCAGTCGTGTATGACTCTGTGCGACCCTATAAATGGCAGCCGACCAGACTCCCCCATCCGTAGGATTCTCCAGGCAAGAACACTGGAGTGGGTTGCCATTTCCTTCTCCAATGCATGAAAGTGAAAAGTGCAAGTGAAGTCACTCAGTCGTGTCCGACTCTTAGCAACCCCATGGACTGTAGCCCACCAGGCTTCTCCGTCCATGGGATTTTCCAGGCAAGAGTACTGGAGTGGGGTGCCATCACCCTCTATAGTCTTGGCCAAAGTCTAGAGTTACCTCTGGTGCCTCCCTGCTTTGCTCTCTGACCCAAATATCCATGATAATTCTAACCCTAACCATTCCTTGCCACGCTTAGAAAAAACATTCCCAAGCCTTTATTCTGGGAGCAAACTGTTGGCTAGCACATAGGGAGGAGAGGGAGATCCAGAAGATACTGCTGTCCCAAGTCAGACCTTTCAGTAATTCCGTTTTGATGTATCTAGGCTCTTTTCTTTTTTTCTATGTATGGACAACCGAACTTGGGGTTTCCTTAGGAAAATTCATTCTTACTCTTGAAATATTACTGAAGTGACTTTCTCCTATTTGTGTTTTGCCTACAGTTTCTCCATTTTGTTGCTTTGCTACTGTCATGCTATAAATGTTCTATTTTCCATGAATCCCTCAGCTCTTTTATCTGCTGCCTATAGCGCTTCTACATTTCTAGTGTCATTATGAATTACATTTTTAAAAATATCTTTCCTGATATTCCAATAGGTGTATGCACAGACAGAAAATCATCATGTTTAGTGTATTATCTGAATCCTTGAACATTTACTGACATTTTAAATCTCCTTGCCTGCACTGGTGAGCTTTGGTGATACCAAAATGCTTGAGTTCCTCTCTCACATATTGCCATGTTGTGCTTCTATGCCTTTAGTCCTGTTATTTTCTCTCTTTCACTCAAATACACTTCCTGCCTTTCTTCCCCTGGTGAACTCACACACTTGTCCTTTAAAACTTAACCCAAGTGATCTTTTTCCAGAAAAGAACTAACCAAGCAGATATATAAATAAATAAGATTTCTCTGACAACATAGTTTGAATTAAGTACCCCCTTCTCTAACAGCACTTCCCAGGTGGCACAGTTGGTAAAGAATCTGCCAGCCAGTTCAGAAGACACAAGAGATACGGGTTTGGTCCCTCAGTCTGGAAGATCCCCTGGAGGAGGACAACCCACTCCAATATTCTCGCCTGGAAAATTCCATGGACAGAGGAGCCTCATGTGCTACAGTCCATCGGGTTGCCAAGAGTCAGACATGTCTGAGCTAGTGTCTCTAACATCTGTCTGTGGTTTATCCTTTCATTGGATATTTGGGAATCACTTATACTAAAATATGTTCATCGTTTATCTGAAATTCAAATTTCACCAAGCATCCTGCTTTTGTTTTTGTTTTCTAAATTTGGCAACACAATGTATCTCCTCACTTAGTATACTGTGTAGACTTTATCTGCTTAAGTGTGTACCTCTCCCTTGGGTACTGGAAGTTCCCTGCAGGAAGGGACCTTTTTTTTTTTTTTTTTTTTGGTGGAGAGTTTTGGGCTGGCGGAATAAGAATTGTATCTTTTTTTTTAATCTCCATATCCCTACTGGCTGATAAACTGACACACTAGGTTATTAAATTAGTTAAGAGGTTTTGGTTGCAACTAATACAAAAACTTAAGCCCAAGTAAGCAGTGAAGAATTTATTATAAGAAGAATTTCAGGGCTGGAGGGCTGCTGGCCTCAGGAAGCATGTGGAACTCATTGCTCTCTTACTTCAGTTTCTCTTGACCTCTGAAGTTCCTTTTTCTTTAATTGCCATGGCTTCCTCTGCAACTCACTTCATGTGAAAAGTGGCTACACAACACTCCTCAATCGTTTCATCTCCTCTATTCAAGAAATAGACACGAATTTCTCTTAACTTTAATTCCAATTCCTAGAGAAGAGACTTCGTTCAATCAACTGAGTCTAAGAAATGAGGGTCATGTAATATTAAGTGCCGAAGATTGATGCGTTTGAACTGTGGTGTTGGAGAAGACTCTTGAGAGTCCCTTGGACTGCAAGGAGATCCAACCAGTCCCTTCTGAAGGAGATCAGTCCTGGGATTTCTTTGGAAGGAATGATGCTAAAGCTGAAACTCCAGTACTTTGGCCACCTCATGTGAAGAGTTGACTCATTGGAAAAGACCCTGATGCTGGGAGGGATTGGGGGCAGGAGGAGAAGCAGACGACCGAGGATGAGATGGCTGGATGGCATCACGGACTCGATGGACATGAATCTGAGTGAACTCCAGGAGTTGGTGATGGACAGGGAGGCCTGGCGTGCTGCGATTCATGGGGTCGCAAAGAGCCGGACAGGACTGAGCAACTGAACTGAACTGAACTGAATATTAATCAGAAGGCCCACCAGTGTTGACTCAATGGCTTGATTTTGGAGGAGGTGCAGACACAATTTTCTACTACATAGATGCTACATTAGTCAAGTTCTCCAGAAAACAGAACCCATAGGATATCCATATAACAGACCAGTCTTTTTTTAAAAAAGTCATCCTGTTACTGAGCCCAAGATTGTTCTGCTTACCTCACAACAGGCCAATAAATTGGGAGATGAGTTCTTAGAACAAGAAATAATGATTTTAATCAGAAAGCTAGCAGACTGAGACCAACTTATCTCAGTCAGAATTCAGGGTCCTTTTATATACAAAACGGAGGGGCGCCCTGTGGCACCGACCAATGGGGAAGCAGGAGCACTAACGGTCGCTAGTTGACAGTTGCTCGCTACTGGTCGCTTGCTTGGGGGAGGGGCCGATGTGAGCACCAACCAACGGCCACTATAACTCGTACCCGCCACAGCTGGCGCCCATCTCGCCACCACAGTACCCTGAGCTGAAAGGTGTGACTCCAGAAAGCTGCCAGGTCCGAAGAAGTAACCGCCGCTCCAGCAACGTCATCCTCCATCCCCAGTGGAGTGAGGCTTGCAGGCGGCAGAGGTCATGAAGGCCACGCAGAGGCAGTTGACACACGGGTTAACCAGGATCACTGCCTGAGGCGGCGGGAACCGTGGGCTCAGCCTTTCTCTGGCCCCACCAGTCACCTTGCGACCAACAAGGCGGTCTGGGAGCTGGCACCTCCAGAGTGGAGCTCCTGTGTGCCAGTTTGTACAGCTGTGGGTAGTGGGAGCAGTGACCTAATGAGTTAGGCGCAACTGGGCTCAGAGAGGTGCGATGAATCAGCCCCTGCCTCAACAGAGAGCACTAGTCAGTCCAGGGAGGGAAGAGGGAAGGGATCATCACACCTCGGGTTTGGGCTGCGGAGCCATCACTACAATCATATGACTTGATTCTCACATTCGTTCCATTCCAGCCTTCCTGTTAAGAGTTTTGAAAGAAACAGCACATATCATCAATCTCACCGTTCAAAGCATAATGAAAGCCAAGCGCTCAATGATGCAATGTGTTGTCAAAACAGCTCCAGGCATTTTTTTTTAATTGAAGTATAGTTGATTTAAGTATGGTGTACCTTTCAGCTGGAGAAGACCATAATTCAAAAAGATACAGGCACCTTCATGTTCATTGCAGCACTATTTACAATAGTCAAGACATAGAAGCAACCTAAATGTCCATTGTAAATAGTCATTGACAGATAGATGGATAAAGATATATATGTATACAGGAGCTTCCAAGGTGGCGCTAGCAACAAAGAATACACCTGCTAATGCAGGAGACTTAAGAGAGGAGAATTCGATCCCTGGGTCAGAACGATCCCCTGAAAGAGGGTATGGCAACCCACTCCAATATTCTTGCCTGGAGAATCCCATGGACAGGGGAGCTTGGCAGGCTACAGTACATAGGGTCGCACAGAGTCGGATACATCTGAAACAACACACATACGGATATATACAGGCCTTTTTTTTTTTTTTTTTTAACTGACTTAAACTGTTCTCCATAAAACCATCTTAAAACAATATGCTATGGGACTTCCCTGGTGGTCAGGTGGTTAAGAATCTGCCTGCCAATGCAGGGTACATGGGTTCGATCCCTGGTCCAGGAAGATCCAACAACCTGAAGAGCCACTAAGCCCAAGTACCACAGCTATTGAAGCCTGAGTGCTCTAGAGCTTTGCAACAAGAGAAGTCACTGCAATGAGAAGTCCATGAACCACAGCTAGAGAGTAGCCCCAGGTCGCCACAACCAGAAAAAGCTCATGCACAGCAACGAAGACCTGGTGCAGTGCCCCCGTCCCCCGACTTCCTAAAACTATGCTGTTTTTCTCAGATCTACAAACATAATGATTCTAGAGGAAGTCCTTTGTTTGGGGGTATAGTGTATAGTGTGTTAGTCACTCAATCATGTCTGACTCTCTGCAACCCTATGGACTCTAGCCCGCCAGGCTCCTCTGTCCATGGAATTCTCCAGGCAAGAATACTGGAGTGGATTGCATTTCCTTCTCCAGGGGATCTTCCCAACCCAGTGATCAAACCTGGGTTTCCTGCATTGGAGGCAGATTCTTTACTGTCTGAGACATCAGGGAAGCCTTGTTTGGCGGTGGCAGGGCTAAAAAGTGAGTTAAAGTAAGAGAGAGTTGCTGAGATCAAGACGAGAACTGAAAAAAGTCTTTGTAATTATAACTGAATCCATTCAATAAACATGGATGGCATTAGAATTTTCCTGAACCATCTGGAAAATCTTAATTACACAGCTATATAATTAAGTTTAGGAGGTTACATTGAAACCACTATATTTTTGATAACTGAAGCAATAGGAACTTTATTATGTACGTAACACTTAAGAGTTGAGGCTTTCTATGTGATGTTTGTTCAGCATCTCCCTGGCATCTCCAGAGTAGCAGCTCTAAGTAGTACATAACAAAATGATGAAAGGCCAGAGAGTGGTCCCCATTTCCTTTTTTGTTTTTTAATCCTTATTGAATTTGATACAATATCGCTTCTGTTTTATATTTTGTTTTTTTTTTTGGCTCTAAGACATGTAGGATCTTAGCTCCCTGACCAGGGATCGAACCTGCAACCCCTGCATTGGAAGGCAAAATCTTAACCACTACCAGGGAGGTAGCCCCCATTTCTTTTTCTATTATCATATCACCTTTTCACCCTAGAAGGAAAAATAGTCATCCTAAAACAAAAGTTTTCATAAATGACATAGCATTAGTACTATTTCAGTTATGTCAAATAATCATATATATATATATAAAAAGACAAAATTGTGATTTCACCAGAAACAAAATACCTCTGTGATTTTCAGAAGCTAGATAGCTGGGGCGGTGGAGGAACCTGGCTAGTCTGGTTTCAAGCTGGAGCTGGGTTTTCTCCATCTGTTTCCAGGCACACGGTGCTGCACAGGGCAGGGAGTCGGCTCAGCAGAACCTTGGATTTGGTTCTAAGGGTCCTGGGTTGAGAATGGGTGACGAAAAGATCTTGGGACGGCCAGAAGCTAGGTATGGCTGGAAGTGAGAGAGAAGATCCCAGGAGGGAGAGGGCTTCCAGTATTAAGGGGGCAAGAAAAGGTGCAAAAGTCACCTGAGAGCACCGGGTAGCCGGCAGGCGGGTCACTGTCGCTGGTCTGTTTGGGAAGCACAAGCTTAAGGGGAGAGCCAGCGAGGGGGATGCGGGGAGTCCAGGGTGTTTCGCATGATCAGGAAGACTTAAGCCAAAGGGACCTTGCACAGCTGTAGAGAACTGGGGAGAGAAATTTTTAAGGTTAGTGCAGCCAAGAGCCAGGAGCCAAGGGGTGCAGGCAGTGTGGGTCGGACTTAGGCATGGCTGGCCGGTACTAGGTGGGAGATACTGATTTGAAATTTTCTAGTCTTGCCCTCCTTGGGGAGAATCACAGAAGGAAGGAGCCAGGATGGCCTGGGCTCTGCAGCTGCCTCTGGTGGATGAGGTGACTGAATATGGCTGGGGTAGGACTTTGATGCTAGTCTGTCCTGGATCCGCCAGCAACTAGTGCTGGTACCTGTAGCAGAGGTGAAGGAGACCCTGCACCTTCTAAATAACAAAGGTAGTGTACAGAATAAGGGGGTATAAAAAAAAGTGTAAAGAGCTAGTTTGTTTCTAGTTCTTCCAGGGAAGAGGAACTTGTTTCTTTTGTTGTTTTGAGTATTGTGGGAGAAATGGAAAAAGAGCTAGTAGGCAGTGTCAGGAAGAATGACTCGTAATTAGCAAGCAGATGAGTGTTGAGAGACTGTTGTGTGTTGTGGGTGACTTGGAGACTCTTAATGTGTGTGTATGTGTGGGTAGTTTGCACTGGACTAAAAAAGAGGCCACAGTGAACTTGTAGGTGGTAGGGAATTGAGGCTTGATGATGAATATTGGTTGACTGCTTGGGAGGAAACGTTGAGAGTTCAGTGACGAAATCCACATCACTGCAGCTTTACTCAACTGTAGGGTTTCTGATTTTTGAAACATAAGCAGTGAAATGAAAAAGTGTCAGAAATAACTTTTAGATGCTTCTAGTCTTTCATGTGTTAAGCCAAATGTTGATAATACCTAAAAATCTATTTTGAAAGCAAAGAAGAGGAAGAAACTAAACAATTAACGGATAAAAGTACATAGATTATATAGAATTTTCCCTCAAAGTACAATAAGTGGGGGAAAAAAACGATCAGAGAACCAAAGAAGGTTGTAAAATGAGTTGAATGGCTCTTTCCAGAGGATAGTTAATGCAATATGGTTTGATTGTCTCTGCTCTTACATTAGTGCCTACTGTGAGAGTCAGAATTGGAATATTAAGGTCTAAGATGCGGAATACTAACTCTGGGTGGTAAGGGGGGATTTGGGCTCAGGGTTGGGAGGTCAGTGCTGGGTCAGTAGGCATCTGAATCAAGTTCACACTGGTTGTGATCTTCTGACAAAGAGCAGGCCTGAAGGAAGAAAGAAGTAAGATAAGGCAAAGATGATATGATATGGGCTGTGAAATTTGGAGGTGAGACAGGCAAGAGAGAATAAATCAGCAAGAATGGCTTAAAAATTCCTTTCTTATTCCAGTTTTTGCTGAGTATTTTCATGAAATTACTACAAAAGGGGCAAGGCACACATTTCAGTATCAGTGGTGGTCCCTGCTCTCACCGACCTCTACCCTGTTGGGCACCCGTCCACAAGCAGGTTGTGCCTGGGGCCTTTGAAAAGGTAACTGAACCCAGCTGGACAAAGGGCCTGGAGGAAAAGCAGTTTTAATCGAGGGCAGTTCGTGGAACTCTGTCTGCACACATCAGCACTTCAAAGAAGTGGTAGGCAGAGCATGCGTCGTCCTGCTGAGGTGAAACTAATTTTTTCTGTCTTCTTGTTTCTCTCCTAAGCATTCTGTTTCTGATTTAATTCTTGGCTTTAAAAAAAAATGAATTGTAAAGCTTTGCCCTTCTCTTAATTCTACCCAATTCCCTATTTTTATCTATCAGAAGGTTTATTGTAGTGTGCAGCACAGAAAAAAAAAAGATAATTCAATCTATGGTGGGTTAGCGGAGAAGGCGATGGCACCCCGATGGCACCCCACTCCGGTACTCTTGCCGGGAAAATCCCATGGATGGAGGAGCCTGGTGGGCTGCAGTCCATGGGGTCGCTAAGAGTCGGACATGACTGAGCGACTTCACTTTCACTTTTCACTTTCATGCATTGGAGAAGGAAATGGCAACCCACTCCCGTGTTCTTGCCTGGAGAAGCCCAGGGGCGGGGGAGCCTGATGGGCTGCCATCTATGGGGTCGCACAGAGTCGGACACGACTGAAGCGACTTAGCAGCAGCAGCAGCAGCAGCAGCAGCAGCAATATATGAGGTATTAATCTATCATATTTGGTACTCTAAAGAGCAGTTGTCCCCCTTCCCAGGTGGCTCAGCTGGTAAAGAATCTGCCGGCATTGCAGGAGACCCGGGTTTGATCGCTGGGTGGGGAAGATCCCCTGGAGAAGGAAATGGCAACCCACTCCAGGATTCTTGCCGGGAAAATCCCATGGACAGAGAAGCCTGGCGGGCTACAGCCCATGGGGTCGCAAAAGAGTCACACATGACTTAGCAAAGAAACCACCATAAAGATCAGTTGGTTGTCGCAGAACATACCAATCCGTTGCCTTTATCCTTCTGACATTTTGAGGCCCAACCTCAAAATTCAAGAAAAAAATGTGTAATTATTTTACAAAGTATTATGTGCAGGCTGAATGTAAGGTTGATACTTAATAATAAAATGAGTACCTATGAACTCACTACCTACTTTTAAGAATAAAGGACCATTACTATCATATCAGGAGAAGGCGATGGCACCCCACTCCAGTACTCTTGCCTGGAAAATCCCATGGACAAACTGACCAACTTATCAAAGCGGTTTTCACAAATCATGCTTTTGGTGTTGTGTCTCAAAGCCATAACCAAGCCAAAGGGGACCTAGATTTTCTTCTATTCTATCTTCTAGAAGTTTTATGGATTTGTGTTTTACATTGCTGTTGCTGCTGCTAAGTTGCTTCATTCGTGTCTGACTCTGCGACCCCATAGATGGCAGCCCACCAGGCTCCTCCGTCCCTGGGATTCTCCAGGCAAGAACACGGGAGTGGGTTGCCATTTCCTTCTCCAATGCATGAAAGTGAAAAGTGAAAGTGAAATCGCTCAGTTGTGTCCGACTCTTAGCGACCCCATGGACTGCAGCCCCCTAGGCTCCTCCATCCATGGGATTTTCCAGGCAAGAGTACTGGAGTGGGGTGCCATTGCCTTCTCCAATACATTAGGCCTATGATTAATTTGGAGTTAATCTTTGTGAAAAGGGTAAAAACTGTGTCTAGATTTTTTTTTTTTTTTTGCATGTTGATGACCAATTGTAGCACCATTTGTTGAAAAGACTGTTCTTTATCCATTGAATTGCCTTTGTTACTTTCTCAGTGATAACTTGACTACATTTTTGTGGTTCTACTTCTGGACTCTCTTTTCTGTTTCACAGATGAGTTTGTCTATTCTTTTCCTAGTGTCATACTGACTTAATCACTATGGCTTTATAGTAATTCTTCAAGTTGGGTAGTATCAGTCTTCCAACTGTGTTCTCCAGTTTTGGGTTGGCTATGCTGGGGATTTTCTCTTTCCATATAAAATTTATAATCTCTTTGTTGATATCCACAAAGTAACTTGCTGAAGTTTTAATTTGGGATTGAATCTATAGGTCAAATTGGAGACAACTGATCCCTTAACAATTTTTTGTCTTCTTATCCATGGACACGGAATAGCTTTCTATCTGTATAGATCTTTGACTTCTTTCATCAGAGCCTCACAGTTCTCCTCATGTAGATGTCATACATATTTTATTAGGTTTATGCCTAAGTGTCTGCTTCTGGGGGGCACTAATTCAAATGGTGTTGCTCTATCTGAAATTAATATAGCGAATCCACTTGGCTTTGGTTAGTATTTTCATGGCATATCTTTTCCCATTCTTTTATATTTAATTTAGCTGTCTTTGTATTTAAAGTAGATATCTTATAAATAACATATAGTTGGCTGTCTTTTTTTTTTTTTGGTGTTTTAAAGGCCACATTTGGAGGTGATGGCCAGTGCTTTCATTCATTCCATTGCATAGAAGGCAGCCATGTGCCGTGCCTTACTGCAGGGGCAGCAGGGAAGTGCAGTCCAGCTGTGTGGCCAGGGAGCAGGGAGGTACAGCTTGCGATGTGTGTCTGTGTCACAAAGGGCTGCACACATGTGTGAGAATATTCTTGAAGTAAGTGAGGTCAGCAAGGGCTTGGTCTTTATACTGAAGTCATCTTTTTGTTAAAAAAGAAAAAGTGTTACAGAACTCTGCACCTCTCCTGTGTAGCGTCAGCATCTCCAGATAAGGCTAGAATGATGTATTTTGCCCACCTGTTCTAATTGCTTCTGGAGGTGGTGTGGCAGAGTGAAAAAACATTGGCGTTGAAATCCCCAGTTTGCCACTTATTAA
Organism: Oryx dammah; assembly: GCF_014754425.2. Taxonomy (NCBI): domain Eukaryota; kingdom Metazoa; phylum Chordata; class Mammalia; order Artiodactyla; family Bovidae; genus Oryx; species Oryx dammah. The sequence goes on along the minus strand of NW_024070195.1, from coordinate 14,595,504 downwards.
CCCTGTGAATTTGAGCAAATCACCTAAGCTCTTGGAGTCCAATTTCTTTATTGTTAAATGGGGGGCAGAGAGAAACTAGGTAAAGCAGTCAACATTTATGGAGGTGCTCCTATGTGACACGTTCTGTAGTCCATTGGGAAACAGTGGAGATCTGCTAGTGTTGGAGGGTTTCTTGTGAAGACGTGGGTCGCAGTGGCTCACCATGGGGGCGGGGGCGCTGGCAGCAGCAGTCCTGGGAGGTGCCCCTTGGTCTGAGCCCTCCTCGAGTTTGTAATTCACTCTGACGGTTGTTGATTTTCACATTGTTCAGTCCTTTTCTTGTTTTGAGGACAGGCGTGACAGCTTCCACACTCTACATGTTGGACCAGAAACCACCCACCACCTCTTTTTGTACAACCTGTGAGCTAAAAACAGTGTTTACATTCTTAAAATGGTTGAGAGAAGTCAAAAGAAGAATATTATTTCATGACAAGTGAGAAATACATGAAAATCAAATTTTAGCATCCCTAATTTTTATTGGAGCACAGCCATGCTCATTTATTTACTGACTGTTTATGGCTGCTTTCACGCTACAGAGTTAAGTAGTTTTGACAGAGACCTTATGGCCCACAATGCCTAAAATATTTATTATATGGATCTCCCAAAATGTATTTATATTTTCCATCTCCTTTTCTCTCTGTGCTACACTCTGGGTAATTTTGTCATACCAATTCATTTCGATCTCTTTAGCTGTATCTAAACAGCTGGTTTAGCCATCATTTCTTTTCTTCAACACTTATATTTTTAATTCCTAACATTTTATTCTTTTCCAAGTCTCTGGGGCAGGTTTTGATCATTTTTTCTCGGTCACTCATTTTTGTAGTACTGTTTCTTAAACACTTCATACCTATTTATCTTATATACTATACCTGGTAATTCCATTATTTGAATTCTTTGAGCTCTAAATCTGATGTTTTCTGCTTCTGTTATCAATGCTGGTCTGTTTCCTTTTGTATTTGTTGACCTTTCACTGTGATCTTATATTAGGGGCCTCCCTGGTGGGTCAGATGGTAAAGACTCTGCCTGCAATGCAAGAGACTCAGGTTCTATTTCTGGGTTGGGAAGATCTCCTGGAGAAGGGAATGGCATCCCACTCCAGTATTCTTGCCTAGAGAATTCCATGGAAAGAGGAGCCTAGGGGCGCTACAGTCAATGGGGTCACAAAGAATCAGACATGACTGAGTGACTAATAGATACAGTCTGTGGTCCTATGTGGTCTTGTCCGGAATATGGATGAGTTTGCTCTGCTGAAAGCCAGAGAGATGACTCTGAGCTGGAGCACTAGAGCCTTCTTCCAGTTTATCTGGTTTAATCTGAATCTTAGGTTTAGTTCTTCAGGCTTTCTTTCTTGACCTGAGACATTTTTTCTCAATTCCAGCAACAGTATTAGAAATGCAACTGGTAGCCAACCTTAGGCTTATCTGTCTTTACTGTTTACATGCTCTTCAACCTTTCTTTTTAGCTCAGTTCTTTTTTCTTCTTCTGGCCCATGGGAATTCCTTGTAATCTCAGCAGTATAATAAAAAATTTTTTTCTGTGCAGTCTGCTGCTGCTCCTAAGTCACTTCAGTCGTGTCCGACTCTGTGCAACCCCATAGACGGCAGCCCACCAGGCTCCCCCATCCCTGGGATTCTCCAGGCTAGATGTTTTGTAACAGGAGGTTTCCTGGCCATTTAATCTGCCATACTGCCAGAGCAGGAGTCCTATCCAATTCTTTCTTCTTCACTTAGAAATAACTTTGCCTCCCTGTTGCTGGTTTAGCTCCTTCTCAGTACCAGGTAAGGGAATCATTTCTACACTTTCTATTGTCTCCTTTTCTTTGCTGCACCCCTATGCCTGTCCGTCTTTAGTACTCACTTTATTCCTTTGATAGATAACCAAACTTTTGAGTCAATGGTGATGGTACCTTCTCTTTGACTAAAGAACAGCTGTACTTTGGTTTCTTGCCAAGGGTAGGATTTGACTGTGGCTCTTTTCAAGCATCTTGGGTCTCATTCTGCTTCCTCCCATTTCTAAGCACATACAACCTCTCTTCCCATCCCTCACCTATTGAAACATGCTCTCTTTGTTGACATGGTTTAATTTTTACTTACTGATGTCTTTATTTCAGATATCTCCTGTGCAATCACAGTGTTCTTTCTTGTTCCTTGGGTCTCCAGAGTATGGCTTTAAGCTAAGTGCTTTTCGTCCTTTCTTCATATCACTGCCCACATACTGTTCTGTCATTTTTAGACTGATTGGTTACTTCTGCAGCTAATGCCATCAGTTACAAATGGCTTTATATGCAGAGATAAGGCAGATGAAAATGCATTGTAAACTGTAAAGCCCTGTACAATGCTAAGGGGTGTTCAAGGCTGAGAAACACAGCATAATTTAGGTTTCAGCTGAGGCAACTGTTCCTGAATTTGATTATGCAGAAAAAAAAGTCTTAAAGGCTTCTGGAGCTGAAAAGTAGTCTATACAGGAAGAGAAGTTTGAGTCTTTCAAGGGGGAAATGGAATATCCTATTTAGAAGCTGTTGTGGATTCAATTCTTCCTCTGTTTAAATACAGCAAATTCATTTTTATCAAAGACTGAGGACAAAAGAACCACTGAGGAGTCCTTCAACTTAGACTTCCAATGGTTTCCATCTCTCTCAGTTTGTAACTGTGCAAAGGCACAGAAGATAGTGATGGCATCCATCAAACATGATGGGGAAGAGTACAAGAAATTAGTGCCACAGACCTTCCAGGTGATGTTAACTCAGAAGGATGAATTAACCACGTCAGCCAGGCTGTGGTTCCAAGAGTAAAACTGGGAAGAGGCAGGTTTTGATATATGTCTGAGGAGGAGGAACTAGGAGACCTTAAAATATCGCAGAAAAAGCACTGGATTAGGATTCTGGAGATGGTTTTCTTGGTGGAAAAAAAAGCTAAATTGTCACATGAGGAAACCAGCTCCTTGTTCAGGATCAGGTTGCTTTCCAATTCAAATCTTGTGACTCTCTGGTCATTATTAGTTGACATGGTTTTGCTCAAGTTGAAAAAGTAGGCCTTAATTAATGTTTTTGGTTTATCTGAATTCCCTGCTTAAATTAAAACATGGTTCTGATTCCCTTGTTTCTGTATTCCTGATGTGTGCAGGCAGCTACTGAAATTGATGCAGGAAAGAGAAAACACACATTCTCCCTTTTCCCTAGGAACTAACTCTGTCTTTTCTGTTGTATATACTCAAGTCCTAAAACAGCCCAACAGAAGCCCAACATGCCAGAATTTCCAGTTTTGTTACTAAGGCACGTGATAACATGGGACTTTGTTCCTTCTGTTTCCCACAACACTTTTTAGACATCCCAGCATAAGGAATTCCAGAACTTTTTGATAGTACTCTTTGCACAACAAAGTATAATAGTAATTCCTGGTGTTATAAACATTCCAGAGAAATTGTTCTATTTGTCTTTCAGTCTTTAAGTCCCAGATTTAAGGGCACAACAGAAAGCTTGCTCTTTGCATTCTGTGGATCACTGCAACTTCCTGCTGTTGATGGTATTTCTGTTAACTTCTGACTGACTCCTGGGTGATTAATTCTAAGTAGGCAGGGCAGGGATTCTCATTCATATCCCAAGGCATGACCTATCATTTAATCTTTCCATTTTCTTTCATGATATCTGGATTGTAGTCTAGATTGGATTCAGGTGCTCCCCAGCTTCCTAGATCCTAGATGAATCCATTGGCTATTCAAGTTTGAGTTATGCCTACCCAGGCAGTCTTCTGCAAATCTGCCTGCATCTAGATGCATAGGCCCCTAAAGCTCTCTGGATCAGAATCTCTCTTCCTTGTACAGCTCTCCAATAGCAAGGCTTTATCTTCCCTTCATTTCCATTTTTGCCTCAAAGCATCTATCCTTAAGTCTTCCAAATATGGCTTCAGAAGAAAAAATCACTTAAGAGCCTGTCCTCAGAATTTAATTCTCCCAATTACAACTTATTTCTCTCCCTACTAGACTGTAAGCTTCTTCATGCTGATAAGGATCTATGTCTTTTTCTATTTGGACTCCAGCACTTGCAACCATATCCGGCATATAGTAATCACTTCATGCTCATTCAAAGAGTGACTGAATGAATAAATGAACAACTACCTCACTTAATGAACATGGAGTGAATCTAGAACAAGAGAGGCAATTACCTGTATTGAGAAATAATCTACTGCCTTCCAGCTCCTTATGAGGAAGAAAACTTGACTTGGTGTTTTCTCGGTGTACAAATCCTTCTTCCATACCTGGGGTGGCTTCTGCAGGTGATCAGAGATATGGCAAGTTCTTTTACTTCCTCAAGTGGCAAACACTCACAAGTGGTCAAAAAATCTTTTGCTTAATGTTCCCTAGATCCCAAATAAACAGAAAGGCATATGATATTTTGAATTTTTGTTCAAACTTTCCCCTTAACTTAAGCATGTCTTTAGAAATATAATGGAGCATAAGACAATAGTAAGAAACCATCTACAAGGCTGAACTCTTAAAAAAAAATCATTTTATTGATCCTTTACCATACAAAATTTATTCAAATTACACCCATTTGAAGTGGTAAGATCACAGCTAGAGAACAGGTTACCCTGTAACAAATCTATTTACAAAATCCATCATAAAAGCTTTTTTTTTTTTTACATTATATTACATATTTTCTTTTTTAAACTAGCATACAACACAAAGCTAAACTGATTAGTAGTTTGCATACTCCCAATTCTGGGAGAAATACTTCCTTTTGACAAAATCTCGTACCCCACAGGAAAAGAAATTCCCACAATCGGACAGTTGCCACCCGACTCACTCTGCAAGGCATCTTCCTTCAAATCCCTCATTTCGTACACACGAGTTGTCATGCACACACTGAGTTCTTACTTTCTTTTTCCTGAAAGCTAAAGCTTTAAATACTGCAATTGTATTTACAGATCTACACTTACAACAAAAATGAACACAAGAACCACCACAACAACAAGAACAACAAGAAAAAAAAAAAAACACTCTTTAAAAATTACAAACCAGCTAGAAAATATTCTGGCAGTGTTTACAAATTAATTGCTATTTTTGTACAAAATTGCTAGATAATGAAAATATGAGGAGACTGAGTATCAACTTAAATAAAATGATTACTACGCACAAATCTGTACATATAAACACACACCTAACACTGTTTGACAGCTCATGTGTTGCTCTTTATACAATTTACTCTCTAAGGCTCACGCAGTCATAATTCGCATACTTGTAACTTTTAGCCATTTCATGTGTGAGCTTTAATAGCAGCAACTCAATGGTACCAGGAAACCTGCATACTCAGTACTTAAAGTAACACAAATACTGTAGTACTAACCCACTTCGTGTGCCAGAAACTTATGTCAAAAAGAAAATGACTAATGCAAACAGAATACAGTATGGACGTCTACTTACTATACACCAGTTAAGCCCATTAACTGGGAAAGCCTTATGCATGAAGGAACTTTTAAGACTTATTAGGATTCCTTTCGTTTTTTAAAACAATAAATACGGCATCACGTTACAAAAAGGTTTAACGAGAAATTCAACCAAACACACAACCACCTAGCCAGGTGAGCTCAGTCTTTAGACTTTGGGAAAAAATCAGCTTTGTGCAGCTGGCAAAGAGAATTACACAAAGCTGGAAGCAGAGGCAGCTAACCAGATGAGATAAATATGGGAAATAGGGAAAAGCTTGGCATAAATGGTTTCCCATACAGGAAAAAAACCCCACAGTGCATTTCCAGTAGGCACTTGACACAAAGCTCCCCTCCCTCCCCCACCCAATGCTTCATCTCGGACCAGGTCCAGTGTGTGTCCAGGGGAGGAGGGTGGGGATGGAGGCCGAAGAAAAAGGAGGATAAACCGCACCTTTGTTTTTCTTCTCAAACATACACCCATGCATACCTACACAAATAGTTTAAAGTGCTGGTGTCATTAGTGTTGACCCCACCACCACTTTGCATATTGTGGAAATCTACCTAGAGTAAATCGGCTGGGGCTTTCGTGGGTTTTGTTTTGTACTTTTCCTAAGGGATGTAAGCAAGGAATATTCCATTAAGATGGTATGGAAAAGCCCAAATGAACTTTTTGGCCAACCCAGTATTTCTTTTTCCCCATCCTGTTGAATCGAGTGCCTACCATGTGCCTCCCACTGTGTCGGGCAGAACAGCAATTCAACTCAACCATTCTTGGTGTTGAGGTTTAATTTATTTATTAGATGACTCCCTCATTCCCACAGTCATTAGCATCCAAGGAATGGATGTGAGGTACTCTGCCACATTCCCAGTGGGAGATGGCCATCTACCCTGTGGCCAATGGGAAAGCCATTCTTGGACTCAACTGGTAGGATTTTGCCGCTGTCAGGAAGCTTCCGACTTGGGACGCCATTCCTAAAGAGTTAAGCGGAAGATGCCCTGGCATCCTGCCCTGCCTTTTTTCTACAGCCCCAGCTTTCCTTGGTCCAACCTGCTCCTTCACAGTGGAAGGGGGAACGGGGGTTCTGGCCAGGACTCCTGTAACCCCCGACACAGTGGGAGCTCCCTGCTCTCAACGGCTGAAGTGAAGTGCTACTGAGAGCATGCTACTCACGACAGGGGATGTCCTTCTCCCCAGAGGCCTCTCCATCCGACCCCATCCTGAGAAGTGGTCTCCCTGAGTGCAGTGTAAGAGCCCTTTCCCCGGTCACAGCGGACCTGGGAAGCCCAAGGGACGGAGGGATCCATCCATACCTGCTGCTCCTTGGGGTCTGACCTGGTTCTCTCCAATGGGCCACCCCCCTGTCAGTGAGCTCCACTCGCTCCGAGCACCCACTCCTGGGGAAGGATGCGAGATGGGGCAAAGCTTCTCGCTGAGGCTATTAAGCCTTAGATCACACATGCTCTGATCAGTAGAGGTTCTCTACCTCTGCTTAAAATAATTTGAATTAGCAAAAACCGCTTCAAAGTAAACAATTAAATTGAAATGGTTGATGGGTGCCACAGGAATGCTTAAATGGCAGCTAAAAGAAAGAAAGAAAGAAAAAAAAAAAAACAATCCACAAAGAACTCCTAAGTAGGCATTTGCTATAAACTTCAAACTTACAAATACGTTGGGGGCAAGAGAGTGGGAGTGGTTTATGGAGACAGGAAAATCCACAACAGCTTAGAGGGGCAGAACTTGACTGTTCTTCTGTATCTGCAACAAATATTGGAGAACAGTTTCTTCATCCGAAATGCTGTGGAAGATCTCTTGGCCTCCAAGTGGGACACGCGGTCCATAGCTTAAACTGAATTATGACAGTAATTTAAATATTCCTAAGAGCTGAAAAAATCCATTTCATACTTTTGCATGACTTCAAGTTTACAGTTCCTGCAGTTTCCATCCCAAATTAGCAGACCCCAAAGACATGCATTCTGCAGAGAAGGCACGGCTTGAAATGCTATTAAGGAAGATTGCTGTTTTCGAGTGGGCCAGGTGGCCAGACCCCATTCTACAGCCCATCCGTCAGGCACAGCAAGCCAATCCGGGAGGGAGGGAGGGAGGAAGAGGATGGGTGAGAGACACCTGATTGCACATTTTCTCACTTGCTGACTCATCCAGGAGATTTTGGAGCCTGGGGCAAGGCAGGGCTTTCCCAAGGGAGCCTGCAACTGTGCGTTGATAGACAGTTTTGTTTTTTTTTAATTCATTAAAATGTCAGCTTTGTTCTGAAGTCTGTAGTTTACTTCATGATACTATCTTGGAGGAAGAAGGGAGGAAGGGACAACACTGCATGACACATGTTCTGGTTCCATAATAAAAAAATATTGGTTTATAAGGGGAGTTCACACAAAGCATAATCAACTACACATAAAGTCTTCCACCAGCGGGAGCTTTTCCAAATCGTAAGCATCAAAGAGATCGCTGATGCCTTCTTCCTCCCCGAGGCTTAGGAGATAGTCTTCTTGGAGCAGGGGAGGCAGTAAGTTCACAAATGGTCCTTCTAGGTTGGAAGGAATTTGGTCCTCAGTCTGCTGTAAAAGGTTGGCTGGGGAGGCCAGAGGAGAAAGGTTTGCCATAGAAATCGAGCAATCACTATGTCCTGAGTTGGTTGAAGCCAAGTCTGAGAAGAAAGAAAAGGTGGTGGAAACAAGAAAATAAGTCAGGCAAAAATCTAATCTGGAGGAAGCATATACATGTTGCTGTTATAGAAGCATGCACTCTTTTGCTAAGGACAATTAGATGACATTACAACATTGTTGTTGTTTAGTCTGTAAGTCATGTCCAACTCTTGTGTCTCCGTGGACTGTAGCCTGCCAGGCTCCTCTGTCCATGGGATTTCTCAGACAAGAATACTGGAATGGGTTGCCACTTCCTTCTCCAGGGGAACTTCACAACCCAGGGATGGAACCCACGTCTCCTGTATCGGCAGGCAGATTCTTTACCACTGAGCCACTAGGGAAACCTGACATTATGGTATAGATCACCTCTTATACTAATGTGCATCGTTAAGTAGGGACTCTGGTCAGCTTTTTTTTGTTCTTGTCTACTCACTCATCTTTTAAAATATCAACTGTTAGCAAACAAGAATACAGGTAGCTTCAGAGATTAGAGACTAACAAGTTCAAAAAAAGTTTCTGATACCAGTTAGTCATCCTTTAGGAAAAACAGAACAAAACATGCAGACGGAAAAGCTGGCTTCCCCGTAGAGATCACTGATTTTAACTTAGTCTTTTTTTTAAGCAACTAGCTTATTAAAGATAATTCTGAAAATACAAATAAAAGGACACATCCACTTTGAAGTTCTAGGGTGGGGGGAAAAAAGTGGTCTTTGGTTTTACCATTTGAGGTGCCTTTTTTTTTTTTTTTTCCTCAATATTAAGTCTGATCTGATTACTTAAATCACTTCTTGCAGCTATCTTGGGAGGGAGAAAAAATTAAGTACATATCTCCAATCTGAGACAACAAAAAGACTACAAAGAGCTTCCTTTGCCGTGGAGACAATGAAGGGAGGAATTGGATTTATTTTTTCTTCTCTTCCCTTATTCTCTCCCCATCACCCTGGGGGGAAAAATTAAGATAAAACTTCTTAGGCAAAAGGCTTCCTTCTCCCAACTCTTTTTCAGTTCCCTCTCCAATGATCTGTGATATCACTCAGAGGTATGTGGCCAAGTATACCTGGTGGTTCAGCTGGACAGCTCACACCTCCACTCTTCACTTTCGCTGATTTTCCGAAACATTGCAAAGAAACCGTTTCTGCTGACAGCAAAAGCCTGAGGGGACTCCATTAAGTGGGTGGAGGAGCCATTTGCCCAAGATCATTATTTTCTTCTGCAAACTATTTGGAATTTTTTTTTAATGTAATATTAATGATAGAAATTTTTGTTTCTTGCCAAGACTTTTGTTTCTGATACTGGATCCTTCTAGTTACCTTCATTTTTAACATAGTTTCCAAATGACAAAAGTGGAATTTTTACCTTTGGAAGTGGGTTTAGGGATATTCCCATTGTGGTCTTGGTTGTTTGTTTTCATTGGACTGTGTGTTTCAGTCTCTTCTGGACACAAATAAACCTCAATGGGTCCTTGGGTACTTGCCAAATGTATCTGTAGGCTCTATGAATAGAAGTGAGAAAAGTTCAAACTGGAAGCTGTTTTGTAATGTTCATGGAAAAATGGAAAGTAAGGGTAATTTTCATTGTTGTGTTTGCTTCTCCACTGGTAGGCTATCTCAGTCAATGACTGTCAACCTCTAGAGCAGGGGTCAGCAAACTACAGCCCGAAGGTAAACCCTGTCCACCAACTGGCTATGTAAATAAAGTTTTATTGGGAAAAGTTACACCTATTCTCATTGTTTATCTGTTGCCTCTGGCTGCTTCTTCTTCTTTTTTTTTTTTTTAAGCTGTAACAGTAGGGCTGTGCAGTTGAGTAGTCCCAACAGACTATAGGGCTCACACAGCCAACAATATTTACTTTCTGGCTCTTTATAAAGAAAAACTTTGCTGATCCCTGCCAAGAGGAGGTGAATCTTTTTTTAAAGAAAATTTCTTTTATGCAAACTATTAAAAAGTCTTTTAAATGTTCCAAATACCATATTTCCATGTTACTCATTCCTGAAGAGTAGATTGTTTTTTTATATTGAACTTTAATCGCCACTGCATGAATAGTAAGTAGTCTTAAGTGCTAGGAACTGAGTTTAATAAAAGAATACAGCACACTTATATTTAAAATTCTTCATCTATGTCATAAACCTATTATGATCATTTAAGATGAGAACTCTACACTAGATGGGAGTTTGTAAATTTCATTCTTTTTGTGTGCATTCTTTTACTACATTTCTTTATCTTATAGTCTAAGCTTATATTATCAAAGTATATCTGAAAACAATCACAAAAATATGCTCCAATTCTCATCTATCAACAATCCCAAAGTCTCATTTGATTGTGTAAATGTTAATGTGCTATAAATAAATAAATTCTTTAAATGTGCTAAGATAAGGTAGGGAGCTACTTTAAAACATCTATATCTCTATTCACGGTGGGGACCATATCCAGGGTAATCAACATAAAAGTCCCCACTGGTTCAAATCAATCAGAACCACCAGATAACAAATTATGAAAAAGAGTAAACCATAAGAGGGACAGGGCCCCATATACCACTTTGTAAACTATCAACCACTTTGAGTTGAATGCTCTGCTATGTTAAAATTAGACTTTATGGACATTCAATACATAGCAAACTGTTCATATGTTTTTAAGGTTAGGATTAAGTAAAACAGATGGGGAAGAACTCTCAAGCTTTCAGGAATATATGGATTTTAACTGACGTCAATGGTTCTTTAAACACTAGGCATTCCAATTTGCAGCAACATGGATGGACCCCGAGAGTGTCATACGGAGTGAAGTCAGTCAGATAGAGAAGGAAAAATATCGTATGACATCCTTTATATGGGGAATCTAAAAGGAAAGGGTACAACTTACAAAACATAGACTCACAGACTTAGAAAATGAGCTTATGGTTGTGGGGGTAGGGGGACAGCTGGGAGTCTGGAATGGTCAGGTACACACTGCTACATTTAAAATGGATGACCAACAAGGACCTACCATACAGCACATGGAACTCTGCTCAGTGTTACGTGGCAGCCTGGATGGGAGGGGAGTTTGGGGGATGACGGATACATGTTCTATGTATGGCTGAGTCCCTTCACTGTTCACCTGAAACTATCACGACATAATCAGCTATACTCCAATACATAATAAAGTTTATAAGGAGAAAACCAAAAAAACACCGGGCATTCCAAAAAGATCTCCGCAGATGAACAGAGATGTTATCTCCTTACCTCTACTGGGTCAGGCACTTCAAGTCTTGTTTCTGGAGGGGCTTTCACAACTATAACAGTTTGGTCTTTAAGGCCACTAATTTTTCGAATATCTTGATATGTAACATAAGCTAACGTAATGAGCGTTAAGGAACTCTTCCAACTAATTGTCTCAGATGTAACCACTATGAACAGAACCAAATAGATGCATGGAAAAAAATTTAAGTATTTTATGTCTTATTATCTCCTTGTAGATCTTCCGAACAACAAATAAAATATATAGCTTTTTTCCTGCCCATTTCTAAAAAGTCCATGGCTACTTAAGATATTAACATAAAAACAGAAACAGAATAGTTAAACTCTCAAAAGAAAACTAAAACTCAGTTTGGTCAGGGCTTTTCAAACCAGATTCTGAGTGTTCTGTCACTCAAGTTGAATGACGGCAGAATCCCAATTTACAGAAAAAATTTGAGCTCTATTAGCCATAATTTTGTTGAAACTGCAGTAACTTCTATTTGCTACTCTACTATTTGAAAGTGTCAGCAGCCACCCAAAATGAATGAATGAGTAGCAACTACATTTATCCATGGAAGAACTCCAAGTCCCACTCAGGCAGACAGCTTGTTTTCTTAAGTGCACCTGGGCTGGTTGTGTTATAGACTGCTTGCTGATAAGAGTGTCATTATTTCTCTGTTAGGAAAACTGTCCTTTCTATAATATTATTAACTACAATATTTCGGTGCTCACAAGGAGGAAAGCAGCTTCCAGATGCTCTGCAAACTAAATGATTAAGGAAAAGAGAGTAAAATCATATTCGGTACTCTCAGTAGCTACTTCTGGGCACTGAACAATTCTTTAAAGTGCCCTGACTGACAGTCAAACCTACGAGGATATTACGAAAGAATATGGTATTTATTATATGATAAAAGTATCTGTGCAAGCTTGCTTAGAGAGACAGGCTTTGACTTGGTGCTACTAGAGAAGAGGTCACATAGCTTTCTTTTATAAAGGATACGGAATAACATAATTAATCTACAATGGCTTTAGCTAGATGCTTTTTTATATTAACTTACCAAAAAATGCCTAGGATGAAACAGCAAATCACAAGCCAATGAAGGCATTTCCAAAGATAACATAGTGAAAGGAGTCTGTGATCTAGTATGTTCGATACAGTCATAGGACTTAGCCTAGAGGAAATGATGTCCCTTAGATTAGTAGCTTTTTATTAGAAATTAAAGGAAGCTATGAACCTACTGTCCAGAAAAAAACACCTTCACCCATAATCTACACGCATATTTAAAACATTTTTTTTTGGCTGCACTGAGTGGAATGTGGGATCTTAGTTCCCTGACCAGCAATCAAACCTGCCCCCTGCAGTGGAAGTATAGAGTCTTAACCACTGGATCCCCGGGGAAGTCCCTGCATGCACATTTAGGGGCATCTCTCACAGACTATTGGAGTAGGAAATGGCAACCCACTCCAGGCTTCTTGCCTGGAGAATCACTTAAACAGAGGAGCCTGGTGGGCTATAGTCCATGGGGTCACAAAGAGTTGGGACACGACTGAAGCGACTGTGCGTCCAGCATCTCACAGCCTAGCATGTTAAGTCTCAGTAGTTCAGACAACAGCTAATTCTGCTGAGCTTGACAGAACAGCTCCTGCAGGATTCTAGGTTTTAGGTCATCTGTCTCATCAAGGAAGCCAATTGCTATCTTTATGGAAAACTTGACAGTCGTGAATTTTTACTGAGAACAGTGGGGAAACTGATAACTAGGTACTTGCCCCACAGCCCACTGTCAGAAAGCTATCTGACAACTTATTAAAATAAAAGCTCATCTACAATTACCCAACATGCTACAGGAAGGAAAATTTCAACACATATGTGAACAAGCTGTACCACAGTCGGAACTGGATGGCAAATTGAAATAAATTGTGCAAACATATTCCCTAATCTTACAAACTTGAAAGTGCTTCCACTGTGGCTCCCTCCTGAATTTGTTTCTTGGGATAGCAGCCCCCTATAAGGTAGCTTTCACCTTCTGCCACAAAGGCCCCAGAGAAAGCTAATGTAGGTGATAAGGCTACAAGTTGCCAATCATGTGTAAAAACCACATCTCCTCCTCTAAGGGGTTCCTGACTACACAATGTAGGAAACAGCCCAGCTACAGCTATTCTTATTTCTTCCCCTGTAAAACCACCCTGGGTGGGGGGGGAGAGTCAAATAAATCATCACACCTCTTCTCCAGCTCACTAACCATCAGCTGACAAGGTTAATCCTCTGGCCAACAGGAAATGAACAATTGAGTTTTTTAAAAAACTGCTTGAATTGGAAAACAAATGTCTCCATAACTTTAAGCGAAAGGTTACTTTAGATGAGATACTACAAGAAACTGGGCAGGTCACATTTTATTTTTTGTCTAACAAAGATAAATGTGGAGCTAAAATTAGAGACAGGATTATTTAAAATACTGGTTTTGTTTTCTACTAATAACTGAGAAGATTGCAAAATCTTCTTGTCAACACAATGAAGTAATCGCCCTCCTCTGTGGTCTGATGTGAAGTGATGACCAGTAAGTTCCCTTCAGGTAGTCAACAGACTGCCAGCCAGTTAAGAACAAGAGTTGGCCTTTTAGTACTTTTACTTTCAAGGACTAGAAGAATGGATAAACAGATTTCTTAAGCCTGAGGGTGCTTCTGAAATCAGTTTTCAGTGCTGTGATTCAGCACTGCTGTTGCTGTTTAGTCCATCAGTCATGTCTGACTCTGTGACCCCATGGACTGTAGCCCACAAGGCTCATCTGTCCATGGCATTCTCCAGGCAAGAAGACTAGAGTGGGTTGCCCTTTCTTTCTCCAGGGGACCTTCCCCACCCAGGAATCCAACCCGCCTCTCCTGCATTGGCAGGCAGATTCTTTACCACTGAGCCACCATAATGTGCTTTAAAAATTATAGAACAATTCTTCTTACACTCATTCAAGTCCTTCAACTATAGCTCAGTCACACAGAGTCAATAAATTCCAACTGCTTCCAGTATCTGATAAAATGAAAATAGAATATAAGAACCCCAACAATGACAGCTAATACCCATCCAGAATCCGGGAAGCCTAAGATGAATCTGCTGAATGTTATCATTAATATGAATACTGACACCTTATGGATCTCATTAATAGTGTTGCCCTATGCTATGAATGTACTCGTATGTCCCAACCACACGTGAATAAAACGCTTTAAAAAATAGTTCCCATCTGGTTATCAGAAGAGAGATGATAGGATACAGTCTAATAACTATCATTCTATACATACTGAATACACATACATGCCCCCTCCCGCCCACTTACTTGGATGAAACTAGGGTAAAATTCTACCTTGCACATAAAAAGTCAGATGGTCAACTCTGGAAATAGTCTAGAAAGCACTGACCCCCACTGAACAGGTGGCACAAAGGATATCTTTGATTCTCTGAATCCTCGGTTAACAGTTTGAGGTCCAGGGTGCAGCTTTGGATCAGTTCATCTAATTTCTTCTCTTCCTGACTGAGCTCGGTCACTTCTTTTGACAGGCCTTGACACTGGGCCAGCATGCCCCCGTCCTCAGATAGACTGCAGCCCCTGGAAATCCAAACACAGACTCTGCCTGGCTGTTCAACGGGCCAAAAGGGTGGTGGTGGGGGTGGGTAGGGGTGGGGCAGTGAAAGGGAGGGCTGGGAGAAATGGTCCTTTGGGTAAATGTCCCCTCTTGATGCAGGAGGTCACACTGCTTGTTAGCCAAGTGTTAAAATTAGAACATTTATACATATTTTTTTTATACATACAGTCCTTCACTTTTCACACCATAGAAATTAAGTGAAGAAAGACTGCTATTTCAGGTTTCTTTCCTCCATAGGAGGCCTGTTTCTTTAGAAGACTCAAATTCAAAGGGCAGAAGGAGGCAGCTCTTCTCCCTGCCACGTGCCTCCCAGCGGGGAAAAAGAAATGGGGGGGGGGGGGAGGGGAGGAAAGAAACAGTAAGGTAGAGAGACTGGAAGGAAAAGATGGAATCGTTCAAAAATTCAACCAAACATCATCCCCCAAAAGCATGAAAAACCTAGGTAATTTCTGAGGGTCTTATATCAACAACTAAAAAGGAAAAGGAGGTTAAGGAAACACAGATGTGCTGGATGCAAGAACAAAGACCAATCCTCAACAGGTCTGTCTCAACCACTAGCTAAAATGGGTTACTGAACTGTCACAAAATTCCAAAAAGTTCAAAAAAAACTACCTATTTGTTTCATTATGTTTGAAGCAGTATTTTTTCAAAGTCAACCCATAACAGACTTATTCCCTCTAATAAGGCTTTGGAAGTTGCTTCTCAAATACTGGGTGTTCAGATTCTCTGTCCATAATTCACAAATGATGTGATCACACATTTAATCATGCATGTGGGTGTGTAAGTGACAAGTATTATCATCTCGGCTTTCCAAAAGGAACCAAGGCATTTGTCTTGACTTAATTTACACAGAAAGTGAGTTAATCTGCAGTGAGAACCATGGATAAAGATACTGTGTATATACACGTATGTGTTCATACACAGCCATAGACAGTTTCTAAATTCCTATTAGAGACAAGCCAGAGGCCTGTGTAAGCATCTATTAGATTACATGGGGGCACACGTGCTGATATGAGGGTGACAGTCGGACAGCAAGTTACTGTCCATCTGCAGGGCCCTATTTAATCCCAGGATCCCCTTGCTTGAGGCTGATTGAATATAAATCCTTTTATCTACGATACCATCTAAACAGAAGGTCTCTTTGTAAAGAGACTTTGAACTTCTGGCTAAGGAACTGAGGAGAGAGAAGAGAGTAGGAGAAAAAAAGGAATGAAGTGTGGGCATGAGTGTGAAAGCTGGGGCTGGGAGAAACCCCGTTGCAGTTTGCAAGGAACCCCACCCCCAACCCAGCCCAGAGCCAGCAAACTGGGGGTGGCGGGGGTGACCCATACTCACATCCACTGCACGTTATTTTTAGACTTCTTCTTAATGAGGTGGATGCCTTCCAGGACATTGGTGATGTCATAAATCCTTCTCTTTTGCACCTTCAGCACCTCTGCTGCCTTGTTCAAATCCAAGACCCCATCAGGTGATTGGCTCAGTAGCTGAATGAACTTCTTGGTGAGCAGACCAAGGGATGTATCATACCGTGTTTTTTCTGAGGGAGATTTTGGAGCTTAAAGAAAAACAAAAACCAAGCGGGTAGGGGGGGTAGGGGGAAAGGTAAAGAAATGAAGGGTTTCTTTGCAGTCAAGCAAGCCTCCTCTCCCCCAGCAGCCCAGGTATTAGCGTCTGAAGCAAAGCTGTTGTTGCTGATGTTTTTGGTGAGTCATAGAAAGCTATGAACTGCTTTATTAGAAAAGGAAGGGATGGAATAAAAATTCCTGTTTGATGAAAGTGTTTCACTGTGAATTTCTCAGTAGTTTTTATTTTGACTTATCTTACTCTCTGGGACTAGTGAAGTATCTCACAGATGGTAGGTGTTCAAAACTATCTGTTGAATGAATGAAAAGTGCTGTAGCCTCATGGAATCAGCACACATGTAGACTAACTCAATGGGTTCAGACTGTGAACCTCTCAGCTTCTGATGACAGACCCATCCTACCTGGCTTTTCAGACTCCTTTATCTGTTTGCATATAACTTGTTCACCAACTTTTCAAATAATGTAGATGAAGAACGCCTAGGAAAGTCTTTCAATCCCATCTCCCCATCCCTCTGGTATGAAATATCCCCATTTAATATTGTATTTATTCTCTTATAGGTATACAGGTCAAGGGTTTAACTGAATATGACACACAATTTGTGGACTCCCTAATTCATAAACTACAGGTTAGGAGAGGATGAAGTCTAAATTAATTTAGCCTCCACATTAAATGCCAGAGACATAAAGGACAATTTAGCTATTTACAACCTCCTTTTCTCTCAAAGAAACAACGATCGTGTTGATGGAAATGCAAACTAGCTGCAATTCATTGGTCTCCATCAATTCTTATGCTGCCATATGCTGAGCTAGAGATTTAGGCCAACGGAGGTAACACCTAATGCCCAGCTAGCCTTGGTCCCTCAAGTAAGGTCCATGAAGGCAAGTTAAAGTTAGATTTGACTACGGAATGGTACCAAACAGTTTACATTCTGAGTTGAAAAATCAAACTGCGCACATCAACGGAGGCCTCCCCTGAAGTCAGCATACAGGTAACAGGACTCACTCGGTAAACCTTTCACTGGGTGTCTGCAGACATATTTATTTTTTTGGACAGGCAAAGACAGAAATGAAAAAGAACCAAACATGCCAAAATTGTCCACACCTCGGCGTCCCTTCAGCCACGAGCTCTGAAAGTTGGGAAGCTCACACCTGGGGGAGGGAGAGACGACAGAATCCTTACTTTTTGGGCTGTCTGGACTCCGGAGTGCAGCTCTTCCTTTGCCCTTGGGGGTTTTTAAACCATCTGAGAGGTACTGCTGGCCACTTTCTCCTAGCTCCAGCCTGCGCTTTGCCTAGAATAAGAGAGTACAGTTGTTGGTCACGGGTCATGTGGACGATCACAAGTGAGGCTGCGGCCTGGCTCCTGCCAAACCCAGCAGGCTTGCATCAGCCCTACCCTGGCCCCCTCGGCCTCCTCTGGGTCTCAGGTCCCTCCAGCCTGGGCTGCCTGGAACCCTCCAAGGTGGGGCTCTCACCTCCTGTGCACAGATGGACAAATCCAGTGATCCTTCAGGCTTAGGCTCTGCAGCCACTTTGTTCATTTACTCATGGATTCCACACACGTGCCAGGCATGGGGCTGGAGACTAAGAATACCACAGGCACCGCGGGACTTTAATTCACTTTCCCCCAGCAAACCTTGGCTGCTGCCTGCATCTCTGACCTGGACTGAACCCCCTTCCATGTGTTCCCCCAAACACTCTATGTTTGTTGGTATCATAACACGTGCTGGATATAAGTTATTTTACTTATCTGTTTCTCATTTCCTTTAAGGCAGGGACTGTTTCCCATTTATCTTTGCATACCTAGGGATTGGCACAGAGCCTGAGTTTCTGTAGGTATTCAATCACACATACAGCCTCTCTCTATATATATACATATATTGATATATTCAATGAAACAAAGAGTGATTGAACAGGAATATAACTAGTCACAGACTACAAATGGTCATTCATCAGAATAAAAAATACCACGAACACTCAATCTTGGGCTTCCACTAGGATTACTTTCTGCATTTTCTTATCAACCTGGGCAAATGAGAAGTTCTCACCCAACTTTTTCATCTGATTTTCACTTTTAAAATATCCACTTTCTGTCTTCTGTGTACTGGGCTCTGAGCTTAGGGAACAGAGCTAAGCAAGACAGATAAAGAGTCCCTTGGTTCCTACTGTGTAGAGACCAGGAGAGAAGCCAGGTAATTAAGTAAGTAACTGCTGACTGCATGGGTGTGAAGGGCGTTCAGACAGGGGTGGTACCAGCTAGACACCCACACGGCAATGTGCATTTAGGCTCATTTCAGGGCGGATTCTTCTAATGAGGAGATTCACAATTTCAAAATAACCCCCCATGATGTAGACACTGAAGTAACAACTTATCAGCTGATGACACATATCCAGCTTCTCTACGGAAAAGTTATCAGCTAAATTCATTCTGTTCACTACAGTGGCCACGAGCCACAGGAGGCTCATGTGAACGGACACGTGCTGTCCATGTAAGACACACGCTGGATTTCAAAAACTAAGGGTGAAAGAGCTCATGAATCATTTTTTTAATATTACATGTTAAAATGGTGCCATTTTGGCTTTATTAAATAAGATACTATTAAAGTGATCATTTTATCTGTTTCTATATCTATACACATGCACACATACATATCTTTTTATTGTGTGGCCTGCGTTTGTGGCACACATTATCTTTCCACTGAGCAGTGCTGAGCTAAACATCGTCCACTCCAAAGGCTCAGAAATGACAATTAGCAAATTAACTTTGTGTGTGTACTAAGCAGCTTCAGTCGTATCCGACTCTGTATGACCCTATGGACTAGCAAAGCCTGCCAGGCTCCTCTGTCCATGGGATTCTCCAGGCAAGAATACCGGAGTGGATTGCCATGACCTCCTCCAGGGGATCTTCCCGACTCAGGGACTGACCCTCCCCCGTCTCATGCCTCCTGCATTGGCAGGCGGGTTCTTTACTACCACTTGCCCCACCTGGGAAGCATGTCATCATCTGCTCCCAAATAGTCCGTCAAATCCTTGTATGGGCCTGTTGCTTTGGCTGGCCCAGCGAACATTCCTTCTTCATCAGGCAAGTTCCCTGACTGTTCTTTGGGGAGCATCTCTTCCCACAGACAGGTGTATCCATGCACACAGGGGACCCTGACTGGGCTTGTCTTTCTTTCCGTCCTCACCCTCCCCGACAGTGATCGAATCAGATGACCTAGGACCGAAGCTGGGTGAACAAGGCAACCCAAGGAAGTTTCTGGAACTACTGCTAGGAAGGGGTGTGGCTTAGTAAGCTTAAGTTGTTAGCCAGAAGTGGCCTGAAAATGAGGCCTCCCCAGGGGAAAGCAGAGTGAGGAAAAGGAGAGACGGGAGCCTGAGGCCATCCTTCAGAACTCTGGGTCAGGTCATGACGTTGGTCTTCCCCAGACTTTTCAGTTACACTAGCCCATAAAGCCTCTTTTTTGCCTCAGAGCACTTTGAGCGGGGCTCCTGAAGGTGTAGTGATGACCTTCTGAAGGAAGGACCTCCTGAAGGAAGGTGAGGTGGGCAGAGTAAGACCCTGTGGAAATGGCTGAGTCACGACGGGCTCCAGTGCAATGCGGAGCTGGCGTGCGTCGCTAGAGAGGGGCAGGGTGTGGTGGCCACTTCTTGTGGTCTTCGGGAAATTATTACTGGGAGAAGCAACCTTCATTTGAGGCTTACCTAAAAGTAGAGAAGGAGAAAAGCTCTACAGCTCTGCTCTAGAGATGCTTTATCTCTGTAAAAAGGAACCCAAGAACTTAAGAGAGCTGTATTCTCTGCCCCGGCTAGCACCCACAGAAGGAAAGTAAAATGGGAAAAGAGCTTGGGATCCTAAACTCCTGCACCCTACAGGCTGCATCCTCCTTGACCCCTCAATAAAGAACCATCTGCTGGCCAGCAGCCTGGGGACAAACTCGTTTTTGCTTCCCCACCCTAGGCTGTTGTTTCCAACTGCTCTGAGGCTAAGGTCTATGGAAGCAGTAGGCTGAGGGCTGGGGGAAATTCTGAGATCTGTTGCTAAGAAATTCAGATTCAACTTCAAGGACCGGAACTAGTCAGGCTGTGTGACTTTGGCAACCAAGCACCAAACCAGAGTGGACCAAATCTCAATATTAGATAGAAAACTGACTCAATTAGGAAGGCACCCGAGAAAGCGACGGCCTATGAGACCTCCGTCTCTAAGGGAATCAGTCACTAAGCCTGTGAATTTATACCCAAAGGAAATGAAAGAAGGGCACCCTCAGAAAAATCCTCCCAAAGGATAGAAATCAGAGTGGCCATCTTGGCCCTACAAGCAGGTCACATCTCCAGGAAGCCTTCTGCTGTGGGGAGGACACGATGCGCTTTGGGAGGTGAGCTCCGGGTGTGATCTTCCCTTTTTCAAATGGAAGTTTCGAGTTATCCTGGTACCTTTCTCCCACTGGGTAGTGAATGGGGACTCAACTGAACCACACAGAAATTGTGCAGATCCTAGATCTGAAGACAGGCACAGTAACGGGACTCCAGGAGAAGGGCTCCACACATTCTGATATATGATCCAACAGCGTTACTTTAATGCTTACCTTAGCAAGTTCGAGCACACATGCTTGCTGAAACAAACAAGAAGCCAGATGGGAGGATTTAAACAGAGCAGGTAGTCTCCACCTACACACCCCCTTGCCCGGGGCAGAGCAGCAGCACAGAGGAAAATCTCCTGGTTATCTCAATGTTTGTTTGCTCTTAGTGTGAACGTCTTGCTGAAGGGAGAGCTACCCTGTTTATAAAGGGATCTTCATACTACACGCCCCCTACCAGTAAAGCAACTAATACATCTGGTACTTAACAGAAGGCCCAGCCATTTGGTCCTGAGGAGGAGTAAATGCTGACCATGAGCCGTGCAGCATCTTCCTGAGCTGCCATTATCAAGGGTGGCTTTTACTGGAAAGGAAGTATGTGCTAACTTTAGGACCTCAGCCCCAACTATGGTGACATGACTCTCTATGGAAGAGTTGCACCATTAAGCGGTTCAGAAAATATACACATGAAAATAGCAGGAATAACTGTCTGCCAGCCAAGCAGTTGGCTGAGGGGAACATACATGGTTTCTGTCTACCTTGCTATTTCTTGCTCCTATTTTTTTCATCCGGGAACTTCTTCACAGTTCTTAGTTTAGGTGATTTGTCTCCAAGCTTGAGAACAAAATGTCTGACACTGTTCAGCATCTTAGGCAGGCCCTTCCCATTAAAACTGCAGAGGTGGATGCCTCAATCTGGGCCCACCCATCAGCATGGTCCAGTCGGCTGGCTAACCTGACTGGTTGACGGATGGGCCCATGACCAAAGCAGGATCAATCAGTCAATAATGGGATTTCTGTTGGATAGTACTGGGTTCTTTTCACTGTGAGTTATTAGGCTAGTAGGACATGAGCCTGGAGCTCTCTAGCAGATGAGCCAACAGAGAAGAAAGCAGAGTTAAGAGCTGAAGGAAGACTGAGTCCCTTCAAAGGGGTTGCTAGATGTCACCAGTCCCCAAAACAGAGCTACTATGGACTTTCATTTGTGTGAGCTGACAAATGTCCCTTTTTGGTAAATGACAACAGTTAGATTACTATCACTTGCAACAAAGAGTCCTAGATACAGCCTTTTAGTATTAACTATAGTCCCTTGGACTGCAGGGAGATCCAACCAGTCCATTCTGAAGGAGATCAGCCCTGGGATTTCTGTGGAAGGAATGATGCTAATGCTGAAACTCCAATACTTTGGCCACCTCATGCGAAGAGTTGACTCATTGGAAAAGACTCTGATGCTGGGAGGGATTGGGGGCAGCAGGAGAAGGGGACGACAGAGGATGAGATGGCTGGATGGCATCACTGACTCGATGGACGTGAGTCTGAGTGAACTCCAGGAGTTGGTGATGGACAGGGAGGCCTGGTGTGCTGCGATTCATGGGGTTGCAAAGAGTCAGACATGACTGAGCGACTGAACTGAAGTGATAGCACACTTAACATTTGAGTGCTTACAATATATCATATAACAGGTTAATCACTTTCCACTTGACTATGTATCTCATTTTTACAACAACCCCATAAAGTGGTTAATATAATTTCCTACTTTACAGGAGAAAGTGGAGATTTAGATTTCTTAAATAACTTTTCCGATATCCCCACAAGCCAGTAAATATGTACTCTAAAGTCTGTGTCAATAACCATTCCATAAAATGATAGTGAAAGATTGGCATATAAAATATTTGAAGTTATATTAAACTGATACCATCTTACTTTATGATAAACTTGTTTTATTTTATTCATAATTTTAAAAAAACTTTCCTTTACATAATAAACGCAGAAGATAATTTAAGCAGCACAAATGGATATACCTGCACAGCTAATCTGTCTCCCATTCTTTTCAGTTCCTTTTAAAATTTTTATTTAGGATAGTTGATTTTCAATGTTGTGTCTTTCTCCCACTCTCGATCCCCAATTCCCTTCCTCAAAGCAAGCACTACCAAGTTACTTAGATATCCTTTTAGACAGGCTGTGTAAATACCAGTACATATAGTTTTAAACCATCACACCTTATTAAAAAAAAATTTTTTTTTAACACAAATGGTAGCAAACCACACACTGTTAATAATATGTCTTAGAGTTTGGTCCCTATCAGTATACACAGAATGACTTTATACTTTAGAGCTGCACAATAGTGTATCCATTAATATATCATGGTTTGTTTACCTAGACAGACACCTGCTAATGGGCATTCAACACTCCTCTGCTATAACCACTTCCCCAATAAATATTCATGACAGCATTGTAGGCTAGGCATTCCTAAACCCATCTTGCACTGAGGCAGAGAAGTTAAGGATTTACCTAAAATCTCAGTTAATAAATCACAGAAACCAGGACTGAACTCGGGTCTGTTCAAATAGCTTGTCAGTGACCATGACTTCCTGGACTGACTGACACATCCCTCCTTTGCTGCCATAGTGGTTTCTGAGCTGGTGGGGCATGATTTCACTATCATAACACATAGACTCTCTAGGTTTCCACACTGGACCATGAGCTCAGATCTTAAGTAGCTTAGTTTCCCCAAAGCCTTGCATATGGTATGCACTCAATCAAAGTGACGTATTTATTTTCAATGAATCGAGGAATAAATTCCCAAAGTTTTTTGGCAGGTAAATCACAAAGCTCCAACATTACCAACCTATAAAAGGGATAAATATATACATATATATACATACACACACACATACATCTACATGTTTGGAAATATTTTTTTAAGATATATTTATAAAGGGGAAAAACCAAGGTTGCATAAGAATACCTCATGGGGGTAAAAAACTATAAAACTATAGACCTCAATATGAAATTTCCCATGTATCCACAGAGGAGAGAAGTCTGAAAAGATCCACATCCAATGTTAATGGAGATTATGTCTAAGAAGTAAAATTAAATATGAGGTAATGATTTCATGTTTATAGTTCTGTAATATTTGGTTGGATTTCACAAAGGGAGGAATCTGTATACACGTTAAATTTATATCTTTCAAACTAACACTTCCATTTTTTGGAGTATATTCTGAGAACATTTACGTTGTTTCTACGGTTTGTCTATTAAAACCAGCACACCCAGTTTCTTGAATATTTATACTTTTCCACATATGTCTAACATATATGCCCAATCACAGAAGAAAAATTCAGGAAGTTATTCTACATTTATATAATGTAATGTTATACAATTAATAATGATGTACATTTATGTATGTAAGTTTTTTTTTTTTAAGCAGTAAACAGTAAGATTTACTACTTCTGCAGGAAAACTATATGCATAGAAAGATACATAATAACAAACAGTTTAACAGTATTAATCTTTGGGTGGTAGGATTACAGTGATTTTATTTTCTTAACTTTTTCTTTTTTACTTTTTTTTTTAATGCTTTATTTATTTATTGGCCTGACTGTTCCCTGACCAGGGACAGAACTCATGCCTCCTGCAGTAGAAGCACAGAGTCTTAACCACTGGACTTTCACAGAAGTCCTCTTCTTTTTTTTTTTTTTTTTTAGAAGTCCTCTTCTTAACTTTTAATATTACTAAGTCACTTTAAAGTGAGTGTGGGTTTCTCGCATAAAAAGAAAAATAGAAATCATTTCCATTTGGAGTTCAACAAAAAAAGTCTAGTGGTTTATACTCACTCAATGTGTACAGGTACTGGTTCAAAACAAAAATGGGGGAATGCTACCAGAACAGGCATCCCATTTTCATGGTGGGAAGGGAAGTGGTGTTCTTATGTAGCATTCAACTGAGTCATAGGACAAAAAGATAAATCAAGAAAAAAATCATTCTGTGAACATTAAAATAAACTCCCTTTACCCTGGTTAACAGATCTGAGCAAAGGAAAGAATTGAGATATTTTATCTCAAAGTCAAGGGCAAGATAGGGCATTCTGAACAGAGGGAGGGAAATAGAGGAAACAGACTTTAAATAAATAGCATGAGGACCAGATTCAATACAACAGTGAAATAACCCAAAGGAGGCGATCTCCAGCTTGAGACCAGACCACACTTGAAACTCACTTGGATTCTGGCCATTAGGTCAGTGGGTTAGGGCACAGGGAATTTAAGAAAAGAATACCTAGTTTCCAGCTGTGACTATATATTAACTCAATCTGGTTAACCATTTAAAAAGGGAGTGGGAGCCGGGGGCTTTAAGCAGGCAGTCCAAGCACGACTGGAAGCACAGTGACTTGCAAGGGCCCTGGTTTGGAGGGGCTAGAGGGTAAGGAGGGGAGCTTGGATGCAGAGGATGAAAGAAGGGACAGATCATCATCCCTGAAATACCACACTAATAACCACACTGCCAGCATCAATCTTTCACTGAACATGAGGTTACCTAAGAGGAAGAGCTCTGGTCTTCCCAGTTTTTTCCAGCAAGTTTAAGTTTAGAATCTATCAAGAGAAGCTGTTAGGTGAGCAGCCTACTCAGAAGCCAGTATCTGAGGGGACTGATGAACTGAACGGCACCCAAGAAGCGCAGATGGGAGCACTTGGCACGAGCAGTAGCCGGTGTGCATTTTTCTTAGGAGATGCTGCCTGAGGCCCCACATTCAGCCACGAGCATCTGGTCGGCAGAACAGTCTCTTTTCTTTTTCAGGTGTCCCCCTCCACGCCTGCTTCACGGCCCCAGCCAAATCCTTCCATCATTTCTCACTGGACTACTAGAATGGACTCCAAAATTGACCCTGTTGCTTCTTTTGATTTGTAAACAACAGATCTAGGCATTTTAGCTTCACTCTAACTTGTATTCGTGGACTGGTTTGGGAATCTAACCAGGTACACAAGAGTGCTTCTAAAGGAAAAGAAATCTTAAATTGACGTACAAACTTTTGGAACAGAAGTCAATTACTTATGAACTGGTGACTGCCTTCCTTTCTATATTTAAAAACTTTGAATTAAAAGTTACTTGACTGTGACAACCTAGAGAGGTGGGATGAGGTGGGAGGTGGGAGGGAGTCTCAAGAGGGAGGGGACATATGCATGGATACTTATAGCTGACTGTGGTGGGTAAATGGCAGGAACCAATACAATATTGTAAAGCAGTTACTCTCCAGTTAAAAATAAATTTAAGTTAAAAAAAAAGTTACTTGAGGAAAAAATGGGAAAAAATATATATTATATATATATAATATATTAAAATATATTATATATATTATTTATTTATTTATTTATTTTATTTATTTATTTTTAATTTTTACTTTACAATTCTGTATTGGTTTTGGCATAGATTGACATGAATCCACCACAGGTGTCCATGCGTTAAATATAAAAATATATTTTAAAAAAAACCACCCTGTCCATCCCCCCACCCCCACCCCATTCCCCATGAAAGTGGGAAATAACTCTCTCATATGAAGGTATAGAAAGCCTCCTTATCACCAGAATTAGGGAATTCAAGGGTAAGGAAGCCATATAAACAAACTTTGTTACTTCTTCATCAGTTTGTTACCCCAAGCACAAGCCCCTTTGTGGTTAAATTTTCACAAGTAATTGGTTCTTCGTCTAAAATGATAAATGGCCTGCTTTGGTCACTTTGGGGACCTTAGTCCTCTGAGACCGCGTGCATATGAATTGCTTTTTCTCTTTTCCGCCTCCTCTGTTAATCTGTTTTGTGTCAATTAAATCATTACATGAGCCAAAGGAACTCAAGAGGGTTAGGGGAGAAATTCCCCCCTCTTGAATCAACCACAGAAACTGAAGACTCCCAGTCCTCTCTCCCAATTTCCCTAGAACCTGGGCTAGGGTTCCCTGGGCTGGGACAGGCAGATACACCTTCCCTAGATCTGGAATTTGGAGTTGCTCCAGCCCAAGAGCAGATCGGTGCTGATGGCTGTAGTGAAATGTTTTAGCCATGGTTCTGGCTACAGATCCTTCCTTCTTTATGCCTGTTTGCCAAGCCTGGCTCTCCAATCTTCCTGACAATTTAGTGGAGTTATCCAATATCCTTTCAATAAACATCTTTTCTGCTTAAGCTGGCCAGAGTTGGGTACTACTGCTTGCAACAGAGTCAGTTTCCGGATCCCGCTGTTAATTCGTTGTTTTCCTGGAACGCCTTCCAACAGTAAGTAGTATGGAAGAGAAAGTCTGAGCCCTTACATGCCTGAAACGTGTGTTCCACCCTCTCACTTGATAGTCTGTCTGAGCTAAGAATCAAAGGTTGACCGTCAGCAGCCCTCAGGACTCTGAAGTCACTGCTCCCAGGGTTTTGATATCCAGGGTGGATGATGAGAAACCTGCGGTCACAGATTCTCATTCCTTTGAAGCTCTTCGATTTTTAACTTCCCTCAAAACTTCCAGGCCTGTCTCACATTTATTGTAAAATTTCACAACACATAGTCAGGTGTGCATCTTTTTTTCACTCACTGTGGGCTTCTAGAAACTACATGCTTGGCCTTCAGCTGTGAGGAATATTTATGCTATAAGCCATTCCCTCTCATTGTCATGGTCTAATCTTTCTGGAATTCCTATTCCTCTTGGATTGATCCTCTAAAGCTTTTATCTTCTATTTTCCATGTCTTTTTGTTGTTGTTGTTATACTCACTAACATCAAATTTACTTACTTGCTTACACCAAAGTTAGCTTTTACTTGACTTAAAAAAAGGGCAACTAGATTTTTAATTTCCAAGAACATTTGTTTCGCTCCCTCAACCTATTTTCATAGCATGTTGTTCTTGTTTTCTGAATAGCAAAGCCTCTCTAATACCACTAATTATTTTTAAGTGTTTTTTAATTGTGAAAGTCACACAACAGAAAACATACTATTTTAACCATATTTAACACTATAGTTCAGTGGCATTAAGGACATTCACTAGCGTATGTATGTGGAATCTAGAAAAATGGTACAGATGAACCTATTTGCAAAGCAGAAATAGAGACACAGATGTAGAAAACGTATGGACACCAAGTGGGGGTTGGGGGTGGGGGCACCACAGGGAATTGGGGAGTGGGATAAATTGGGAGATTGGGATTGACAATATACACTATTGGGTCTCTAAATATAAGGCACTGTGCTTGGCACTTTATATCAGTAAATAAAACCACATAATAAAGGCAATTGTTTCTTTTGCAAATAGGAGCTGAAGCTCTAATATCTTTCTACCCCTAATAATATGCTGGTCTTAAAAAGTGAAGACCTCTGAAAACCTTTAACAGATTAATTCTGTCAATCTGTCTGTCTGGCTATGTATCTCAAACTAAGAGTAAATGGGTAAGAAGCTTAAGATAAAGTAATGATTAATAAGTTATATAGACCTAATGCTACTCAGATGAAATAAGAAAAACTGAGTAATATTTTTAATAATAAGAAACACTATGATCACCCTTTTTATCCGTGAGTCACAGAGGTCTCTAAATTAGAGCAGGCAAAAGATTTTTATCCCCTCTGCAATGCTTATGCTTTATTGCTCCCTTCAAAGTCTGAATTTTCTATGCTTTTACAGAAAAATAAATGACAGGGAAAATTGTGCAATTAAATTGCTAACTTAAAAGACAGCTTTACATTTATTCATATTACCAAATTCATAATGTGTTCTTCTTTAATTTAAATGATTGCTAGCCTTGAATATGTAGTTATTGCCCATAAAATGGAATTCAAGAATTCTTCTCTTTAGACATCTGAATTTCCAATTTGGAGGTTGGCAAAAGTATTTAAAATATATTCAGTGATGGGCAGTTAGGAAACAGGCTCTCATTCTGCTGCTCCCACTGGAGTACTATTTAATCTCTACTTCCCTTTCCAATTCCTAGTTTTTTTTCTTAAGATTTTACCTCCTTTCATCAGCAGTGGAATAAACCAGGAAGACCAGGCAGTAAATATTTTAGACCTTGTGGGACACAGCTCTGTTGTAACTGCTCAAATCTGCTGCTGTAACAAGAAAGCAACTAGAGCACATACATATACGGGCTTGACTCTATTCCAACAAAACTTTATTTAAAAACAGGCAGTGGAACAGATAGGGCCTTGGGTCACAGTCTATGGACTCACAGGATAAATCATTACCATCTTATAAATGTTCATTATGTTTTATCAAAGGACATCTATGTTGCTCATACCAAACACTAAAATTTTATGAAGTGACAAAGCCAATCATCTTTTGGGCTAATGAAATTACAACTCTGTCATGCTTAATGTTATCTGTGAGGACTCAGAACAAGTACTAAAAATAAAAGCAAGTCTGAGCTATCCATTTGAATAGTTGGACCTCATCCCATCCACGGAAAACAATGATAATTAAACACACAAGGGTACTTCTTTTTATGTCCTCAACCATTCACCTCTAAAAAAGATAGTTAATAGATGCAATAAACAGATATAAGCAAATTCTTACCATAGGTTTGATGGATCAATCTTAGAGAGTAGTAATTCACTGTCTCATTACTAGCACCAAAAAATATCAGCAATCTTTCTCCCACTGAGTTACTGTTAACACGTGAGGGTAATTGTTCTGAATCTAGACTGGTGAGTTCACAGAACCTTGCTTCAGAACATAGTTGCTAAAATAGCTTGTAGCACAGTGCTGGTACCTTAAATCTCAGAAAAACAGCATGTGTTTAATTATCACCCAGGGTTCAAGGGACAGGGCACTTCGCTCTGGAGGACATAGATTCACAAACTATCTCCTGGTACAGAAGCAAGATATTAATAAATGGACTTCAAGAAGTAAGAATGGTTTTGGAAGATTTATGACCCTAAGAACTAATTGAAGAACTCCTTCTTAAAGTAGCAAAGTGTTACTTTAAGAAATACAAAGAACATAAAGCTGACATCTGCTAGTGTCGAATCATGTCAGCAATATTCAATACTTGTACAATTGACTTGATGGCCAAAAAGTGTTGCTTTCCTGCTCACTCAACTTTCATTTTGTGGCAAACTCAATTCCTCTATTTGAGGGCTGGGAGTTTCTAGGCTGCAGTAGTACAGCAGGAAGGAACCCAGGTGAAGGCTGAGTTGAGAAGATGTTGCTTAGAGTCTGGGAATTCAAAATAGCTACCATTTGGACAAAGGACCAAAAAGGAAAGACCTATTTAAAGAGAGAATCTTAGAAACCTGCAGAAGGTCCCTTGAATTC
The DNA here is from genome assembly GCF_014754425.2 of Oryx dammah. NCBI lineage: Eukaryota > Metazoa > Chordata > Mammalia > Artiodactyla > Bovidae > Oryx > Oryx dammah. The sequence continues at coordinate 14,565,340 of NW_024070195.1, read as the reverse complement.
TGCAGACCCCTGACTGGTTGATGTATGTGAAGACATGAATCAAGTCTAGGAAAAACAAACACCCAAAGGGGATGGAAAACACAGGGCCTGAAACCACAGGCATATTGTTCCTACAATTGTTCTCAGGCTGGGGAAAAAAAAAAAAACTACCCATAATTCATGAGGTATAGGGTAGAAAACTCAGAAGAGTGTTGTCTCATTGCTGAGGCAAAAGTAGCCCTTGAATAAACATGCTCTTGTCCCACCCAAAAAAGCAAGGCCTGAAAGATCAAACTGTTTCTAAGAAATGAAACTGCATTTCAAAACAAAACTCAAGAATATTTATAGAAATACATGGAATTTCCCTGGTGGTCCAGTGGCTAAGGCTCCATGCTTCCAATGCAGGGGGGCAGGGGTTCGATTCCTGGTCAGGGAAGTAGATCCCACATGCTGCAACTAAGACCCAACACAGTCAAAGAAATAAATAAAAACAAATGTTATTAATAAAAAAAAAGAATATTTACAGAGATACAAAAATGTCTAGCACCCAATAATGACTGTCATCCAACCAGAGATTACCAGGCTTCCAAGGAAGCATGAAAATCCCACCTATATTTAGGAGAAAAAAAAAAAAATTCAATCAATCAATCAACAGAAACGAACCTAAAACCAACACAAATGTTAGAAACAGTAGACAAAGACATATATAAAAGTTGATGTAACTATATTGCATATGTTCAAAAAGTTAAGTAGAGACATGAATGACATAAACGTACCATTTTTTCCAAGAAGTTCAGTATCTCAAATACAAGAAACATAAAGAAAACTGTATCAGGGCATATCACAATCAAATTGCTCAAAAATCAATGACAAAGCGAGATAATCCAAAAAGCAGCCAGAGGGATAAAAAAAAAAAAAAAGGACAAGTTAAAAAAGGAAATAAAAATGATGGGAACTTTCCCATTTCTAATTATGTAGTCAGAAGATAGTGGAGCAACATCTTTGAAAGCATTGACAGAAAAGAAACTGTCCAACCAGAATTTCATACCAAGCAAAAATATCTTTCAAAATCCAAAAGGCAAAACAGAGATTTTTTCTGAGACACAAAAGCTGAAAAAAAAACTTTAACCAGTTTATATGCACTAAAAGAAATATTAAACGAAGTCCTCTGAGCAAAAAGAAATTATGCCAGATGGAAGTATTTGTTGTTCAGCAGCTCAGTCAGGACAGACTCTTGGTGCAACTCCATGGACTGCAGCATGCCAGGCTTCTCTGTCCTTCACCATCTCCCAGAGCTTGTGCAAACTCACATCCATTGCGTTGGTGATGCCATCCAACCATCTTATCCTCTGTCATACCCTTCTCTTCATGCCTTCAAGCTTTCCTAGCATCGGGGTCTTTTCAAGTGAGTCAGCTCTTTGCATCAAGTGGCCAAAGTATCGGAGTTTCAGCTTCAGCATCAATCCTTCCAATGAATATTCAGGGTCGATCTCCTTTAGGATTGACTGCTTTGATCTCTTCGCTACCCAAGGGAGTCAAGAGTCTTCTCCAACACCATAGTTCAAAAGTATCAATTCTTCAGCACTCAGCCTTCTTTATGGTTGAACTCTCACATCCATACATGACAACTAGAAAACCATAGCTTTGACTATATGGACCTTTGTTGACAAAGTAAAGCTTTTTAATACTTTGTCTAGGTTGGTCATATCTTTTCTTCCAAGGAGCAAGTATCTTTTAATTTCATGGTTGCAGGCACTGTCTGCAGTGATTTTGGAGCACAAGAAAATAAAGTCTGTCACTGTTTCCATTGTCTCCACGTCTATTTGCCATGAAGTGATGGGATCAGACACCATGATCTTTGTTTTTAGAATGTTGAGTTTTAAGCCAGCTTTTTCACTCTCCTCTTTCACCTTCATCAAGAAGCCCTTTACGTTCATCTTTGCTTTCTGCCATTAGAGTGATATCATCTGTATATCTGAGGTTGTTGATATTTCTCCCGGCAATCTTGATTCCAGCTTGTGCTTCATCGAGCCCAGCATTTTGCATGATGTACTTTGCATATAAGTTAAACAAGCAGGTGACAATATACATACAGTCTTAACATACTCCTTTCCCAACTTGGAACCAGTCCATCGTTCCATGTCTGGTTCTAACTGTTGCTTCTTGACCTGCATATATGTTTCTCAGGAGGCAGGTAAGGTGGTATGGTATTTCCATGTCTTGAACAATTTTCCAGTTTGTTGTGATCCACACAGTCAAAGGTTTTAGCATAGTCAATGAAGATGTTTTTCTGGAATTCTCTTGCTTTTTTTTTTTTTGATCCAACGGATGTTGGCAATTTCATCTCTGATTCCTCTGCCTTTTCTAAATCCAGCTGGAACATCTGGAAGTTCTCAGTTCATGTACTCTTGAAGACTCACCTGGGAGAATTTTGAACATCATTTTGCTAGCATGTGAGATGAGCGCAACTGTGTGGTAGTTTGAACATTCTTTGGCATTGCCCTTCTTTGGGTTTGGAATGAAAACTGACCTTTTCCAGTCTTATGGCCACTGCTGAGTTTTCCAATTTGCTGGCATATTGAGTGCAACACTTTCACAGCATCATCTTTTGCTGCTGCTGCTGCTGCTAAGTCGCTTCAGTAGTGTCCGACTCTGTGTGACCCCAGAGACGGCAGCCCACCAGGCTCCCCCATCCCTGGGATTCTCCAGGCAAGAGCACTGGAGTGGGTTGCCATTTCCTTCTCCAATGCATGAAAGTGAAAGTGAAAGTGAAAGTGAAGTCACTCAGTAGTGTTCAACTCTTAGCGACCCCATGGACTGCAGCCCACCAGGCTCCTCCGTCCATGGTATTTTCCAGGCAAGAGTACTGGAGTGGGGTGCCATTGCCTTCTCTGCATCATCTTTTAGGATTTGAAAAAGTTCAACTGGAATCCCATCACCTCCACTAGCTTTGTTCATAGTGATGCTTTCTAAGGCCCACTTGACTTCACACTCCAGAATGTCTGGCTCTAGGTGAGTGATAACACCATCCTGGTTATTTGAGTCATTAAGACCTTTTTTGTATAGTTCTTCTGGGTATTCTTGCCACCTCTTTTTTTATCTTCCAAGTCTGTTAAGGTCTGTACTTTATTATACCCATCTTTGCATGAAATGGGAATACCTGACAGCTCTGTTGGTAAAGAATCTGCCTGCAATGCAGGAGACCACAGTTCCATTCCTGGGTCGGGAAGATCCGCTGGAGAAAGGATAAGCTACCCACTCCAGTATTAGGCTTCCCTTGTGGCTCAGGTGGTAAAGAATCCACCTGCAATATCGGAGACCTAGGTTCAATGCCTGGGTTGGGAAGATACCCTGGATAAGGGAAATACTGGAATACCCACTCCAGTACTCTGGCCTGGAGAATTCCAAGGACTGTACAATCCACGGGGTAGCAAAGAGTCAGACATGACTGAGCGACTTCCACTTTGCAAGAAGTATTTCCTTGGTATCTCAAATTTTCTTGAAGAGATCTCTAGTCTTTCCCATTCTATTGTTTCCCCCTGTTTCTTTGCATTGATCACTTAGGAAGGCTTTCTCATTTCTCCTTGGTATTCTTTGGAACTCTGCATTCAGATGGATATATCTTTCCTTTTCTTCTTTGCCTTTCGCTTCTCTTCTTTTCTCAGCTATTTGTAAGGCCTCCTCAGATAGGCCTTTTTGCAGTTCTTTTTCTTGGGGATGGTCTTAATCACTGCCTCCTGTACAATGTCACGAACCTCTGTTCATAGTTCTTCAGGCACGCTATCAGATATAATCCCTTGAATCTATTTGTTGCTTCCACTGTATAATCGTAAGGGATTTGATTTAGGTCATACCTGATTGGTCTAGTGGTGTTCCCTACTTTCTCCAATTTAAGTCTGAATTCAGAAACAAGGAGTTCATGTTCTAAGCCACAGTCTGCTCCTGGTATTGTTTTTCCTGACTGTATAGAGTGTCCCCCATCTTTGGCCGCAAAGAATATCATCAATCTGATTTTGGTACTGATCATCTAGTGATGTCCATTATAGAATCTTCTCTTGTGTTGCTGGAAGAGAATGTTTGCTATGACCAGTGTGTTCTCTTGGCAAAATTCTGTTAGCCTTTGCCTTGCTTCATTTTGTACTCCAAGGCCAAACTTGCCTGTTACTCAGGTATCTCTTGACTTCCTACTTTTGCATTCCAGTCCCCTATGATGAAAAGGACATCTTACTTGGGTGTTAGTTCTAGAAGGTCTTGTAGGTCATCATAGCACCATTCAACTTCAGCTTCTTTGGCATTAGAAGACCCCTCATTATTCTAATTGGTTGTGATTCACTTCAAAAACTGATTAAAAAAGAATATTAATAGAGGAAACATTAAAAAAAAAATGCCTAGAGACCAGGAATTTGTAAATGACAAATGTGAGGAACTAGAAATTAAAGATGAGAAGTGTGAGGGCCAGCCAGCCCTGGCCCTCATGATGATGAGGTTTTGGGATGGCTGGGCTTCTGGGAGGTAGGGTGGGTGGAAGCTCTGTGAAGACTGACAAAGAATCAAGTCTATGAAAAGGATGGAAGGATAAGAGGGAGAAAGGAAGAAAGAAGGGGATGAGAGCCTTCAGGTTTTAGGATTATTGACCATTTCTATAATATCACTTCTTTGCTTCCCTATAATTAGGTAACTTTCAAATTTTCAGAAAGGAAATTGATTATCCAGTGCCTACTGTTTAATTTCATATAGATTATTTCAATTAAGGAAAGGTGGGTCCTCTGACAAATTTTTCACTTCTTAAGATGAAAATTTGTTCTTATAAAAAAAAACAACAATGTAAACATAGTGAAGTCAATTCTCAGATACACTGACTATTTAGAAGCACAATATTAAACACAATACAGTGGTAACTGGAGAATTTCAGAATTCCTTTGTCCTTCAGTGTCCACAGGGGATTTGTTCCAGGACTGCCTCCCCACCCCACTGCCCCTCAACCAGGATACCAAAATCAAAGGACTCTCATTTTTTTTGTACAAAATGTCATAGTATTTGCATGTAATCTATGTACATTCCTCCCATATACTTCAAATCATCTCTAGATCACTTATAATATCTGATATGCTTTGCAAATACAATGTAAATGCTATGTAAATAGTTGCTAGTGTGCATGTCAAATTCAAGTTTTGCTTTTTGGAACTTTCTGGAATTTTTTCCCCAGAATATTTTCAATCTGAGGTTGGTTAAATCTGTAAATGCAGAACCTATGGATAGGAAGGGCTGACTGTAGTCTCTCCATATAAAGGTTAATAAGGGAATCTTGGTTTTTATAGGTTATCCTGGGATTAATGAGTCTCTTCACATAATCCCTGTAAATCCATTCCACCCACTGGTGTTCTTCGTGGCAAGATCACTGAAGAGCAAATACTTATGGAAAATTTAACATAGATCCTAATTCATATGATCCCCAACAAAGTAAATATGGGATTAAACAACTTTTGAGATGGGAGAATCACCCTAAAACACTAGACAGGGAACACATGATAGAAGACCCTCATTATTCTAATTGTTTTCTCCCCAGTAACTTTTACAGAAGCTTCCTGTTTCTGTGGAACAGATTATTTTAAATGAACTACCCACTTGCAAAAAAATGTAAGTTTACCTGCTTTATAATGACAGGATTTTACCAACAGGCCTACCTATTCTTGAGAAACTTCCCAGAGTTTAAAAGATAGAATGGATTCAATAGAAAGTGAATAAAATAATACCCATAAGACACGTATTGGCTCTAAGAAGAGAATTCAACACTCTTAAAATGTTGAATTTTCAACATTAAATTTCTATTCTTTAAACATTAAATTTTTATTCTTTAAACAATAAAGAATAGAAATTTCTCACCAAGTAGGACAGCTAGTGAGTTTTCTAAAGCTGAAGAAATGGCGAAATGGTCTGAGGCAGGGGAGGAGAGGAGTTGTCTGTGTGAGTGGGGGCTTTGATTTAGCTGCAGAGCAATCCCTGAATGGTATGTACTGCCTGACCTAGGTTTTAAAGACCCCTCAGTCTGGAGAATACAAAGCATGGGTCCTCTCTTTTTAGATTTGCAGGGCAAAACAATACAGCCATCAAGATAGAAAAAAAAATAGTAGGAGTCAAATTCTCCTACTCACTTTTGCAGTTTTGATTTCTCAGGTTCTGACACACGAAATGGACTTTAATTCCCTGTTATATTAACGTGAGCAAACATTTCGATAGAGATTATCATTCAGAATCCTTTCACTTACCCGGGAAAGGTTCAGAACAAGGTCTTCGCTTTTTCTACTTCATAATGAGCCACTACCTTTGAGGTCCAGAAGAAAATCAAACAGAAAGGCCTATGGCAGTGATGGCTAATGAATACATATGAAATCGGTTCATTTCCCAAACGCACATAAAAAGATCTTGCAAACATATTAGGAATAAATGCTATGAAAAACGTGGGATTGAACACTGGTGCTACAATAGCTCTAAAAATGTACAAACTTGATAATATCGAATTCAAAGAGCATGTAGGCAAAAACGTTTTTTATCGCGAGTTAAAAAAAAATAGCTACTGGGTTGTATAGGAGATGATGATAAATGTTAACCTTTAGTAATGATGAAAATCAATAACAAGCTATAAAGCTTATCAAGGACCTGGCTCTATTCAGCAGCTTGGTAATTACAGGAAAAGCAGCGATTTATCTGAACAGCGCTTAAGCTCAGTCGTGGAACAAATCAGGTTCTTTTTTTAGGGGCCAATGGAGCTTGTCTCCTTTTTTAAAAGTGAGGGTTTTTTCTTTTTCTAACCCCCTTTATCTTTTTACTACCTCTAGCCTATGTACCTTATTCGGGGCACTAGATGTTATCTCGATAGATATTATGTTAATTGGGAGACAAAAGAGAGATCATGAAAATGACTTAAGTTGAACCGGACAACTTGGAGAACAATTTCTCCCCTTGTCTGTATACAGTCTGCCCTCTGGCTCAGTGGGTTCCGCATCCAGGGATTTTGGTATACCCAAGGGTCCTGGACCCAAATCTCCCGGGGAAACCGAGGAACAACGGAACTTACTTCCAGATGCCGACACGGTGGAGGCACGAAGCACAAGCACTCTCTTCATCTCTGAAGTGGTACCTGCATCGCGACCAAACACCGCTCCTTCTGAGGGCGGTGAAGCCTCCTCCCGCGGCTTCTGGGTCAGGAAATCTCGCGGTTAGCAACGTGAGGTCACAAACCGGAAATGCATAGCTTTTCTTGACCTAGGACCCCTGGCGAACGTTCCTATAACTTGTGTTAAACTTTTCCACAATTAGTTATTATAAATGTGAAATAAGTTCCTGGTTATTAAAAATAACAAATCTGTGTGATAAGTCAAACTTCCTGATCTCTGCAAACCACTATGTTTACCAACCTGAGGATGTTAAGATTTTTATAGAATAAATGGAACCGATCCAAAAAAGAAAAAACCTGGATAGTTTTTATTAAACATATCATTAATGAATCCTGTAATTACTTTGGTACTTTTTTCAACTGGTGGACTGACATTGATTTTTCACAAAAATCTCTATTTGTACTCACAATTGCATTTGCTCACTGAAAGACATGTGCAGTGTAGGCAGCCACTTCATAAAAAGCAGAGAGGAAGAGGGCTATTTGAGTCACATTCCAATTTTGGAGAACGCTCTTTATTTTGATATTCTCAGAGTGGTTTATAAAGGGGAATAAAATAAGCTACAGGAACATATACATTACTGTTATTTCTACCACAGTAGTATATCATTCTTTTTGTCAGCTCACAAAATATAACTTTAAAAAAAAGATTTTTCTTTTAACAGTGAGACTGTGAAGGGCAAGAAATGTTGGCCAAGCTGCAGAGCTTTCTGGGACTCAGTTTCCTTGTTTGTACACAGTGAAGAGAGGACTAGAAAGATCCCTAGAATACGTTCCAGAGCCTTGATGCCTGTGAACATTTCTGAAACCTCATCTACTGATAAAGTTCACTTGTATTTACATTTCTGAGCAAGATCCCTTCCATAAGAGGGTTCTAACCAGACCCTGGGAAGTGTTAAATTCACCAGAAATTTTTACTAGATTGGTTATGAAAATAAAGACACTTCAAAAGCTGTCATAGAACCTGAAGCAGAAATTTAAGAAGTGCAAAAGTCTCTTGATTTGTGACTTAGTTTGTAGCCAAACACAGGTTTGCCCTCTCCCCAGCTCCAACCGTTAAACTTGAGTGGCCAGGTGTGTGTGTGGGTGTGTAAGCAACCTATGGATCATTTCCCAAGCTCTTTCCCCGGGTTCCTCAGGGTTTGGTTCTAGACTTGTCTGGAGATGTAAAAGGGATGAGAGAGTTTCTTTTCTGTCCCCACCCTGTGATCACACTGTTTACGACCAAATGGCACCCTTGTCAAAGCATCTGGGACACCCTTGCCTCAGGGCTTGTGCAAAAGAATGTTTCCTTTATTATGAACAGTCCCCTGTCTTCAGGGAATGCAGAATGTTCAAAAAGTTTGCACTCAGTCTTCATCTTCCCTTTCGGCCAGCTATGATTCGCTACAGAGAAACTTATATGGCAGAGTCAGTTAATAAAGTCACAGACTTCTAGGCGTGATTATCGACTCCTGCTGTAGAGAAAGCAGTATCTGATGGGCAAAAGGCAGGAAAAGATCTGAAAAGGACCACAGCTTTCCCAGAGGCGCTCAGATAGCAGAACCTTCAGGAGGTCAAAGTTTCCAAAGAGGGTTGGAATCAACCCACTAAATGCACGAAAGCAGAGCCAATGGGAAAGTCCAATCATGACCCACCTGGGCACTTTGTAACTTTCTCTGCAGCCAACCAAATCAGCGAGACTGTTACCACAAAATACAGGGGGTTTGGAGAGAAACACATGCTACCACCCCGAATCTTCAAAAGATGAGAAAGTCATCCCCAAAGCAAGTGATTTAAGTTTCAAGCCAGTTGCTGTTTCAACTACAAGTTTCTTGTTCTGATTGTATTTGGCATTTTCAGGACCATTTTCTTTGCATGTGATGTCTGGTCACTGTTAAGACTCTTTGTTGTGATATCCAGGATGACGGTAAAATAAACACCCAAGTCCTGGTTCCCAAATTTGGACATACATTGGAATCAACTGGGACATTTAAATATTTCCGATGCCTGAGTCCCACCCCTGAGATACTGATTAGGTATATGGGTGTGGTTTGGGTGGCAAAATTGTTTTTCATATTCATTTATTTAAGCCTTTTAAAATGAAATATAGTTAATTTGGGTTTCCCTGGTGGCGTAAAGGTAAAAAATCCTCCTGTTAATGAAGGAGACGCAAGTTTGTTCCCTGGGTCAGGAAGTTCCCCTGGAAGAAGAAATGACAACCCACTACAGTATTCTTGCCTGGAAAATCCCATGGACAGAGAGAGGAGCCTGACGGGCTATAGTCTATGGGGTTGCAAAAGAGTCAGACATGACTTAGTGACTAACCAACAACAACATAGTTAATTTACAATGCTGTGTTAGTTTCAGGTGTACAATATATATATATGAATATATATATTCTGAAAAGGAATATATCTTCTGTTTCAGATTCTTTTTCATGATAGGTTATTACAAGATATTGAATATAGTTCCCTGTGCTATACAGTAGGTCCTTGTTGCTTATGTTTTATATAGTAGTGTGTTTATAGTAAGTCCTAACTCCTAATTTATCCCCACCTCACCATCCCCTTTGGTAACTATAAGCTTGTTTTCTATGTCTGAGTCTATTTTTGTCTTGTAAATAAGCTCATTTGCATCATTTTCTAGATTCTACATATAAGTGATATCATATTTTATTTGTCTTTCTCTGTCTGACTTATTTCACTTAATATGATAATCTCGAGGTCCATCCATGTGGCTACATGGGTGGCAAGAGTTTTTAAAGCCTTGCAACTGAGTCTCATGCCTAGCAAAGTTTCAGAACTACAGCTCTAAGGTAAACCCTGGTTGGCAATTAGGCTCAGAAGGTACTGCTGTTTATGGGAAGTCTGCCTTAACCTGCCAAACAGAAGCACAGTTTTGGTGTAGTGAACACTCATTGGAGGGAAATATGTATTCTGTTCTGATACCAAATTATTTTTAAAGGCAGAAGGGCAAGAGACGGAACAATGATGCTTTGTAGGAGTAAGGCAGGTCTTCAATGCTACAAAACTTCCTAGCGTATGATAGAAACCAGTTTTGCTGTTTTTTTTTTTTGCTATATAAAAAAGGGAAGCACTGACCCAATCGGCTGAATTCTGGATGGAAGATGTACTAGTCCAAAGCACTAATGACATTATCTCTGTGACTTCTGGGAGAATCCAGAGAAGATGTCTATTCTAAGAATACTAAGAATACTACTGTTAAAGTGCAGATATTGTCATTTCTTACCAGTCTTTAATTTTCCCATGGCAAGAAGATAAGGATCAAACCTAGCCACCCTAAAGGCAGTGCTCTAAGGTTGCAATTTTCCATTCATAGATTGAATATAATTTCTAAGGCCATGGGTCCCAAACTTAAGCACGCTGAGAATCACCCACAGGGCTTGTTAAATGCAGACTGTTGGACCCGGAGCACAGATCTATGATTCCAGAGGCTGAGGATGCGAAGTTGCATTTCCAAGTTCCTGGGTGCCACAGATGCTGCTGGTGTGGGGACCCTATGTTGAGGACCTCTGTCCCCAGAGCTCACAAATGGCCTGCTCTGAAGTAACAAGAAATGTTTCTGTCTTGCTTCAGGCTTTGTGATAAAGAGAAAACTCACTTTGACTGAAATGAGATATTAAGATAAATCTTGAGATTTGTGTCAAGAGGCAAATTTGTATCATCCCCCTAGAAAGGGACAGAGGAGTTAACTTCATTCATTCCCTTGTGAGTAAATGTTACCCTCAGAGGAGAAAATGAAAGAGATGCCTCAAGTTAAAAGAGGAAGACCTTAAAAAATTTACCCTCAAAAAAATATCAACTCATGATTTCTTTTTTTTTTTTCATGGTTTCTTGTTTTAGAAAAAAATAGTGGCTATTTTTTCATTTACAAAATGCTTATTTCATAATGTGGCATCTGCACTGTGTGTCCAGCTCTTTGCAGTTCTGTCCAGCTCTTTGCAATCCTATGGACCGTAGCCAGCCAGGCTCCTATTTCTTGGGATTCTCCAGGCAGGAATCCTGGAGTGGTTTGCCATGCCCTCCTCCAGGGGATCTTCCCAACCCAGGGATCGAATCCACATCTCCTGCATCTGTACCGCTAGTGCCACCTGGGAAGCATTTAATTGGCTGTAAATGTGGGCTTTTTAACTAAGTGGTCAGGGCCACTGAGTAATACATGGGGAAAAAAAACAACAAAGTTGAGTCTGTACTTTATAAAAGAGCAGGAAAAACCTCAAATGAAGCAAATATTGAAATTTTTTTTTTAAAAACCCTACATGATTCTGCAAAAAAAAAAAAAAAAAAAAAACAATGGGCTCAATTTTATATGTGTGTGTGGAAGGGGGATAGTGGAGGATGCTTGACTCAAAATCTGGAAGTCAATAAAGAAAGAATGGAAAAAAATATGCTTTCTAAACATTGACTTCCGAGTGTGGCAAACCAAAACCTTAAAGACTAAAGAAAATGATAAACTGAGAAAAATATTTGGAGATCATATCATGGTCTCAGAGCTAATTAATCTCCCTATTAGATAAAGCGCTCTATAAATTAATAACACAAAGATCAGCAACTCAGTAGAAAACTAAGTTAAGTACAGGAAGATACAGTTTGCAAACAAAGAAATACAAATGGCCTTTAAATGGATAAGATATCTCATCTCACACTCTTTAAAAAAGGCATGCAAATATAAAATATATATTGAGATATGGTTTGCATATCAGACTGGCAAAATTTCAACAGTGTGAAAACTCAACTCTGTTGGTAAAACTCTCATATGCTGTTGGAAAGAGAGCAAAATAAAACAATTCCTAGGAAGGGCAATCAACAACATCAAGTATGTGCGAACATATTCTCTGATCAAAATTTTGACCCATTCTTCAGGAAACTGCTCTGCAGTTACAGTTGCAAGTGGGTAAAGCAGATACATCTGCAACCTTGTTTATAGTAAAAGACTGACAGAATCTATGAGACTATTCATAGAAGCTTGGTTTAGTAACTAAAACTTCCATGCAGTGGAATATTCAGTTCAGTTCCGCTCAGTCGCTCAGTCCTGTCCGACTCTTTGCGACCCCATGAATCGCAGCATGCCAGGCCTCCCTGTCCATCACCAACTCCTGGAGTTTACCCAGAGTCATGTCCTTCGAGTGGATGATGCCATCCAGCCATCTCATCCTCTGTCATCCCCTTCTCCTCCTGCCCCCAATCCCTCCCAGCATCAGAGTCTTTTCCAATGAGTAACTCTTCGCATGAGGTGGCCAAAGTACTGGAGCTTCAGCTTTAGCATCAGCCCTTCCAATGAACACCCAGGACTGATCTCCTTTAGGATGGACTGGTTGGATCTCCTTGCAGTCCAAGGGACTCTCAAGAGTCTTCTCCAACACCACAGTTCAAAAGCATCAATTCTTCGGCGCTCAGCTTTCTTCACAGTCCAACTCTCACATCCATACACGACCACTGGAAAAACCATAGCCTTGACTAGACGGACTTTGTTGGCAAAGTAATATCTCTGCTAATTTCATGGCTGCAGTCATCATCTGCAGTGATTTTGGAGGCCCCCAAAATAAAGTCTGACACTGTTTCCACTGTTTCCCCATCTATTTCCCACAAAGTGATGGGACCAGATGCCATGACTTCATTTTCTGAATGATGAGCTTTAAGCCAACTGTTTCACTCTCCTCTTTCACTTTCATCAAGAGGCTTTTTAGTTCCTCTTAACTTTCTGCCATAAGGGTGGTATCATCTGCATATCTGAGGTGATTGATATTTCTCCTGGCAATCTTGATTCCAGCTTGTGCTTCTTCCAGTCCAGCGTTTCTCATGATGTACTCTGCATATAAGTTAAATAAGCAGGGTGACAATATACAGCCTTGACGTACTCCTTTTCCTATTTGGAACCAGTCTGTTGTTCCATGTCCAGTTCTAACTGTTGCTTCCTGACCTGCATATAGGTTTCTCAAGAGGCAGGTCAGGTGGTCTGGTATTCCCATCTCTTTCAGAATTTTCCACAGTTTATTGTGATCCACACAGTCAAAGGCTTATTTACCTCCAAAAATCACGACGTAGCTCTGTATGTTCTGACATGGAAGGCTCATTAAAGTATTTCATTAAGGGACCTACTGTATTGCACAGGGAGCTCTACTCACTACTCTGAGTATATGAGAAAAGAATCTGCAGTAACAAAGACTGGATATATGTACGTGTATAACTGCATCACTTTGCTGTATACCTGAAACAGCATTATAAATCAACTATATGCCAACAGAAAAAAAATTTTCAAGTATTTCGTTAAATGTAAATACAAACTGCAGAATAACAACAGCTGTCATCTTTTGTAAGAAAAGGAGGAAAATAAAAATATTTAATTTTTTGAGTTCGCACAAACAGTGGAAGAATTCACAAGACACTAATGGAAAAAGGAGGGTGGGGTGGTGGATGGGAACAGGCCTGAGAGTCCGATTTTCAGATACACCTCATAAAAGTTCCTCTATAATAGTGATTGAAATCAAAGTGTGCTGGGCTAAGTTATCTCAGTCATGTCCGACTCTGTGCGACCCCATGGACTGTAGCCCGCCAGGCTCCACTGTCCGTGGAATTCTCCAGGCAAGAACACTGGAGTAGGGTGCCATGCCCTCCTCTAGGGGATCTTCCTGACCCAAGGATCAAACCTGCGTTGCTTAGGTCTCCTGCACTGCAGGCAGTTTCTTTACCATCTGAGTTATTACCAGGGAAGCCCCAGTCAAAGTGTAGTACTATTCAAAACATGAGAAAACTTTGGTGTCTGTGAGTACTTTTCCTTGACATGTTTTCAGCACCTTTCAAAGTCCTGTACCCTGCCCCCATTCAAAAAACAGGGCTTAGCAAATACAAGTCAAGTGATAGGGTTGGGCCAAAACCACTGACCTCTAGGAGGCCAGACATTAGGTGGCAAAGTCCACTCTGTAGGCAAGGGCTTTTCAGAAGAGCATTTACTACAACAGGTCTCTGAAGATGAAAGAAGCCAGGCTTTTAATTTTACTGGATCATTCAATTCCTATAAATATTCTCTTCCAATTAAGTCAATGAATTTCCATTTCTTTGCAGCCCATGCTTTTAAGCCACACTCAAGATGTTTGCCATCCAGTGTTTTTCACTCCGTGGCACTCTCCCCCCACTTTTGTTTTAATAAATAAACAATCAACAGAAGCACCTAATTATAGACTTCAGGAACATAAAATTCCCTAGATCAGACCAAGAATGACACCCTCCCCTTCCCCCACCTCTCAGACCTGTCTTTTCTCTAATTCAAAACCAGGAAACATCTGTTGATACTGTACAAAGTACAAAATATAGAATATACAAATAAGTCAGAGTAACCAAATTTTTAATACCTCCATGCCTCCCTGAAGAGATGCCAGTTTTTACATAATCCCTGAAGTACCTTATTTTAAAATCATCTCTATATTCAGACTGTTGTTGCATAAAATTTATCATATAAATATAAACTTCAATTTGTAGTTACCAGAGATGAGGGGAGGGGGAGGAGGAATTGGATGAAGGCAGTTAAAAGGTACAAACTTCCAGTTATAAAGAAATACTAAGGAAAGTGAAGTCGCTCAGTCGTGTCTGACTCTTTGCAACCCCATGGACTGTAGCCTATCAGGCTCCTCTGTCCATGGGATTTTCCAGGCAATAGTACTGGAGTGGATTGCCATCTTCTTCTCCAAGGGGTCTTTCCGACCCAGGGATCGAACCCAGGTCTCCCACATTGTAGACAGACGCTTTACCGTCTGAGCCACCAGGGAAGTCGTCAAGGATATAACGTACAAGAAGAGAAATATAATTAACACTGCTGCATGTTAAATCTGAAAGTTGAGAGTGTACATCCTGAGTGCCCCTCGTTTGCCAACTGTGCTAAGTTGCTTCAGCTGTGTCCTACTCTTTGCAGTCCTATGGACCATAGCCTGCCACTGTCC